>NC_141160.1:109913848-110262848 GCF_053477565.2 Lygodium microphyllum
TATGGCTAGTGGATATGGACCATGGATGGAGGATGTAGGCTACTAGTAATGCACCTAGGGACGTATATGCATCATGTCCTAATGTAATACTTACTATTGGGGATGTCTAGCATGAACAACACTTCTTTGTGCAAGACTCTTCTTCATATCCTATAATCCGTGAGTAGCCATACATTATAGCAATATGGATAAAAACCAAACCTTTGGATGATGCATTAGCATATGTAAGAATTAGAAGCTACAAAATGGAAAGTGGTTTATACAATTTCTTATTATTTATGTCAATCATGCAAGAAATTGTGGTAGTCTGCGAGACGATCCTTGCCTTCTAATGCAAAAGAGTTCAAGGATTCTCATAAAACAATGGGTTTTTAGTAGGTACCATTTTAAATTGAAACTATGATGCTGCAATATGGAAAAGGCTCTCGTCTCATATAGTAGATTTCAATTGCTTTTTCTATAGATTTTATTGGATATTTAGTAGGTAGCACAATATGTTTCCAAATGTTTGAAAAAGTGGCAAAACAATATATTCATAGGAAGACACAATAAGATATGAAGAGACATGGATTATTGGAAGCTAAATAATGTATATCAAGAATGTATGATGTGTTGTGCTATGCTAACACTATGGCTCAACTTTCCACTATGATGAATTTTGGGTTGAAAGCTAAAAACAACATGGTTCAAGTATTCTTGGATATGTATCAAGTGATTAAAGAGATTGTGAAGCACGAATCTATATGTCTAGATAAAAGGGATGAAGTAAAGGATGATATGAAGTATAAAATTGTGGACAAAAAGGTTAAACCCATTGCACTACCATTTCCTCGTAATAGTGAGGAGAAGATTGAATTAGCTTCTTGTCAATTGAATGGAGACCTAAAAAAGATTGGGTATCACTTTACAACAAAGTCTTTAAAGGAACTAAAGATTGATTGTGAGGATTTTCTTTCACCTATAGACAAGTAGTGCTTCATGGATTTGCTATGTCTAGACATGGTAGAGAATTCAAAGCAACCAATTCCAATGCCCAAAGCTCATCTACCCAAGTTGATTCACTTTCTGAAGGAAAGAGGTGAAATCTCACTCTTTCAGGATAGAAGTCACTCTTTGGCATAAATGACGTCTTGATTGTGGGTCACATGTGTGGTTTGTATGGAAGACGAACATCTCCACCACACCTCCACCAATGAAGGTGGATGCTATTGAGAGGATGGAAGAGAGCTACATGTCATTTTTAGAAGTATGGAGAGTGTTGGGAGTTTTTGTGTTTTATCTCACTTGGATTCCATAGTTTGCACATATTGCAGATACTTTTTACCAGTTGTTGAGAAAAATGCAAATGCACACAAAAACAATGAGAAATATAAATTTGGTTGCATATATCATCTACATTGAGAAAGGCTAACTATACAGGTAGAAGGGCCATCATTATAGCCATTAACATGATTCCTATAGGGATTGGTTGGGCCATTAGACAAGATGACGATGAGGGAAAATGTATGTTGTAAGGCTTGGGGGGCTAAAGTGTTAAATGAAAGACAAAGAAAATATCCATAGATCAAAAGAGAATTATGGGAAGTGGTTACATCTTTGAGAGGTGTAATAAATAATATTTTATTAGAGTTCCAATCATTGTGGAAATAGAGTATTTATCGCTTGTTAGGATGATCACTAGTTGTTCCACTCTTAACATTGCTATGCTATGGTGGCTTGCCTACATTAAGTCTATTAATCTTGAGTTTTGGCATATAACAAGGAAGGATAATCCAATGACTGATATGTTTTCAAGAGCAAGATATGATCATGGAGAAGATATGATTGCAAATGATGAGAAGATTGAAATTGCAAGGACAACACTTGACCATGTATGTTCTATCTCTTTAGCAGAAACTTTTTCAACGGAGTTATTTGAGGGTGAGTAACTATAGATTGGGTGATACTTGAGCACTTTGACAAGAAGGGAAGGGTGGATAGATTCAAAATTCAGGAGGATCAAAAGAAAATCATATGGCTGTTTTCTAAAGAATGGCTTTCTATAAAAGGACCCAAATCATAAAAGAGATACCCCGCATGTGACAAATATGCTTATTAGATTTATTTATCCACGTGTGTGAACACACATTATTTTGTATAAAAGTGTGTGTCTAAATGTGAACACCTTTTACACCACTTAGCATTTAAAAAGGGTCAAAGGTGTAGGTGAATACCTCAACCTATATATCTAAGCCCTATCACTTATACTTTCATCTTGTTAGATATGATCAAAGCCCCACCCTCATAAGGTGCCACCAATGATCCATGGTGCTCAAAGTTATAAGGCCTCCATTATGAGGAGAAGCCATATGTGAGCCCGGATATTGATTGAGTCTTGACTTGTATGTCAGATGAGGTCTATGTGACCATATGGCAAAAAAGTGACCATTATCGGTCTAATCTTTGGGTTAGATGGAGTAGTTAAGCTAGTTGCAACTTGAGGCACATTGCATCGAGTTGCGGGGTAAGGGATTTATCAGGGACCCCTATTTTGGGGTCCGGGGACCACGGAAGTGGCCCCTAGCTCAGGGGTCCGAGTCTGGGGCAGCTCCCTTGGCCCGATGGTAAAGGGAATATTCCATGGTCGACTAGTGGAGGCTCGTATGGTAGGTCGATCAGGCCGACCTAACTGCCTTCGCGGGCTATAAAAGCTAAACCCCTTCATAGCCATCCATCATCTATCTTTCACCCAGTCAGATTTGTTAGCCTCAAGATCTTCACCTATCTTCTATCTAGATCGCCATCTAAGCTTCATAGTGGAAGCACATGGGTGGATAGAGCCATCTTTGTATCAATTGTTTGGAGCTAAAGAATTTTCTTTAATTCCCCTCTTATCTGTTATAACCTCTCTATCTCTTCCTCAGATTTTGTTCTCTGCACCGCGTAATTTTTACATGGTATTAGAGCCTAAGGGACTCTAGGAATTGAAGAGTGCACAAGAGGCAAAGTCTTTAATAGCAAAGAGGAACGATGTTGTCTTCCGGAAGCGGTTCTAGTGCTTCAGGAAATAGTGCAGGAGGTGGTGCTACTGTATCGGCTATTCAAACACTGAGGATTTGTTCACCAACCTTCAGTAAAGGCAAGTTAGATGGTACAAACTACACCTTGTGGAAGTTTAAAATTACAACTATCCTTGATTATTATGAGCTATTAGAGACTTTGCTAGGGGCTGATGCAGAACCATAGCCTACCCCCAACCCATCAAATTCTAGTGTGATGGTTCCTCCAAATGCAAATCTTCTACGAGCTTGGAAACAAAGGAATGTAGATGCATTGTGTGCCTTAGTTATAAGCTATTCTGACAGTGTTCTCACTTTGATTTAGGATACAACCAAAGCATTAGAGACTTGGAATGTACTGAGGAGTCAATATGAAATCCAAAACCAAACAAGGATTCAAAACTTGGAGAATCAACTAACAGCGAAGAATTTTGCTGAAGGAGAGATGGCTGAAGCATTCATCACTCCTCGGATTAAGAATCTACGCAACTAGATCGATGGCACTGGGATACAAAAGACTAGCGAGAAGCTAGCTCGAAGGTGTCTTTGGATTTGTCCACAAAAGTTTGATAGACTAGTAATTGCCCTTAATACTTAGGTGAGATCTCAAGCTTTGACTTTTGAAGAGTTTTGTGCATTATTGATGGAGGAGAAGTTGAGGCTAAAAGCCCGATAAGGAAGCAACAATGGAGATTATGCATTCTCTGCCAATGCAAAAGGCAAAGGTGGTTCCTCCACCAAAAATGACGGTGATAAAAAGAAGAAGGGCGATAAGAAGAAGTTTCAAGGAGAATGCTTATACTACAAGAAGAAAGGACATGCAATCATAGATTTTCGTGTCAAGAAGACAGATGAAAAGAACGGTACCCTTAAATGTAAAGGAAAAGAGATAGCCAATATGGTTGAAGCAGAGTTGGAGTTATTCATGGCGACCATTGAGGAAGTGTGCTCCTCGACGCAAGAAGAATCTACCACTGACTAATGGGTGTTGGATAGTGGGGCCTCCTGAACAAGAAAGGTCTATGCAATTCTATTTAGCCTCTACAAGAATCCATCACTTTGATGGTTGGAAATGATGCAATGCCCTACTACAGGCACAAATACTATTTCTTTTGTTGCTGCAAATGGTAAAGTCAAAAAGCTTTCAAATGTGTTGTATGTTCTCGAAATTAGGAGAAATCTGTTTATCAGTTGCTGCCATAACTAATATTGGTCATGATGTGAGGTTCAAGAAGACAGGTGCAGAAATTCTTAACAGTGCTGGCAAAGTTGTTGACAAAGGAGGAAGAAGGAATAACTTGTATGAGCTAAGTGCTCTTACAGCCACCGCTGGAGTGGGCAAAAGTAAGCTTTGGCATGAAAGGTTTGGACACATCAAATTTGCAGTGTTGAAGAAGATGCACAAGCAAGGTATGGTTGCTCACCTACCTACAGTGACTGAATTGAAGAAACCATGTGAAGCTTATATGATGGGCAAGCAACAAAGAAAGGCATTTCCACAGAAAAGCAAGAATAGAGCATAGGCTCCTCTAGAGTTGGTGCATGCTGACTTGTGCAGTAAGATGCCTACACATGCCTTGGTGGGATATTTATATTTATGTTACCTGTCGATGACTACAATAGGAAGATGTGGGTGTACTTCCTTCATGATAAGGCTCAAGCTTTTGATAAGTTTAAAGAATGGCTAAAACTTGTTGAGAATGAAATAGGGAAAAGTGTGAAGAAATTTAGAATAGATGGTGGTGGTGAGTTCAACTCAAAGGAGTTTGAAGACTTTTCCAAGAGCAAAGGGATCAAGCATCAATTGACGACGTCTCACACACCTCAACTGAACTATGTTGTCAAACGCAAGAATCGCACCATTGTGGAGATGGCAATATGCATGCTAAAGGGCAAGGGATTGCCTAATCATTTTTGGGCTGAAGCTGTTAATACTGCAATCTACATTCTAAATCTAAGCTAAATAAAGGTTCTCAAGGGAAAAACACCTCATGAGGCTTACACTGGTAAGAAACCATCTGTCTCACATTTTAAAATTTTTGGATGTGAATGTTATGCACATGTTCCAAATGAGAAGAGAAACAAGTTAAAACCAAAAAGTAGAAAATGTATCTTCTTAGGTTATAGTGATAAGTAGTAGGCTTACAAATTATATGACCAAGAGGCAAAGAAGATCATCATCGCGAGCTGTGATGTGGTGTTCAAGTAGCAGCCACATATAGTGGAGGAGGAGAATGCAAGTTCTTCCACTTTATCATCAAGCGAAGAAGTAGTCCACTATGAACCTGTCCCGAGAGAGCCGTCCCTATCCTTAAGGAGGAGTAAGCATCATCTTCAGATGATGAGGAAAAATTTCACCAACCTGACATCACCGCACCGGAAAAGCCATTGCCGCGTTGGATGAAGTAGCTCTATGACCATAATAATCCTATGCCTACATTTGTTGAGGAGAAGGAAGATGCGGACCAAGGAGGTCTCAGAGAATAGAGGAGCAAAGGAGGGCTTCTGCTCACATAGTCAATATGGCCTTGATGGTTGAGATTATGAGAGAAGTAAAGGAGCCAACTGACTTAGAAGAAGCACTTGCAGATCTAGCATGGAAGGCAGCTATGCAAGTGAAGTATGATAGCATAATGAAGAATGACACTTGGGAGCTAGTGGATCGGCCAGCAAAGCGGAAGGTTATTGGTACCAAGTGGATCTGGAAGGTAAAGTACAAGGCTGATGGTACCTTAGAAAAGTACAAAGCCAGACTGGTTGCCTAGGGATTTTCACAAGTTGAAGGGTTTGATTTTCAAGAGTCATTTTTCCCAACTGCCAGAATGACCAGTATTTGCATAGTACTTGCAGTGGCCCCCACAAGCAATGGCCAATTTACCAAATGGACGTTAAGTCAACATTCTTAAATGGTGACCTCAAGGAGGAGGTGTACATGGCTCAACCACCGGGGTTTGAGGACCCCCATTCTGAGAACAAAGTGTGTCAGTTGAAGAAGGCATTGTGTGGGCTGAAAAAAGCCCCCAAAGCATTGTACTAGTAGATAGATAAGTTATTTTTAAGCTTAAACTTCAAAAGATGTACCTTAAATGCTAACTTCTATGTTTACAAGGATGGTGAAAATTCTATAATGATTGTCCTATATGTGGACGACCTTCTTATTACAGGTGACTATGAAGATATGATCAATCAAACTTGAAAGGCTTTGAGTTCTAAGTTTGAAATGACAGACTTGCGCTTGCTACACTATTGTTTGGGGATTGAAGTCTCGCAAGAGCCAAGAAAGATCTTCATCTCTCAGAAGAAGTATACATGGGAGATCTTGAAGGCATTTGGCATGATCAAGTGCAAGGAGATAGCTACACCTATGGAGGTGAATGCAAAGTTATCCATTGAGGATACATTAGCACTAGCAGACATTGGGAGGTACAGGAGGTTGGTTAGCAGCTGATCTACTTTTGTAACACTAGACCAAATATCAATTTTGATGTTGGTGTTTTGAGCAAGTTCTCAAATAAATCTCATGAGATTCATTGGAAAGCTGGTATGTGTGCTCACATACTTGAAGGAAACTCTTGACTATGGTATCACATACAGTTCTGGAACTTCTCTTATGGGGAACTATGACTCGGATTGGGCAGGAGACAGTGATTCTAGGAAGTTAGTTTCTAGCTTTTGTTTCCCTTTGGGTTCAGGAATTTTCTCTTGGATTAGTAAGAAGTAGCCAACAATGGTATTGTCTTCTACCAAAGTAGAGTACAAGGCATCTTGTTTTGCTGCATGATATGAAGCAGTATGCTTGGGAAGGATCCTATGGCATATTGGGAGTACATGATGAATAACCAACTGTGTTGAGATGTGACAATCAGAGTTGCATCACCATTGCCAAATATCCAGTGTTTCATGCATGCACCAAACATATAGAAATCCAGTATCACTATATGTGTGATTTGATCGAGGATGGGATTGGAAACGGTCTACTCTCCAATAGAGGAGAATGGAGCAGATATCTTTATCAAAGCACTTACGAAGGATCTGCTTCAAGTTCATCTTCAAAGACTCAGCATTGGGCCCAGGAGATAGTTCAATTGAGGGGGGGGAGGGGGGGGGGAGGTGTTAGATATGCTCAATGCCCCACCCTCATAAGGTGCCACCAATGATCCATGGTGCTCAAAGTTGTAAGGCCCCCATTATAAGGAGAAGCCATATGTGAGGCTGGATATTGGTTGAGTCCTAACTTGTATGTCAGATGAGGTCTATGTGACCGGATGGCAAAAAGGTGACCGTTGTGGGTCTAATCTTTGGGTTAGACGACGGAGTAGTTAAGCTGGTAGCAACTCGGGGTAAGGGAGTTATCAAGGGCCCCTATTTTGGGGTCCGATTGCCATGGAAGTGGCCCTAGTTGGGGGGTCCGAGTCCAAGGGCAGCGCCCTCGGCCCAATGGTAAAGGGAATATTCCTTGGAATATTCCATGGCTGACTAGTGGAGGCTCATATGGTAGGTCGGTCAAGACGACCTAACTACCTTCGCAGGCTGTAAAAGCTAAACTCCTTCATAGCCATCCATCATCTATCTTTCACCCAGTCAGAGTTGTTCTAGAGCTAGCCTTAAGCTCTTCATCTATCTTCTAGATCGCCATCTAAGCTTCCTAGTGGAAGTGCACAAGTGGACAAAGCCATCTTTGTATGAATTGTTTGGAGCTAAAGAATTTTTTTTATTCTCCTCTTATCTGTTGTATACTCTCTATCTCTTTCTCAGATTTTGTTCGCTGCACCATGTAATTTTTACGCATTTCACATATCTCACTATCAATCTAGCTTTCAATATGTGTGTATTTGCAAGAGCTTCTCTCTCTCTCTCTCTCTCTCTCTCTCTCTCTCTCTCTCTCTCTCTCTCTCTCTCTCTCTCTCTCTCTCTACCATAGCCTATTGGTCCATCTTCGTGAGCTCCATACCCAATAGTCGTATCAAAGTGGGTTTGCCATCATTTGTCCACCTGATGTTCATGGTGCTTCAATTGCTAAAGAAGAAGAAGAAGAAGAAGAAGAAGCAACAACTCTAGTAAGCACACCTTTGTTCTACCCAACTCAACCCTTCACATGCTATTTCTATGTCCTTCCTTTGTATTAGCTAGCTGCTTGACGACAACCACATGTGTGCATGCATGTCACTATTGAGCACTACTTGTTTCATATTCCAACCACGTCTTCATTGTATCACTCTACCTTGTGACACATGTCTGCAGCCCTAACAAATCACTTCCTACATTTGACACCATCAACTCCAGTGCACATGTCTTCCAACACATCATCTTAACTCTTCTCAACACATTGCTCACCATGTCCGTAGTGCGCCTCATGTGAGTTGTCCGTCATAGTTGACACTACAACTTGACCCGTCCGACCTGACCTGTAGCCCATCGACACATGTCACCATTAGGCTTGCCTTGACACATTCTTTACATCAAGATAAGGTTTTCATTAATTAAATCTTAAATTCAAACTCATTACTCCAATCTAAGCTTGAATTCTCCAATTTTTGTTGATGATATTTGGGGCTTTTCATGTTGCTCTCAAGCTATATCAAATCAAAGTCTCCATCAAAGTTGGGAAGATCACTTGTGTGGTCATTGCCTCCAACATCAAGCCAAATGACCTGCCAAAGCAACGAGAGCTTATTGGTGATGTCGTCACAAGTGAAATTAAAAAATTAAAATTAAAATAGAAAATTATTGAAATTAGACATTGGCCATTCTTACACATGTGCTAAGACCTTTCCAACACTTCTTAAAATTATGTGGCTCATTTGCCCAAATATAATTCAAAATGAGTTGCATTTCTTTCTGTTTCCTTTCCATCTGATTCAAAAAGGAGTTACGTTTTAAGGGGGGTATTAACCACTTTGTGCATGACCTCTCTATTGACCCTGAAAGCTATACCCATGCATTTGACCTTTGGTCATATGTCCAGTGCCTCTAAGCCACACTAGCTTTTGATAAGCCTCTGAGCCATGCATACACACCTCTGAACCATGACTTACATCGGGTACTTGAGCTTATTGATAGACCATGTCATGAACTACCTCATATTTTATCTCTCTTACTTATGTATCTCCTTTACCAAAATTGTTGTACAAGATTAGACATTGTTTCTTCAAGGTAAGACCTTCCTTTTTTCTTTTTTCATATATTTCATTTCATGGGTTCAATCACCCATGACCCGAAGGGGGGTTTGTTAGGTTTATTTATCCCCATGTGTGAATTATTGGGGTAAAGGCGCCTCTACCGTGCCGCCTCGTGTATTACTACACTGACAGTACCCGCCACTGCACACTGCAGGTGGTGGACGCTCGTCATGTCACTTTATTCTTTACATTCATTTTAGTGACTAGTAAATAAAGGAAGGCCCGGTCACACATTGTGACTGTTGGAGTTCCCATTTCTTATCTCTCTCTTTCTTACTCTTGCTCTCCCGCCATAGCTCGCGTGCAAGCTTCGATACTTCTCACCTTTCAAGTGGTATCAGAGCTTGGCTTCCTCTTGCTCGAGCTCGACTTGGTGCTTCTCTACCGTTGCATCAACTCCCTTCACGCATTGGGTCTCCATCCCGGCAGC
This sequence comes from Lygodium microphyllum, assembly GCF_053477565.2. NCBI lineage: Eukaryota > Viridiplantae > Streptophyta > Polypodiopsida > Schizaeales > Lygodiaceae > Lygodium > Lygodium microphyllum. The sequence continues at coordinate 109,923,496 of NC_141160.1, forward strand.
CATAGCCGATCTCCCGAGCTCCCGACACTCCCCGACTTCCCAAGCTCCCTCCTGGCATTGTTGGGCTTCTTCAGGGCCTTGCCCTTGAGGTATTTCATCAAAGTTTGAAGGGTTTTACTTCAATTCTCAATTTTAAACAGGTGGAAGAAGAGGGGCAGCCATCATTTGAAGCTTCAAAGCTCCATATCTCCCTTGCCCTTTGATTTGGGCATTCATGGCTTTGTTATATGCCCTCTTTGGGGCCTCTTTGAGCCTCCCATCCACACCAACATTGCCACATGGAGTAGCCACTTCCCAGGACAGCCTGTGCTGAATTTGCGCCAGATTTCTGCCTACCTACACATCAAGTTTTCAGTCTATATTCCTTGGCTCCTAAATGAGCACTTAAACAATGGTTTCTAGAAGGCATTTGAGCTACTTTGAAAGCATCTTTAGGCCTTGTGCTTGGCATTGAAGCTTTGGGGCTGACATTCTCTGATTTGGAATTGTCATTTACTATTATACAGTGCTGGAAACAGGGCAGTCACACTTGGCATTGGCATTTGATGCTTATACTCTACTCCGGTTACCTTGTTTGATGCCCGTATGCGGCCTACATGATGCCTAGTGCCTTGGGAATGTATGCACATGATTATGCCATGATTTTGGCCTGAAATATTGGCTGATTTGGGAGTGTCATTTACTATTATACAGTGCTGGAAATAGGGCAGCCACACTTGGCATTGGCATTTGATGCTTATACTCTACTCCGGTTACCTTGTTTGATGCCCGTATGCGGCCTACATGATGCCTAGTGCCTTGGGAATGTATGCACATGATTATGCCATGATTTTGGCCTGAAATATTGGCTGAAATTTCTCAGTTTTGACAGTCAAACTTGGCTGTAATAACAGTGGGCTGAAGTACTTTGGATGCTTTGTCACTTATCTATTGGTACCGGATATATGCTTTGGGATTTGCCATCATGTATCTAACATTTGGGGACGACTTTGAGCTCATGTTTGAGTCTATGGAATGTATTTAAGCTACGCATAAGCTCCGTCTTGGTTGGTATTCACTAGCATTTGGACCGACTTGCCATGCTCTTGGACCGCTTATGCCTCATGTCTATGCTTGACAGTTAGGCTTCATATATTACATGCTTTGGTTCGTGATATATGCCGCTTGGTTCGTCTATGCTTTACCGACATTGGGAGCTTTGCCTTGGAGGTATTTGAGCATTTTCGGCTCAGTTTGATCATTTACTTGGTTGCTATCGGATGTCATTGAATTGATAGAGATCTTATTTTGGGATTATGTATTGCTCGTTGGTTGCTTCCATCAGTTGCTTCATGTATGTCATGCTCTTGGGATGCGTATTGAGACTTTGGGATTATACTCCGACAATTGGATGTTGCATTGAGTATATGCCTTGGTTCACACGATGCTTATGAGCTGAGTCTCAGTTTTGGATCCGCTTTCTTTTGAGCAGACACCTATTTGTGTCAGGTTTTGGCAATTGCAAGTACATTTTGCCTAGATTGTCTGGGGGTGTGCCTCTTACTGGCAGATGCTATTTGACATCTCTCGGTGTTATGCTCATGTATTTTCACTATCATTTGGCTTTTCTTTGTCCTCTTTATGCCGGCTTTGGACCTAGCATTGTTTAGTTGACATTAGATCCAGTTTTGGGAGAGTTTGCTCTCATTATTGCAGTTCTGAAATTTATTACAGCAAGCATTTATTGGTGGACTGAGCAATATTTTTTATGCTAAAATATCTTGATTTGGTGTACCACACCTAGTACTAAGTGGGCAGCATCTTTTGGCACACTTTTCTTGCCATTTGGAGCTCATTTCAGTGGATTTTGGGCATTTTCTACAGTAAAACAGCTAGCAATTTTACATTGTCTGTGCATTTCCAGCCTGCATTATGGCGTCCTCTTCGACTGATAATGCCATATTTAACATCACAAAGTTGGACGGTATCAACTACTCTTATTGGAAGAGTCAAATTTGGCAGGTCTTGGTGCAGAAATCTCAGATTAAGCCACTTCGGTTTAGCAGGGAGCAGCCTGAAACTATGGACAATGACGACTGGCTTGAACTTGATGAGCTATGCAAGTCCACGATTGTATTGTCTCTCACTGAACAGGTACATTATAATGTATTTGAGGAAGCATAGAGTGCATGGGATCTATGGAATAAGATCAAGAATCTTTATGATAAGAAAAGTCCAACGAGTCAGATGTACTAGTTGAAGCAGCTTATGGATCTGCGCATGAAGGATAATGCGACTATGTCTACTCACTTGAGCCAGTTCCATGCTATACTGAAGAACCTGACTTCGCAGGATATCACTTTTGGAGAGGAAGTAACTCCTCTTTTCTTGCTTGGGACTCTAAATGAGTCATGGGATGTATTCCACACTGCCCTATGTGCCTCTAGTGCTACTCTGAAATTGAATGATGTTGAGAGTGCTCTTCTGCAGGAAGAGGTTAATCGCAAAAACTTGGATACCTCTCGTGTTTCACATGCTTTGACAGTTAGAGCCAGGAATGACAGGAATGATCGTGGTCATGGCCATGGCCGTGACTCGCAGAAGGGTCAGTCTAAATCTTGTGGAAAGTCGTGTAGTAAGTCGCGTGGGCGCAACGCTAATGTCACTTGTCATCATTGTGGAAAAAAGGGCCATATCAGACCACAGTGTCATGAGTTGCGCAATGAGAAGCGCAAGGATAAGGGGAAAGAGAAAGTGCAGGAGAAGTCCTCTGATCACAGCATAGTACCTGCGAAGTCCAGCATCAAGATTGAGGAAATTAATGTCACGTAGACCGAGGATTCCGATGGTGGTGATGAGTTCATACTTGCAGCTAGTTCTTCTGATACCTCACACTTGACTGAGACACCTAGTATGTATGCATAGTGCTGGTTATTGGATTCAGGTGCGTCCTTCCATGTGATGCCTTACCATGAGTGGTTTCACTCTTACCGTACTGTATTTGGATCAGTCAAACTTGGAGATGACAGGTCTCTTGATATTGTGAGATGTGGAGATATTCATTTGCAGTTTTCCACTGGCAGTTCCTTTTTGCTCAGGGATGTACGTCATGTACCTGCGCTTACGCGCAGTCTTATGTCTGCAGGACAGTTGGATGATGCAGGGTTTCATGTCTGTTTTGGGGATTCTGCCTGGAAGATTACCAGAGGCAGACTTGTGCTTGCTAGAGGCGCCAAGGCTGGCAGCCTCTATCCTCTTGTTGTATCTGGGTCTTCTGTAGACCATGTTTTAGCAGTGGGTTCTATCCCACATGTATCACTTTGGCATGCCTGTTTGGGGCATATGTCTTTGAAGGGAATGAAAATGTTATCTGGTTTGCAGTATCTTCCGCCTTTGGACTATGCACGTTTTGACTCGTGTGATCATTGTCTTTATGGTAAGCAGAATAGGTCTACGCATAAGAAATCGGGTAGGCCATGCATGAGTGAGCCCTTGGCTTTGGTGCATTCAGATGTTTGTGGGCCCATGCCGTGTATGTCTATGGGTGGCGTGAAGTACTTTGTTACCTTCATTGATGATTTTCCTAGGAAAGTGTGGGCTTATCCCATAAAGCAAAAGTCTGATGTCTTGGCAGTCTTTCAGCGTTGGCTTGCTCTTGTTGAGAACCAGACTGGGTATAGGCTGAAATGCCTTAGGACTGACAATGGGGGAGAATATGTCTCACATGCTTTTGAGCAGTTTTGTGATGACAGGGGTATTAAGCGTCAGTTGACCGCCCCTTATGCCCCACCCCAGAATGGTTTGGCTGAGCACATGAACAGGACTATTCAGGAACGTGTCCACTCTATGCTTAGCCATGCAGGCCTACCACAGAGCTTTTGGACTGAGGCAGTTAGTATGGCAGTGCATGTCATAAACCGATCGCCTTCAAGTGGATTAAATTTTCAGGTTGCAGAGGAAGTTTGGGCTGGTAAGCCAACCTCTTATGCGCATCTCCATGTCTTTGGATGTGAGGCATTCTACCATGTGCCCAAGGACAAGAGGAGTAAGTTGGATCCAAAGAGCATTAAATCCATCTTTCTTGGTTATGGTGATTCAGGAGAGATGGGCTATCGCCTGTGGGATCCGTAGGTGCGGAAAATAGTACGCAGCCATGATGTAGTCTTCCATGAAGACAAGATGCACAGGCAGCCTGAGAAGGTGGTTGAGATCCGCAGAGTGATCTTTCAAGAGGAGCCTAGAGCTCCTGCACAGCCAGTTGGACAGCCTACAGCTGCAGCAGATACTCATGGTCAGGGTGTTGGCCAGGTAACTAGGCAGGCAGCAGAGCCTGCAGTGACACGATCTGCTAGAGACAGACGTCCACCTGATAGATTTCAGCCTTCTATGCATTATGTTTGGTTACAGATGCAGGAGATCCTTTCACTTATGATGAGGCTATGCGCAGGGGTGACAATCACTCCTGGGAGAGGGCTATGCAGTCTGAGATCGACTCCTTGCATAAGAATGAGACTTGGGATTTGGTTGCCTTGCCTAAGGGCAAGAAGGCTTTGCCATGCAAGTGGGTGTACAAGCTGAAAAGTACCCCTGGACACCCCAAGCCGGCATACAAGGCTGGACTGGTAGCAAAGGGTTTTAAGCAGGAGCATGGTGTAGACTTTGATGAAGTCTTTTCTCCTGTGGTTAAGATGACCATCTTGCGCTTGGTCTTGGCTTTGGTTGCTCAGCTTGACCTAGATCTATATCACATGGATGTCAAGATGGCTTTCTTACATGGGGACTTGCATGATGAGATCTATATGGAGCAGCCTAAGGGCTTTGCAGAATCTGGCAGGGAGCACCTAGTGTGCAAGTTGAAGAAAAGTCTTTATGGCTTGAAGCAGGCACCTAGGGAATGGTATCATAAGTTTGATGCCTTTATGCAGTCACAGGGCTACAGCAGGAGTGCTATGGATCCGTGTCTTTACACGAAGAAAGCCCGTGATGGTTCATTGCTTATTTTGGTACTCTATGTGGATGATATGCTGATAGCAGGGAAAGCTCATGATGAGCTAGATGCTCTTAAATCTCAGCTGAAGAAGAGCTTTGAGATGAAGGATTTGGGACAGGCCTCTCACATCCTTAGTATGCGCATTAGACGCGATAGGCATCAGGGACTCCTCTACTTGTCACAGAGGGAGTATATTCATAAAGTCCTTGAGCGCTTCCGCATGCAGGACATAAAGCCTATTGGCTGTCCATTGCCTTCTTATGTGAAGATATCACACGCCGATTGTCCACAGACAGATGAGCAGAGGGCCGAGATGGCCCAAATCCCTTATGCTTCAGCCGTGGGCAGTTTGATGTATGCCATGATAGCCACTCGTCCAAATATTACCTTTGCAGTTGGTGTTGTGGCATGCTATATGGCTACACCTGGCAGGAAACATTGGGATGTCGTGAAGGGTATCATGCGGTACCTGAAGGGCACAACAGATATGTGTATTTGCTATGGCAGCCAGGATACAGGGGTCATGGGGTACACTGACTCCGATTATGCAGGACATGTAGATAGTAGGAAGTCCACTTCTGGCTATGTATTCACCTATGCTGGAGGTATTGTCTCTTGGATGTCCCGAGTTCAGAAGTGTATGGCTTTGTCTACCACTGAGGCCGAGTATGTTGCAGCCACTGAAGCTTGCAAGGAGGCCATATGGCTAGGCCGTCTAGTTGCTGACCTTGGGATTGATGCTATACCTACACTTCATTCAAATTCTATGAGTGCCATTCAGTTGGCTAAGAATCCGGTCTTCCATGCGAAGAAGAAACACATTGAGGTGAGGTATCACTTCATACGTGGTGTCGTGGAGGACAAGTCTGTTGACCTTGTCAAGATCTCCACTGACAAGAATCCTGCAGATCTACTCACGAAAAGCCTCACTACTGAGCGCTTTGCCTTCCTCAGACGATTGATGGGCATTAGATGAGATGTTGCCTTTCCTCATCCCTTGTACCTATGTACAGTTGTACTGTCTTTTTTCTTTCCTTTTCTCTCTCACTGGAGCAGATCCGCCTTTAAGTGGGAGGTTGTTGGGATAAAGGCGCCTCCGCCGTGCCACCCCGTGTATTACTACACTGACAGTACCCGCCACTGCACACTGCAAGTGGCGGGCGCCCATCACGTCACTTTATTCTTTACATTCATTTTAGTGACTAGTAAATAAAGGAAGGCCCAGTCACACATTGTGACTGTTGGAGTTCCCATTTCTTGTCTCTCTCTTTCTTGCTCTTGCTCTCCCACCATAGCTCGCGTGCAAGCTTCGATCGTTCTCACCTTTCATGAATACACATTATTGTGTGTGTGACAAACATGTTACAGACATGGACCATGCAGCCAAAAAGAAGAAGAGGAAGACCAAGGAAGCCCAAGTCAAAAAGTGAATGGAGAAGCTCATTCTGCCTAGGTGAGAAAAGTGGAGGAGAAGGAAAGCTCAGAAAAAATGTGGGAGAGCACTGAAGATTCTAGCAAGGTGCCCAGAAGGGATGAAGGAGAGCATTGAATATTCTAGCAAGGTGCTCAAAAAGAATGTAAGAGAGCATCGAAGATTCTAGCAAGGTGCTCCAAACGTCCTAGCAAGCAAAGCGTAGGGCGCAATGTAATTCATTTTATAAGAGTGCCAGGCTCCCTCCTATGCAAATTGTAAAGTCTAAACATACATAGGTGAAGGGATAAGGCAACTAGAAGGGAATAGGGAAAGAGGATATTGGCAAGATGCCCGATTATGTGAAAAAAGGGTATGGGTGCTCGAGGGATTTAAGGCTTGTATATAAACTCAAAAAGTGAATGAGAAGCTTATTCTTTGGTGTGTGGCAAAAGTGGTTCTCTTCTTTTCTCCTTCTTGCTTGCTTGTGTGTACTTAAGAGTGTGAGGGAGTGTGTGTGTGAGGGAGAGGGATCTTAGAGAAGAAGCTCTCCATCATCTCCTCTCTTCTTCTTCTCTTCTCTTCTCTTCTCTTCTCTTCTCTTCTCTTCTCTTCTCTTCTCTTCTCTTCTCTTCTCTTCTCTTGTCTCATGCGCACGGCTATGGAGGATAGAGCTTGGAGGTGGAGGCTTAAAGTTGCTTGAACTCACATCTCGAATCGTGGAGCTACCGGTTTGCTTGAGGGAGGAGGCTACTCATTCGGGCCTCATGGTAAGCTCACTACACCCCCGTAGGATCAAAGGTGTGTTGGCTAGGTGAGAGAGAGCCACTTGTGCTTGCTTGAAATACTTGAAGCAGGATTGTCTGTAAATAAAAAGGAACACACTTAGACTTAATGAACAGAATGAACCCACCAATAGGAGAGGACCCTCAAACCTAGACGAGTGATCAAGAGCCCCAATTAGTAGGACCCAATGAGAGACACAATACGGAAAGCCAGACACATAGAAGGATCGACACCATTGGGAGTACAATGCTACCTGACTTGATCAACCTCATCAACAGCTTAGTGGAGCAAGAGACTGCAGATATGGCAGAACCTAGTACAAACCACGGAAACGATGAGCTCGACTTGGGGGATTTCCCACGGATTTCCCTGTCAAAATCCAGCAGATGGTGAATGAATATGACACACAAACCAGGTTGGGACCACTATGGCAGACTATCTAAAGACATCATAGCGGACCTCAAAAAGGAAAAAAGCTGGTGTGAAAAGCTTTGCAAAGCATAGCGGCATATAACCAACGCAGTAGCAGACTAGGAGATTGTGGCATGAACATAGAAATGCAAGAAGTTCTAGCCCTAGGAAATAGAAATCAAATAGGACTGAATGTAGAAAGGGAAAGAGTGCTAGAGATGGATTTAATGCTGAGCGAGCTTCTCATGAAGTGACTAATAGAGAACACGTCAGCAAAACAAAGCACATTAGCACTAGCAACATCATTGTGCTACTGGTAGGATTAGGAGTTACTTAGGCTCTAAGAGTCAATCGAGAATCCCCACAATTGCAAAACAACTAGACAAGCACTAGCCAAGCAACAATCCATATAGTTTTATAGAGTAGTTAGAGCAGGTCTACAAGGCTAACGACCTCACATATCTCACTCAGTGCTCACAAGCTTTCGGCGTATGCTTGGGTAATAAGGGTAGGATGTAGTACACAAGCTTAGACGTTGTGGAGCACAACAATTTCAATGACCTCAAGAGTCTCTTCATTAAGATATTCTCGGAGGTTGGGTACTCAGATAATCTTATAGTGTGGCTAATGAATATCAAGCAGGGGGACAAAGAGGACATTATGGACTATGTTACTCACATCTAGAGTCTCTATAAGAGAATCCCCACTAATGAACGACCCACTAAGAGATCAATGTCTACCGTGTCCATCAATGAAATATGAAGTGAGGAACTCTACAAGGCTTTGGCAGGCAACTCAAGCTTGCAGAGAGATGCACTAGCTAGGGTCTTTGAAGAGGCCATACCAGTAGATGACCAGCTTAAGGAGATAAGCTCTACGAGCTCGAATTGAGACAAAGCCGACTCTAGAACCCCAAAAAGGGTAACAACAACTAGCAAACAGTCAAGCCCAAGCAAAGAAGATAAAGGAAAGGGCATTGTTGGAGCTAGCCAGGGACTACAAGAGATGATGAGAAGACCTATGTAGTCACATGTCCAACGCATGTATTGTGGCAGAAACCACCTTCTAGCTGAGTGCCAAGACCGTATGTCCCAACCTTACACCAATTGCGATAGGTTTGGCCCCAATACCATACACTACTGCAGGCTGCCGAGGAGACTCCCATATTTACAGCCTTACAACCAGTCTTACCTAGGGAATAGGCCTCCGAATTTCTTTGGGAGAGGAGCATTGTTGGCCCTTTTGGCACCTAACGATGCAAAGCCAGTCACCCCTAGAATGGAAATCAATCCCATAGGCATACCTAGGCCACCTGGACCTTACATAACCCATCCATCGAGCAACGCTCCAATCCACTACATGGAGAAATCGAATAATGAGGAGCCTTATGTGAACCCTTACATCTCATACAATGAAGAGGCCAATCCACTTCTCATGGACTATCGACCAGTGCAGGTGATGGCATTAGGAAGAGGGAGAGGTGGGGGCTTAGGAGGCAGACCCAAGAGCTAATTTCTTGTTGGACTTGTGGCCACCCAGGACACATATCTTCGCATTTCCCAAAGAGGGAGAAAGCCAATTGAGATAAGGCTAATCTCAGATGTGCTGAGTGTGGAACAACCACCTTTTTGCCAATTGCCCTAGGCGAAAACCATCCCCTAGTTTGGCAATTGTACCATCAGTTCCATTGGGCCTGTTCGGCATCGAAACACTCGATGGGGAGGCCATGTCCATCCCCTTGCATGTTATGACCCACATGTAGATGAAGCATATCAGCATATCATTGCTAGGACCTAGTAACTTGAAGGAAACCTCAATTGGAAAGTCGTAGGCGAAGAAAGAAGAAAAGCGAAGCAAAGGTCGCGTTGAAAACCAAGAGCACAATGACACTACCTATTGGAAAGAAAGTCACGGACGTTGAGGCAAAAACGTCCACTCCAAAGACTACTGAGAAAGGCAGTGCTAAGGTAGGGGAGTTATCCAACCTGAAGCGCCAACTTGAAGCCATAGAAAAGGTCAAGGAGTGGGTGAGAGAAGCCCAGGAACACCTAAAGAGGATGCTAAGCCCATCTTGGAGGATGAGATCAACAATCTCTCTAGTGTGAGCACACCAATCTCTCCCACATGACTGAGAGATGTGTTTGCACCTCAAATTGTTTTGCCTAGATAGATCTTGAACACCATGGGCCAACAAACCAGTTGAGGCCATTGGCCAAGGAGTGCAAAATTAGGAGACAAGCAAGTGGCTAGCAATCTTCTCACAACACTAGTAGCCACCCTTGTAATTGAGCCTAGAAGATCTACTTAGGCAGCATCCGACGCTATAGTAGGAGCTAAAGCAATGGGTGGAAGGATCGATGGAGCAAGCTGCCATTGACTTGCAAGACCATGACATAGTAATGCAAATATTAAGCCTGACATTGCACTCAGTACCTAAGTCTTTGCATGTTAATGCTTTCTAGAAGGCACAGAGATGCATGCGGTCTTGCCAATCCTGGCTCTAAGTGATACCACGAGGAAAGGGATTGTGGACATGGGGGCATGAGTTAGTGCATGCCTAGTCATGTAGTACTCCAGGCTTGGGGTAACCCACCTGTCGAGGATACTAATGTCATACTGGCTAATGGAACGAAAGTGAAGTCATCCAGAGTGTTGAAAATTTGTCCATTGAAGATTGCAAGAATCCAGTTCTCTATGGACTTCATAGTTATGAAAGGAGTGGACTACAACATCATGTTAGGCCCACCCTAGATGCACAATGCACAAGCCATGAAAGACTAGGGGAACCATATAATCTTCTTGGGCAATCAGACAAAAGTGGTAAGAGGGGAGATGGATACTTGGAAGACCACACCACTTGACCTAGACAAGACACCATCTCAACTATGCTGAAGGGTGACGCTCAAATTAGGAAATCTTACAGGCCACTGAATAAGTATATCCCTTGCCTTGAGGATGAGTGAGATTGGACGCATGTGCTAGCCACAATCGATCTGCCATTCTCAAATAATGAGAAATATGAGCAAGCTGCTAAGGCAGTAGGTAAGCCCATAGACATGCCCTCAGTACCAATATTCATGATGGCTAGGAGCTTGCATGAGCAACCTGCCTTTGTCACATTCCACATCTTAAACAACAAACAAGACCTCCACAGGATCCTAGAGTACCTGACCAAAAAATTGGTTGGTAACCGAGCCGTAAATCTTAAACCACTCAAGAATCTCTTGGATGAACCCAAGTGGCAATGGACCAAGGTGCACGACATAAACTTGATGTACAATTGGGCCTTAGTCACCGATGATAAGGAACTGCACTTAGGCAATGACGAGCAATTGGATGAGGACGATTCCAATGATGAGGACAAATACAGATGTTCCTTCAATGACGAAAGCAAAGAAGACATCGACACAATAGAGTATGATGCTAAGGGGCATGAGCTTGAACAAATATGGGCAAACTCTAAACTACAGAAAAAGAGCATCTTAAAAATTGAGAAATGAGTCACACAAATGGGTTGTGATCGCACCTAGTTGGAGCACATAGGAGTGATTGATTATGAAGGAGTGAGTCTTGCCGAGGCTACAACCTCCAAGAGAAACTCCCTCTTCTAGCAAAGATGGAGAGTTTGATTCTGAGTCAAAACTAAGCTAAGGATAGTGATCCTGAGATACCACGACCACCTAAGTCCAAACACACCAAACGAGACCTACCAATCCACCTAAGGTGCCGAAGGTTGGAGGAAAAGAGAAAACAACCTAGGGATCCACAAGCTGAGGAGCTAAGGAAGCCGCAAGACCTGCCAAAACAATTCAGGAGATTTAAGAAAGGTGAGAGGGTAGTGGTCTTGCTAGGAGCCAAAAGACAAGAGCAAGTGAGTGAGCCTATAGAAGGACCTGCCAAAGTCAATGAGGTCAATCTAGTTGAGGAATGGGAGACGCCCCAACCTGGTTTTATAGCCAACAACTTGACCAAGGAAGAGGAGGCAACTCTTATTCCTCTCTTGCAAGAGTACATAAATGTATTCGCCTGGTCCCTCGATGAGTTAAAAGGAGTAGATCCAAGTGTAGTGACTCATAACATCCCGACGATGACACCTGATGCAACGTCGACTATATCCGATGAATCCTAAATATGCTCATGCTATGAAAGAGGAAATCTATAAGTTGCTAAGGGCATGATTCATTTATGAAATCAAGACATGGATTGGGTATCACCCATAATGATTGTAATGAAGAAGAATGGAAAAATCAAAGTGTGTGTCAATTACGAGAAAGTCAATGCTGCCATGAAGAGAGACAATTATACATTACCGTACACTAAGCATATACTTGAGAGGGTGGTTGGTAAAGAGTCCTACAGTTTCCTGGATGGCTTCTCCGAATACAATCAAATGCACGTGCATCCGGATGATAGGCACAAGAGCGCATTTGATACCGAGTGGGGCATATTTGCCTACATAGTCATGCCCTTCAAGGTTGACGAATGCACTAGCCACATTTCAAAGGCTCATGTGTGCCATTTTCCAAGTCATGCTTAGGTGAGAGTTAGAGGTATTCGTTGATGATTTATGTGTCCACTCTAATTGGAAGGAACACCTAGACAAGCTTCAAGTAATCTTTGGAAGATGTAGATTGTATCATCTCTCATTGAACCCTTTGAAGTGCTAGTTCTGGGTAAAGCATGGATGCATCCTAGGCCACATGGTGTCAAAGAATGGCATTGCCACCGACTTCTCGAAAGTTAGGGTTATCATTGATCTTCCACTACCAACTCATTACAAGGGAGTTCAGTGCTTCCTCGTCCATACAAGGTACTATCGACGACTTGTGTTGAACTATGCATTAATTGCTAGGCCTCTATGCAAATTGCTGGTGATATTTGAATGGACTGAGGAATGCCAATGCACATACAAAGAGTTGAAGAAGGCTCTAACCACAGCACCAATCCTAAGATGGGAGTTGATTTTTGAGCCCGAGAAGTGCTTAAAAATTGCCAAAAAAATCCAAATTTCAAGGGAAGAATAAACCCCGTTGAAGGCGACATAGGCAATCCAGTCGATTTTAAGCAGCAACAAGTAGTCGACGAGTGCCAAAAGTGCTTTAAAGACCCAACAAAGCAACAGTTGGAAAATTTTCATGATTTCTCAAGATGTCAAATGAGACTCCGGGAAGTGCTCAGTAGTGGGGGACCTCGAGACGAGTGTGCATAAATTTTTGGTTTACAAAATGGACGTCAAACAATCGAATGGTAGTGCCCGAAGCAAAGGGCCAAAGGAAAGCAATGTAAATGGGTCTTGTGACTTAGGGGGTGTAACCCTTGGGGCCTCCACCCCCCAAAATTTGACGAATTGGGGGGGGGAGGTGGGGGGGGAGGGGGGGATTTTTTTTGTGTGTGAAGAAAAAAAAAACCATGGCGACTTGTAGCGCAACGATTTGAAGAAGGGGGGGCGATAGGCCATCTTCTACCTCAATGTAAGCATATAATCTAATCATACCATCCTAATGCTTGATATCTTCGCCCTTCATCGCCATCCTTCGCTCATGAAATGGCTGTCCGGTTGCTGAGTTGCTATTCTAGTATTTCTCTCTCCTCCCTCTCTCTCCCCTCTATGGGCTGTTCATGCACATTATCTTGAAGGAGGATTTGGAAAGGAGATTGAAGAAAATGATGATAGAGATTAATGGAGATGTTAAAGATTGATGTGTAGCATAGAATTGAGGAAAATGGAGGCTCCGTCCGCTAGTCCTGCAGTCATTCCATGTGTCTCGGGTTTCATAGAAACACGGTATGACTATTTTTTTTGAAGGAAATGAAGGTTTTTCAACATTTTATGATAGAAATGATGTTCTTATGCAATGAAAAATTGTTTGAGTGCTGGTTCCATCATGTTTAATTGTTGTTTATCAGAAAATTCTGATTTCATAATGATTTATATGCGCTATTTAAATCCCGCAAAACCTGAAATGTAATTTTTAAGGGTAAAATGATGGTTTTGTCATTTCGGGTGGGTTAAATGTGTTCCTATGGGAAAAAATAAAAAGTAAAATTGAATTTCAATGCGCTGAAATGGTTGACATGAAAAATATAAAAAAATAATAGTGATTATTGATAAATAAATGCATAAAAATAAGAAAAATTCAGGGGAAAATAGAAATACGCTTCATAAAAATAAGGAAAAATATAATGAGTGCTTGTGAATGTATGGTAATGGCAGAGCATGAGGTTTAGCCTCAGTTTGCCCTATCTCTTTGTCAAATTTTGTGATTTATAGCTTTTCATATATCACAACATGACAAAATGAACCCCTACACACCTATGCAACAGAAGCATTACCTAAAAGTAGGGGGTGGGGTGTTCGAATGATGTGATTTGGGTGATGTTTATTGCTAATTTTGCCTATGCACATCATGATATAGAGTTTGTTGTATTTTAAATAAGAAGATAGTAGATGAGCGTTGTCTCGATGCTATCCTTACATCGCCGCAACGAGTTAGTAAATAAGAAGATAGTAGCATGAGCATTGTCTCGATGCTATCCTTACATCGCCGCAACGAGTTAGTAAATGAGCATTGGAAAACCTGATTGTGCACCACACATTTCTGATTGAAAATTATGGTTGAGCATTGTAGGATCATCCACTTTTCCATGTGCATATCAACCATGGTATCAGAATATAAAGAACTGGATGCATAGTACCTATTTTCCGTTATAATGACCTACACTTGAGCGTGTGAGATGACCCAAGCTATAGGATAGTCGATCGTTTTCTTGTGGAATTGTTTGGTAAGGACACATGGTATCTCCTAGAATACATTCAAAATGAAAGAGTGGAGCTTGTATCGGGTGTGTTTTATGTTTGAGCGACGCATCGTGGGGCCAATCCCCGAGGTGTCGGAGAGTCGCAATGGAGCTGAGACAGTCAGGTGAGAGGTGTTACCCTATGTTTGTGCTACGAGGTATTATGCCTATATGTTATGGGATCTCCCTTTGAGGAGAAGGGATGGTAAACATTGAACTATGACCTAATACAAACATATAATCAACATTAACATCTAGTGTAGAGTGAGTCTTAGACACTCCTGGCCCACAAGGCCATGTGGTGGGGGTGTCTGTTGTGTGCATGAGGTCCGGCTAGTGCCATAGCCAATGTCGGCCCATTTTAGGTCCCATCAATATTGCATTTGTCGGGAGCCACCAAAAAGTGATGGTTTCGAATCTAGGGTTTCTAGGGACCAAATAGTCGGTTTATGTCCTCTAACAAGAACCGTCAAGCCAAAGTACAAAAAGCGGTACATGCTGAGAGGGCTAGACGGTAGTTGGAGATTCTAAGGCATTATGCTCCTCAAAAGGAGCAGCCCACTACGCATAAGCGGCAGTGGTTCTAATAACCTAAGTGTCACAAGCAACCCTTTGAGTGCAAGAGAAAGTCTTAATACTTTCCCTCTTCCAGTCAATCAACCCACTTCAAGTGGAGGTGTAGATTTACCTACACAAACTCCTGTTGTCAATCCGGTTGTAGCCATGGCACAACCCATCGCAATTCCAGTAGGGACACTGGATTTACCGGCATTAGGAGCACATTTGCCCATCTTCCATGGGTTAGCAAAAGAAGATGGAGAACTCCATATTAATGAGTTTAAAACACTCATGTTCAACTATTGAATCCAGGACGAATGACACTTCATGATGTTCTTCAACATGATATTAAAAGGAAGGACAGCAGTGTGGTATCACGGTCTAGAGGCCAGAACCATAACTAGCATTGACCAATTCTTCATAACCTTCCGTAGAGAGTTTGCCCCTGAGAGGGGTGGGCAGTATTGGTTGCGTGTCGTCTTGAATATAACATGCCAAGAGCCAAATGACAATGTCCAAGCCTATGCCAAGAAACTAAGGCAAGTTCTTCGCAAACTTAATACTTATATCCCCATTCCACTAGCTGCATAGTTGCAATATTTCCTACATGGATTAGATTTCAATATCCAAGTGCAGTTAAGTAGTGTCGCTTTGGCCGACATTGAAATTGCTAATATCCAAGAAGAAGGAGTAGAGTCGCCCTTGCAGGTGGCTTATACAGCAAGGATAAATTAGAATGGTAATAATTTAGCACTGAGCAATAGGAGTCAAGGGGACCCCATGTCAAATGCGAATGGAAGAGGGAGTATCATGCCAAATTTGCCTATGTTACCAGCTCCTCCTAGTCTGACTATACCTATGGCTAGTCAGATGGGCCCACTTAATGGTGGAGGCCAAACAACAAACCTGAATGCTGTCCCAGTAGGTTAGTGGCCAATTCCTAATCAAGTGGTTAGGCCAATGGGATGATAGACAAACGATCGCAGCTATGAGCCAAGTACCTCAAATGTCCTTGGTGAAGTCAAGGATATGATGAAGCACTACACTGACATGATTAGTGAACAGTATCGACAAATAGTTGTGGATGTCAATTTCCTTAAGAAGCAACAAAATTTGATAGGGAGTTGACGCCCTGAAGAGGGTGCCCCCTGAAGATTCAACTGTAAGTGGTGTGGTGGCCAACATTTCCCTAGGAATTGTTGTCCGAATGTCAAATGCGATATTTGCGAAAAGTCTGGCCATTTAGCTGCTACTTGTTGGAGTAAGATCAGTTCTCTCCAACAAGGGAGTAGACTGTCTAGTCCAGTTAACCATCGTGTACAAGGGAATAATCTCCAACAAGATGATGGACCAAGACAAATATTGCAAAGAGGAAAGGCTATTGTAGAGGAGTTGCCTCATGGCAGTGGAGTCAGTCTTATTGAGGCCGTATATGTCAATGATGCTGAAACTTCTAATCTACAAGTCGTAACAAGAGGTCAAAAGACTAGAGAGGGTGAGAAAGGAAATCTAAAACCTGTCGAGGAAAACCCTAAGCAAGATGCTAGGGGAAAGCAAGTTCTGAATCTTGATATGGAAGGTGGACCTCTAAGGCATATTGATAGTAAAGTTGATCCCAAGAAGGATAAAGGATTGCCAAGAAAGAAGGCAAAAGTTTAAAAAAAGACACCAAAGCTGGTCCAAAGACCAAAGGAGAGAATGGTTTGGCGAGAGAAGAGAACTTTGGCTAACTATCACAACTTTGATTTAGCGAGTTCTCTTTGCGAAGTTAAACTAGACGTGAATCTCTTGCAATTGATTAAATTGTCTCCAGGAGTACACAAGGAATTCAAGAAAATCTTGCATATTGGGTATATTGTAGAATCTTTGGGCATAGCACGAGTGGGAGAAGATTGGTTCGATCATGCTGAAAAGCATTGTCCCAAGGTTCCAACATATGTGGATGGAATATTAGTGGAGCATGCTATCGTGGACACTGGACCCTCTATCAATATCATGAGTTCAGACTTGATGGAGAGGCTAGGTCTAGAAATCCAAAAAGATGGCTCCACACTTCTTAGGATGGCTGATGATAGTCTGAGGCAACCAAAAGGTTGCATCACTAAAGTCCATGTTATCATTGCAAGCGTGGCATGCTATTTGGACTTTAGGGTGATAAGGTTTGTAGGACGTCCTAGCTATGGAGTTTTGCTAGGCAGGCCATGGATTTTACAAACAGACTGTCAAGTCAATATACCCAATGGTCGAGCGATTCTAGGTAGAGGTGCCAATGATGTAATAATGTATGCTTACCCTGAGTCTCCTCAAAGTGAG
Organism: Lygodium microphyllum; assembly: GCF_053477565.2. NCBI lineage: Eukaryota > Viridiplantae > Streptophyta > Polypodiopsida > Schizaeales > Lygodiaceae > Lygodium > Lygodium microphyllum. The sequence continues at coordinate 109,940,742 of NC_141160.1, forward strand.
AGAGCTCCTTTATCCTCCACTGAATTAGAAATAGTAGATGATCCATCTGGTAGTGAGATGTCATCGAACGATGGATCTAAAGAAGGATCCACTACATAAGACATCTATTAGATAACATTGAATGAGCCGATAGAGCCTCAAGATCAAATAAGAGACACATATGTTATTAAGTTGGACCTTGGTACGCCAAATGATCAGTTCGGAAGAAAGAAAGGACTATGTGTCCTTACTTTCAGAGTTCCACGACGTTTTTGCTTGGAGCTATGATGAACTTAGGGGCATTCCCCCCAGTTTGGCTATGCATACCATTCCTCTAAAGGAAGGAAGTCAGCCCGTATATCAAAAAGTAAGACGCATGCCTTTTGAACTAAGGGATGGGCTATTCGAGGAGCTACAGAAGTTGTGGCAAGCGGGTTTGATCTTTCCTATTCAACATACTGAATGGTGTTCACCAGTCGTGATCGAAAAGAAGAAGAATAATCAAATCTGACTTTGTATAGACTTTAGAGAGCTGAATAAGCAAAATGTTAAAGATTACTACCCGTTGCCATTTATTGATCAAATTTTGGATCAATTAGTGGGTAGGGAAATATATTCGTTTATGGATTGATTTGTGGGGTATAACCAAATGGCGATTGCTAAGCAAGACAAGATGAAACAACATTTATCGGCAGGGTGTTGATGATATCTATGACCAATGTGTGATACCTGACGAGGTTCCATTTATCTTAGAGGAGTGCCATGACTCCGCTTGTGGGGGGCACTTTGTTGGGTGGTTGACGGCACAAAAGGCTTTAAGAGTTGGATATTGGCCATCCATCTTCCAAGATTCATTTGAGTATGTTAAGAGTTGCGATACTTGTCAAAGGCATGATAGTAGAGAGAATAGGAAGTGCCCCCTTACTCCGATTATGGCTACCCTTCCATTTGAGACGTGGGGCATCGACTTTGTGGGTCCTATTACCCCATCATCTACTACTCAAAAGAGAGACATTATAGTAGCCATTGATTACTTCACAAAGTGGTCAGAAGCACGGGCGACGAGGCAAGACAATGCAAAAGAGACTACCAGTTTTCTTCTTGAGTAGATCATCTACCGTTTTGGTCCGCCAAAGGAAATAGTATCAGACCATTGGAACCCATTTCCTAAACAAGGTGATTGAAAGCTTGATTGAAGCTTGGAAAATTAAGCATAACAAAATGACCCCCTATAATCCACAAGCAAATGGACAAGTTGAAAGTACCAATAAGCAGCTTGTGGGTAGCCTATCCAAGATAGTCTCTGAAAAGAAATGGGACTGGGATACAAAATTATATGCGGTGGTATGGGCATATAACAACACGACGTTTAAATGAGTCACTGGCCACACCCCATTCAAATTAGTTTATGGGGAGGAGTGTGTCTTGCCCTTAGAAATTGAGTTGCCAACCATAAGATTCACAATCAATCATTATTTGGGTGATGAAGATGCCCTATTCGAGCATTTTACGACTTTGGCCCATTTGGATAAGCTTAAATTGCAGAGTCTATTGACCAGGAAGTAGCTAAGCCTCGGTGAAGTGGCTACATGATTTAAAAGCGAAGAAATATACATTTAAGAAGGGGCAATGAGTTCTTTACTACGATGCACATAGGGATCTATTTCCTGAGAAGCTAGAACCTAGATGGGATGGCCTTTACAAGGTAGTTAGGATAGATAAAAATAAGTCCATGGCTTTTACTTGTTGATCTATAGGGAGTGGAATTTAAAAATAAGGTTAATCTTAATAAGATTAAATATTATTTCTGAATATGCTAACACAATAAATGCATTGCAGGTCTATGCTAGGTTGATTTAAGACCTGCAGGAGAGCTTAAACTAGTTGATGGGGCGGTTAATCCCTTATTTGGAACACCCATATCTAGAACAAATATATCATCAAGGGAAGCTTATCTAGTGGAGCAAAGGATACAAAGTGATTGAGCAAGAAGACTGTACCTTTGTGTGGAAGATCAAAGTTTTTTGTCATCACTGTTTACAAATTTTGACAAGCATCTCTGTCGAGTTTAATGAAGAAGGTGGGATGGAGTCGTCTGTTCATCCTCTAAGCATGTTGAATTTTGACTTTCATAATTACAAATAGGGGAATTCTTGATGGCTAGCTGTGTAAACCCATTGTGGACATATGCATTATACTTTGATGGAGCGTCCAAGGGCCCTAATAAAAAAGGGACTGTTGGAGTAGTTATCAGAGATCCTCGACATAGAGTTACAATGAAATTAGATATTTATCTCGGGGTAGGATTCACTAACAACATGGCAGAGTATAAAGCCTTGATCAATGGGACTGAATATATGCCAAGAAAGGTGGTATTCGGTGGCTGTTAGTAAAAGGGGATTCCTAGCTCATCTTAAATCAACTAAATGGGACATACAGAGTCCGGAATCCTATCCTTCACATATATCATCGAACTGCTATGACCCTACTTGATGAATTTGAGAGCATCTCTCTTCAACTGATCCTACGTTCTTGAAATCAGTTTGTGGATTCCTTAGCCAATTTTGCTTATGAAGAGGGCCTCTTCTTCAACTGTGGTCCTAGCCCAGATGTTGCTATTGATAATGAGACATGACCTGGTCATTTGTGGGGAATTTTATCAAGCCACAGGTTATATGGCAGGCAATGGTTGATATGGGTAATGCAAAGAGTGGCTGAGACCCATCTACCACTATTATCTTGGACCCATAGGTTGATTAGATGACATGTTATACGTACATCTCTTGCTATATATGCAGGAGGGATCGGTCACAACTTGATGCATTTAGTTTAGGGTTGAGAGCCCTATTTTTCCCTTAGAATGGAGCATATTTTCGTATCTCTACATTTTTTCAAGGAGGGATGTATATGCGCTAGTTTGCTTGATTTCTTTAGGCCAAGAGGTCCAGTTGCTTCAAGGTTTTAATGTTTGATTTCATTAGGCCAAGAGGGCCAGTTAATGTGCAATAAAATGTGTTATTTCTTTAGGCCAAGAGGGCCCTATGTCTGTTTGGTTCAGGTATGTTTAATGGTTTTTTGTTTTAGTGATTGCATCATACAAGTTGACGAAGTCGATGGAGAGAGCCTTTGCTGCAGAGGAGCTTCTTGTGGCCATTCCAAGTGGTTTCGTCCCCCTTTCCGAGTCTTTTCCCTTTTCCCTTAAGCAATTAATGATATATGTGTACGTAAGGGGTACTTTCTTTTTGTTTATTGGGAACTGGCAATCAAGGCATGAAGTCCTAGGTTTAAGTTATGTATGTTTGGGGGAGGTCTGAGTAGTCATTGCCTCCTCCAAATGCATTCTCAGGCACTGAAAGACCTATTTTAGACGGAAATTCTAGTGACCCTATTCTGCTGACCTGCTAGGCGGCCGTTCTAGGAGTTTCTGTTAGTTGTGAGACAATTAAAGAAGCTTGCCCTTAAATAGCCACAGAAGCGCAAGTTCTAAACCTATGTGTGTGCGTGCGTGCGTGTGTGTGTGTGTGTGTGTGTGTGTGTGTGTGTGTGTGTGTGTGCACAAAGGTGTGTAAAAAGGGGTTCTAACCCCTCTATAAGAATAGAAAAGAAAAGAAAGAAAAATCCTTGAGCGGTTGTTCATCGCCTTGTGAAGGCTTGGTAGGTTCCTAGGGGCGAGACATGACCCGGGGCCGATGCCTTGTCTTCTTGGGGGTGGCATCTAGCTGTACAGCAAAGGAAACTAAGGACGGTTGGAGCGAAAATAAAAGTGAGCATTAAAAAAGAATTAAGTGTCGCCTTGCAAGAGCTTGGTAGACTCTTGGGTTACTGAGATAGGCCCTGAGGTCGATGTCCTATTCTCCTTGGGTCACTATACTCAGCTCCCTCCTTTTTACACGCTCGAGTATGGAAAATCAAGGCCTAAAGGAAAAATGTGCTAAAAAAAATATTTCTTGATGAGGCTATAGGAGTCCTCACCTCATAGGAGCTCCTAGTTAAGTTATCCTCAATTAGGAAGGTAGTTCAAACCACCACTTAGGATGTCCTCTTTGATAGCTCTTGTTAGTTTGGCTATGTTGGAACAATTGGTTAGTGACTAGCTTTACACTTTCTGTCATCAGGTTATGCTAGGTCTACTCCTCATGGACTTCATGCCTTGCTTTTGGTAGGGGGTAGGGTGAGAGTTGTGCAATGTTTTGTTGAGTATTTTATGTATCAGCTTGATGCTCTTTGTGGTTGTGTTTATGTGTAGATCTATTCATGGGATTCGAGGGGCTAAGTCACCCCATCCCGTGGTCACCAATGAGAGCTATTTTTTGAGACCAATAAGTGCTTAAAATTTGCCAAAAAATCCAAATTTCAAGGAAAAAATAAACTCCGTCGAAGGCGGCATAGGCAATCGAGTCGATTTTAAGCAGCAAGCAGTCGACAGGTGCTAAAAGTGCTTGAAAGACCCACCGAGCGATGATTGGAAATTTTTCATAATTTCTCAAGATGTCGAATGAGACTCTCGGAAGTGCTCGGCAGTGGGGGACCTTGAGACAAGTGCGCATAAATTTTCAATTTGCAAAATGGACGCTAGACAGTCGAATGGCAGTGCTCGAAGCAGAGGGCCAAAGGAAAGCAATGACCCCCCAAAATTTTATGAATGGGGAGGGGGGGGCTTTTTTTTGTGTGAAGAAAAAAAAAAACCCTGGCGACTTGTAGCACGATGATTTTTTGAAGGAGGGGGGGCTATAGGTCATATTCTACCTCAATGTAAGCATATAATCTGATCATACCAGCCTGATGCTTGATGTCTTTGCCCTCCATCTCCGTCCTTTGCTCGTGAAATGTCCCATTTTGCTGAGTTGTGATTCTAGTCTGTCTCTCTCCTCCCTCTCTCTCCCCTCTATGGGTTGTTCATGCACATTATCTTGAAGGAGGAATCGGGAAGGAGATTGAAGAAAATGATGATGGAGATTAATGGAGATGCTGAAGATTGATGTGTAGCATAGAATTGAGGGAAATGGAGGCTCCATCCGCTAGTCCTGCAGTCATTCAATGTGTATCGGGTTTCATAGAAACACGGTATGACTATTTTTTATGAAGGAAATGAAGGTTTTTCGACATTTTATGATAGAAATATTCCTATATGGTGATGAAAAATTGTTTGAGTGCTAGTTGCATCATGTTTAATTGTTATTTATCAAAAAATTCTGATTTCGTAATGATTTACATGCTCTATTTAAATCTTGCAAAATTCGAAATGCGATTTTTAAGAGTAAAATGATGGTTTTGTCATTTCGAGTAGGTGAAATGTGTTCCTATGGGAAAAAATAAAAAATTAAATTAAATTGTAGTATGCTGAAATGGTTGGCATGAAAAATATCAAAAAATGATAGTGATTATTGACAAATAAATGAAGGATAGTGCCGCAATGAGTTAGTAAATGAGCATTGGAAAGCCTAATTGTGCGCAACATGTTTCTGATTGAAAATTATGTTTGAGCACTTTAGGATCATCCACTTTTGCATGTGCATATCAGCCATGGTATCAAAATATAAAGAACTGGATGCATAGCACATGTTTTCTATTATGATGACCTACACTTGAGCATGTGAGACGACCTAAGCTATAGGATAGTCTAAATTGTGTTCACCAAGCTGAATACTGAAGTGAACTACTCGATCTCGGAGAGGAAAGGGTTAGCCATGGTGTTTGCTATAAGGAAATTTTGGCATTACCTTTTGGCCACACCTTTTGTTTTCTTTGTTGACCATCAAGCCTTGCTTTATCTTGCTAACAAACCTTGTTCTATGGGATGCATTGCTCAATGACTACTTTTGCTTCTTGAGTTCGACTTCTATGTGATTCTACACAAAGGGAAGTAGCATTACATGGCGGACCACATGTCTCGCATACCCACAAGAGAAGCCATTGGACAAACAACTCACGGATACTAAAATGAACTACTCCACCATGGAGAGTGAACGGTTAGACATGGTGTTTACTATAAGGTAATTTCGACATTACCTTTTGGCCACACCTTTTGTCTTCTTTGTTGACTCATCAAGCCTTGCTTTATCTTGTTAATAAACCCTAAGCTACGGAACACATTGCTCATTGGCTACTTCTGCTTCTTGAGTTCGTCTTCTCTGTGGTTGTACACAAAGAAAAGTAGCATTACATGGCGGACCATATGTCTCATATACCCACAAGAGAAGCCGTTGGATAGGGCATCACAAACGACTTGCCTGATGCACATCTGTTTAACCTGTCTAGCAAAAGTGACTTGTTTAGAACTGACTTGACGCCATGCTAGGCAGACGACATAGTCCAAGTGATTGAGCATAGACTACCTAAAAGACCCATCAAAAAGGTCCAACTTAGGTGACTCATCCTTAAAATGCAACCCTATTAGTTGATAGTAGGACAACTCTATAGGTTAGGCCACGACAACTTGCTGCGTAGATGCATGTGCGAATATGAGATGCATGATGCACTTGCAAAAGCACACGACAGAATTGCAAGAGGGCACTTCAGTGGAGATACAATGGCCCACAAGGTGTTATAGTCTCAATTGTGGTCCATTGAACTAGTTAGTGATCAAGGCATACACTTCATTAATGAAGTGTTCGCTTACCTCCTGTCATCCTTTATGATCATCCATCAAAAATCCTCACCCTACTACCCTCAAGAAAATGGCTAGGGTGAGTCTACTAATAAGATCTTAGTGAATGTACTAACCAAAGTAGTCTCTACCTCACACAGTGATTGGGACAACAAACTGATGGCAACCTTGTGGGCCTATCAAACAACCTATAAAATAGCGGTGGGATAGACTCCCTTTAAGTTAACCTACGGGACTGAAGCCATTCTACCTATAGAGTTCTTTGTCCCGAGCCTGAGATTGCCCATCCAAGAGAGATGGGACAGAAAGGAGGCATGGACAGGCTGCCTAATCGAGCTTAAACACTTATTAAAGACTCAACTTCTAGCCACCCATGTGCTAATTTGCGAAAAGGTATGCCACAAGAGTTGGTTTGACAAGCACGTCAAGCAGCGAGAATTTGAACATGATGACTTAGTGTTGTTGTACTCAATAAAAGGCCATAAACAAAAGATGAAGTTTAGGGGATTAGGGCTTTTTCAAGTCTGCACTATCAGCTAGAATCAGCAATGTAGAGCTTGAGACCCTAGATGGAGAGGGTGATGCTTCTTCATTGTTAGCCGCATAAACAAGTACTACCCTCCCACACATCCACTGGACGAACCTCCCATGATAGAGTCCCCGTGAAAGTCCGTGTTGCCACAATAACAAAAATTGAGGAGGAAGATGAAGAGGCAGTAGCACCTACTTACCTATGCATAATGGTCACTGCCCAACAAACACATACCTTCGTTGCATTAATCGATGAGGGAGCTCATTTTAATATCTTAACTCACGATCATTGGACTCAAATTGGCTGCCCACAACTATAACCTACCAATGCCAAACTTAGCCCATTTGGGGGCCTTTTAGGAAAGTGCAAAGTCACAGCCTATATCGAGTCTGAAAGCGTACCCATAATCTTTTATGTGCTATCGAACACAAAAGATACCGATCAAGAATCCTTGTTAGGACACTCATTTAAAAAGCAAGCACATTGTAATGTCGACCACAAGTCACAATGTATTCACCTTGACGTCGACAATGTACAAATAGTTACGACTTTCAACATGGGCAACATGGCTCCATCAAAGCTCACGAGGCCATCAGGAGAGAAACCCACCACCAAGTCTAAGGAGGGGGGTCGATACTTGTCACAACCTGCCACGCCACACCGGCAGCACACTGTTGAGATCAAAGCTAAGGCCCCTGAACCACAGTTCAAGTGAGTGCCTAAACATCAAGGACTGCCACCTATGAGCCAGCAACCACGACCTCGCAAGCCTAGGAACTCATGCTCGAAACCTAGGAGGCAATGAACCAACTATAGACATGTCAAACGGTTAAGCCAAGATGGGTCTCCAAAACCTTATTGCAAACACAAGCATATTATGAGAGCAATGCCTGGATATGGATGCCTAAATCCAAGAGGGCCAGCAGCTCTATTCAAATGCACCCCTCAAGCCTTACTATACAAAGTTGCATGATAGATCAAGCACTAAAACTACAAAAGCTCAAGTTGCAAAGCCCCTAGAGCCCATATATGGGATACCTACTTCATAAACAATCATTCCACATCGAATTAAGAATCTTGCTCTTGAGATTTCCAACGAATTTTCTCCCATTAAAAAAATAGATTTTCCCTTATTTCAAGATGATTTTTTAGGCTATCCCAAATTTTAGCCTCTCTTTCTTGCAAACCGCAAGGTTCTATACAAAATGCAAAACAAATTTTTTCTATCCACGCCCGCCGACGGGGCCAATCAGAAAAGGTGCTCCAATTAACCAACATTTTTTATGCCTCATTAAAGTCCAACCCCATTGACCCTACTGAACCCCAATGAGTTTATCGACCAAAACCGTAGCTTGTTGACTCCAAACCAAACCAACCCAGCACTACTAGTGCTACTCAAGCCTCACAAACATCTGGTAGCACAACGTCAAAATCCCAAACCAAGCTTAGTGCACGAGAGACCAAACCACATTCTCACAAGCAATCATAAATGTAGATGTTAGCTGCTGAGTTGTCGAGTCCATACAAAACGCTAGCCTCTAGTAGGTCTTAAACCTTCTTATGAATGATGATCTATCCTTGCCTTAGCCGTAGATTTAGTTGAAAATATAGAGGATAACTTGGTTGGTTGCCTTCGGTGTTTGGATGCCATGTTTACCACACTTGCTAAAAGCTATGACCATTTAGGGCTAGGTCTTTAAACGAGCCTTTAGCAATGGAGGTACGCACGTTGCCTTGCTCACGAGAAGAATTAAAATTTTGCATTCATTAAGGCTCCATAGGCAGCTGAGAAACTCATTGTCACTAAGATTTCCCAGGTGAACAAGCACACAAGCAATGCCTCATTACATCTTACGCCAAGGGCACGGTCCCTGCCACCACCGGCCAAGAAATTGAGAGGCTAAAACAGCTAGCTGCTACCAGCAACTCCTCTTTCTTGCGACAATGGTATGCTCTCAGACTTCAATGGGAGCAAAAGGGCTACCAAATCATGACCAACGCTGAGAAAAGATGTGCAATCAAGACCTCGAAATACGACCCAATTTACATAGCCCCAACCTCCTATAAGGTATTGACCACCATTCACAACTGGCCCCTCGAAGAGCACATCATGAATCACCCCTACCTAGATCGCCTTTTGACAAAGGAGGGGTTACATATTACTAGCTGAAATAGGCTCCCATGATTTCCTAATGGATGTCCCCACCTACCTCACCCACATAAGCATATGACCTGTCGACATGGACCATTGTGCTTAAATGGAACATAAGCCAAACTTCTATGCTTGGCTCATATGAAGGTGAAACATCGTCAACACACACTGCATAGCCTTGACCCTTCAACCTCTAATCCTAGAAAGGATTCTTCTTATCTCTAAGGGGGAGGGGGTAGGGTGGGAAATATAATGGAACATAAAAGATGTGGAACATAAAAACAAACCCTAAAACCTCAATCAATGTTCAAAAACAAAAAAGAATGCATTAAAATCGACTCATGATTGAGTAAAAGTGTCAAAAAATTTGTGGAATGTATGGACTGTTTAAAGGAAAATTCTCTTTCTATATTTAAGAATTTAAGTTTCCATAAGCATTTTTTCCATCTACTACGTGCCTTTTCGCGAAAATTATCTAAAGAATACTGATGGTGAGCTATGGCTTCATGGCAGGCACCTACAATGGCAGGACAGGAGAAAATCGGCAAGGTGTCGTTCTTGGAAGAAGAAGAGCAAGAAAAGTATGGCCTCTTAGTGGAGACAAGGGTTTACAACCAATTCAAATTCAGGCACATCCTGAATTTGAAAGACATAGTCATGGAGGACCCAGCCATGAGGAAAAGTGTGAAGCAGTGCAAGCTATAGAAGTATGTGGAGAAGGGGGGCCAAGCCGTGGACTATGAGAAGTGTGAGTGATTCCTCTAGACTTTCAACAAGAACCGCGGCACCGTCATGGTGCGTCAAGAAAATGAAACCCACCAAGTGGAAATCGAGCTAAGCCCCAAGTTAGTGCAAAGAGCACTGATTCCAAGGCTAGGAAGAAGTCATCGTCGAAGGCCTCAACCATTGGGTGGCCTCAACCATTGGGTTCGGAGGGGTCTTGACGGCCATCATCAAAGAGGCTTTGGGGAAAGTGCAAGAAGATGATGGAGTCAATGAGACACCAGACAGGTCCCCTCCCCACTAAGAACAGGAGCAATCCAGTGAGAGGACCGAGAGTGACGAGCAAGACAATAAGAAGAAAGAGAGAACATATTTGTAAAGAGAGAGTCCAAAAACACTAAGGGAAGAAGGAAAAGAAGAGAAAAGGAGGAGGAAAAAAGAATAAAAGAGGAATCCAAGAAAGCTGAAGAGGACAGGAGGAAAGAAGAAGACATAGCCTTGGCCATCTGTCTATTAGTGGAGCAACTCTCAAGGGAAGAAGAGCTGGTTGCCATGAGCCCTCATGAAGAAGAATGCCCAAGCACAAGCTCCCAAGCACCCAAAAGCATGCCACCCCTAGTAGCAGAGGGCAAGGGAAAGGGTCTCCTTGACCCCATCCCACCTGTCCTAGTGCCCACCAGCCAAGTCTCTGCACCTACCCAAGGCTCTTCTACCATAGTGGATGCCAGTAACCTTATGACCTGGGTGCAGTTTCTGGTCAATAAAGAAATATTTCAACTAAAGGAGGAGCTCAAGGCCAAGGGAGGAGAAGAAGAAAGGTGGCAAGCAAATCTCATTGTAGAAACACCAAACCTCGTGAGCCTACAACGCCATTATGACGAGCTAGTAGTGTTGTATAAAGACCTACAAAAGGAGAATAAAAAGATCCAAGACGCCACAGAGCAACTAGCAACAATAGAAGAAGAGAGAAGAGAGAAGTTGAAGGCACCAAAAGCACATAGAAGATTTGGAAAAGAGGGTAGCCTCAAAGCTAGAAGAGCAGAAACGCTTGGAAAGAGAAATTGAGAAATAAGAGAGGAGGCTAAGGGCATTAGCCCAAAGGCATAATGAGAGCTTGGAGGAAATGAAGAGAAGAGTGGATGAATGGGTGGAGAGGAGTGAAGGAAGGGTGAGAGACTTGGCACGCCAGTTAGCCCTTGTAGAAAGTGATAAGGTGTTAGCAGAAAGTAGGGCAAAGTCCGCACAAATAAGTTTGGAAGCCCAACAATGTGCCTTCCCTAACACTCTCTTAGACATCACACAATGTGAAGAGGAGGAGGCCATTGAATCATTAAGGAAAAAACTGGAAACAACCCGTAGGGCCCTGAGACACGGACTGCACATACAAGCACAGGCAGTAGGGTTCGAGAGAGTAGGGCCACAAGAGCATAGAAGAGAGGAGATGCAAAGGCTAGTTGAAGAGATTGGGACAAGCTTGGAGATGGGACAACAAGAGGAGGAGCTAGTCCCACAAACTCCTTCCCCATGAACTAAAGAGCAACATCAGGTGGATACCCCTACTGCCAGGAAAGCCGAGCTCAAGAAGAAGAGGAAGCAAGTGCTAGAGCAAGCGTGAAGAAGAAAAAATGCTCAACCAACAGTAATGCTAGCAGCGCCCATCTCGTCGAGAGAAGACTGCTTCCCAATGAACTATAATGCTGAACTCATATTTTGGGAGTAGAGAGAGAATAACCGTTAGCCGTTCAACTTCGATTTTCGATTCCCCATCGCATTGAGCAGGGTATTATTAACCAAGGTGGTGGAAGAGGTAATTGATATCGGAAGGAGGCTAGGAGATAGATGGACCTCTGAGAGAGAGAGAAATCCTACCCAATGTGTAATAGACGTTCGAAACTATTGGGAGAACAAATTCTATGAAGTGCCTAAAATAGTGAAGGGCTATGAGTGCCAACTGAAGTGGAGGAGGTGCATTTGGGAAGGTAACACTGACGTCTGGATGTCATTTTTGCAACACCCTAACCTTCAAAAGAAATAACCCCACTTTCATGCCATATCCAAGAAGGATAGGAGTGGATAACAATCCCGAAATCCACAGTTGATATGACTTCCCCAGAGTATACAATGCCAATGCCACCAAGTCTGAGGAAGCTCTCACTTTCACATGCTGTAAGATCTATACGACTCCATAGTCCACTTCCTTAACAAATTCACTTCATGCCCAAACCCAGCCTTCCTAACTACATGTAATTATCTTAGATTACTAGGGTACTATTAAAACAAGAGTCTACATCATAAGAGTATTGCCTACCACCACTCTTTTTTTATCCAAATGGCATAGACAGTTGCTCTATGACTAGGTTAATGGATGATAGCCGCTTCACTCACTGTAATCATCTATTTCTTTCCACTACTCCTCTCCAGGCGCACGAATGAACCTCAAAGGATACGTGCAAAGTTGGAGATTCCTTAACAAAAATCTTAAGCTCCCAATTCCTCCCTCTCATGATTCTAATGATGAAGTCTAGTTTTTTTTCTATTGAGAGAGAGAGAGAGAGAAGAAAATAAAAGACAACGAAAAGAGAAAGAATAAGAGACCACGAGAAGAAAATCACAGGAGAAAGTAACCGAATCATCTCACTACATATAGGCCACAGTCATTGCACCTAGGGGTCCTCAAGTTAGGTGCGTCCAGTGGCTTCGATTGACTGGGGCTCTGTTCCTAACCCCTAGCCCATTTTGATTCCCCACATCACGCTTAGGGCATATCAAGGGTAGGACATACCTAGGGAGATCACCCTCACCTATGGTTAGACATGTCTCCCTAAGCCACACTCACTGCATCCCCTTAGGCAAGAACTAGGTCCTCGAGTGTGGCATCATGGTTTGACCCAACTCCTAGTTCCACTAGCATGAGAAAAATGCACCACACAGTAAGGTAGACACACCCCTAAGCAGTGCACTTTCTTTTCTTTACAGGTAACTACAAACAATGTAAGCCACCAACTTCGGAGGCTCCATCATCATTGACTCACACGACCGCCTTTTGAATCATCGAACCCTCATTAGCTTAGACCGGCAACAAGTGCTATGGGACTAGCACTCGTCTAGGAGGGGTAATGTTACAGACATGTTATGGACATGAATCATGTAGCCAAAAAGAAGCTGAGGAAGACCAAGGAAGCCCAAGTCAAAAAGTGAATGGAGAAGCTCAATCTACCTAGGTGAGAAAAATGGAGGAGAAGGTAAGCTCAAAAAAATGGTGGGAGAGCACCAAAGATTCAAGCAAGGTGCTCAGAAGGGATGAATGAGATCACTGAATATTCTAGTAAGGTGCTCTGGAAGAACAAAGGAGAGCACCAAATATTCTAGCAAGGTGCTCTGAAAGAATGTAGGAGAGCACCGAAGATTCTAGCAAGATGCTCCAAACGTCCTATCAAGGAAAGCATAGGGCACAATGTAATTCATTACAGGCTTCTATGCAAATTCTAAAGACTAAACGGACATAGGTGAAGGGATAAGGCGACTAGAAGGAAATAGGGAAAGAGAACCTTGGCAAGATACCCGGTCATGTAAAAAAAGGGGATGGGTGCTCGAGGGATTTAGGGCTTGTATGTAAAGTCAAAAAGTGAATGAGAAGCTCATTCTTTGGTGTGTGGAAAAAGTAGTTTCTTCTTCTTCTCTTCTTTTCTCCTTCTCTCTTGCTTGCATGTGCTTGAGAGAGGGAGTGTGAGAGTGCGAGGGAGTGAGTGTGTGAGGGAGAGGGATCTTGGAGAAGAAGCTATCCATCATCTCCTCTCTTCTTCTTCTCTTCTCTTCTCTTCTCTTGTCTCACGTATGTCTATGGAAGATGGAGCTTGGAGGTGGAGGCTTGAGGTTGCTTAAACTCACATATTGAATCATGGAGCTACCGATTTTCTTGAGGGAGGAGGCTACTCATTCGGGCATCATGGTAAGCTCACTACACCCCCATAGGATTGAAGGTGTGTCAGCTAGGTGAGAGATAGCCACTTGTGCTCACTTGAAATGCTTGAAGCAATAAGCGGTTCGTGGGTCTTGGTGCATGAGCGTGAGCCTCCATTATAGTGTAAAAGTGTGTATCTTGGTGTGAACACCTTTTACGTGACTTAGCATTAAATAAGGGTCAAATGTGTAGGGGAATACCTCAATCTATATATTCAAGTCCTATCACTTATGCTTTCATCTCACATATCTCACTATCAATCTATCTTTCAGTTTGTGTGTGCTTGTAACTTGCTTGCAAAAGCTCTCTCTCTCTCTCTCTCTCTCTCTCTCTCTCTCTCTCTCTCTCTCTCTCTCTCTCTCTCTCTCTCTCTCTCTCTCTCTCTCTCTCCATGGAGTTCCCCGTACCATAGCTTGCTAGTCCATCTTCGTGAGCTCCATACCCAACAATACTCTACAAGTTATGAAGAAGTTTCATGAGAGCTTATGGGCTGGTCATTGAGGAGTTTGGGCTACATTTGAAGAGATAAAAGAGAGATGTCGGTGGAATGGTCTATATAGGGATGTCTTATAGTTTATAAAGACTTGTGCTACTTGTCATATGTTTTTTTCTATAAGACACCATGATGGTTTGCATCCTATTGACCACTCTCTATGCATTATAAGTGGTTCATGGACTTAGTGACCATGCCTACAAATTTATGGAAGATGAGATATATTGTACTTGCATGGGAAAAACTCACAAATCAAGTTGAAGGCCAAGCTTTGAGAATGAAAGCTACTAGTGATGTATGCACATTTTTGTTAGAAGATGTGATATATTGATATGGATGTGTGGTAAGATAACAACTTGTAGAGGAGATCTACATGCTAATGAGACTAGAGATTTCTTCTTTAAGATGGGGATTAAGATTGCATGCCCATTTGTATACAATCTTAAAGGAAATGGAAATAATGAAAGAAGACGCCACTGATTGTCAAGGATTTAGCAAACACATGTAGAGAGACGATATGGGAGTAGCCAAGGATACTTCTATATGCTTTGTGGGCTAATCCCACCACTCATAGGGCTACTGCATGATATATACCTACAAAGTTGATGTATGGACAAAAGCCTATTATGCTGATAGAGGAACTTGTAGCCACATGGAATATTGGAAGAAGGCATGAGTAGAGAAGACCCACTAGCTCTACGGATTTGACAGGTCAAAAAAAGACCTAAGGATATAGAGGTTGTATTGAAAAGACTAAAGTAAGTCTGGTTAAAAAACAAAGGCAAGTTTGATAAAAGGCACAATCTTTGATTGAAAGTTGTGGAAGAAGGAGATTGAGTACTCTATATGATAGTGGTCTAGACAATCAACATAGCACTATAAGGAGGGTCTTAAAGGGATAGTTTAGTCCTCCTTACCTCATGAAACATGCATATGACAATGCTACATATTCTCTTTGCAAGCTTGATGGGATAGAGTTGAAGATACCTATAGCTAGAATAAGGATCAAGCTGTTCAAGAGAAGTGATTCTACCACTTATGAAAAAGGTGAGCGTGACATTGAAACTACTCATGATAGCATAGAAAAAGAAGATGAGTATGACACTCAAGGTGAAGAAGATGATCTTAAACCTACTAAAAATTAAGATATTTGGCACATGCTGGAGGATGTGCAGGTTTAGAGGGGGTGGATGTCATGTGGATGAAAGTCTAGTGTGACTGAAAACTCTGGGAGATCATCAATAATAGTATTCAAGATGTATGCCTCTAGGACAGAACTTGCCAATGTATATGCTGAATACATACATTCATTGAGTATCTGTCATGAAGATTGAGTTAGTTTCACATCTCAGTTGGGAGATAAGTGTGAAGTGCCTTTGTAGAGGTCATTAGTTTAGACAATTTAATGAACCCTAGACATCATTTAGTGCTGAATAAAAGTGTGGATGTCAAGTCAGAGGAGCCCCACTTTTTTCAATGCAAATTGTGGGCTGGAATAGGGCACTTTAGGTCATGCAAATGTGGATTGCAAAGGGAATTTTAAAAACATATTTTTTTTGCTGAAGATTAACTATAGTGTTGTGCTAGAAAATCAAGGCAAGACCTGAGAGAAGAAACCTCTATGTGATGGTGGACTATTGCATGAAGAAATTTACTATTGTGGATTGATTTAAATAGTGATTTTATGCAATCTACAACTATCCATAGAGAGAACGCATTATTCTATGTCTGAAGATTGCCCTTTGCTATATCCTAAATGAAGGGCTTTTGTGGACTATTTTGATGTATCATGCTCTATTGTTGTTATGGAATGCAAGATTAATGTTTAAACTTGAAAGAAGAGTATTATTATGACCTAGAATAGGGTTATCCACTCTATGTGGACTGCATAGGTTCTAGGCTATTATCATGAATATATTGGGAATGTTTTTGACCCATATATGCATAGTTTGTTGTCTAGACTCATGTATGGTGATTTTAATGCATATGCACTGAATATATTCAAGTTTATACTCAGCCATAGCCTTAGTTCTTGTTCTATATGCTTATGCATATGTTTTTAATGGGTTAAGAACAAGTTTTTATGCCATAGATGTAATCTATAGTTGGATTTCAACATATATTGGTTTCCTAGTATTGTTTCATACCATCTTCTTCTATGAAATTTCATCCATCTATACTTCAAGCTCTTCTTTCTCGAGTTTTGAGTCTCTATGAGTTTTGACCATATAAGCTAAATACCCCAATGATATCTAATGAGACACTTGCACCTATGGTGAATGTTAGAAAGATATATTTTGAATTCATATGACCACATGATATCATTTGTCCAAGTTGGCTTAGTACTATTAATGTGATCACAAACCAATACTCTAATAACTTTAAAAATGTAATACTACAATATTAAGCACCATTGTCTAGTAAAAAAACACATCTAACAAAAAGAATCCATCACATTGATCGCAATTCTTGAAGATGTTAATAGGAGGTGGAGTGAAAGTGCTTGAATAGATATATCTAGAAGGAGATGGAGTGAATGTTGGAGAATGTGGCCCTACTAATATCAATAAAGACCATTTAGGGCCATAATTGCATTAAATAAGCCTTTGCCACTCTAACAAGTGGTGGCAACTCATGCAACATCTCCACACAAGGAAAAGGCATGATGAGGACAATGATGGGTTGGATGCTCTGAGTAGGAAGGCATGCAAAAATCAGAATCCATGCATATGGACTTTCTTGATATTGTTGCATAATAGCACGAGATCTATATGGTAGAAGTTGAGAGACAACTACAAGAGAATCAAGGAGTTCTTTGATCACATGCACAAGATTGTGGCAAAGAAAGGAGCCAAAGTAATTAAGGTCTATGTGGCCTTCTCCCTTCAAAAGATTAAGAAGAGATATGCATATTTCTCTACGTGTGTGCTATGTTTCTACTTTATGCATAGAATCCCAAGCGAAGATGAGCTTGCAAGATGATTTCTACACCATAGAAGGTCCATAAGAAAGGTAATAAATCACTCAAAAATCTTTCTAGGACTCCATTGGTTGACAAAAATGTATATGCCCCATTGGTTGTGGTAGAGGAGAATGATGAGTTTCAAGAGCTACTCTGATAGTTACTATGGTCAATAACCCTATGAAGCTAAATATTATCTCATGCAATACATGCGGGATCTATTCCAGTAACAAGAGGCATGCATACAAAGGGATATTAGTGAGAAGGAAACTAGAGATATTGCATTACAAGAGGTCAGCTGAGTTTTAGGGATGTAGGTAAATTGGAGGTCTTATGATACACATTTGATAATAGCTACTAAAGATAGAGGTAAAGGAGGCTCACTGATCCTAGTGAAAGAGGATCTTAAGCTAAAGTACTATGGAAGGAGCTCGGAAAGAGGATGAAGGAATCTATAGTATAGGGATTCAAATGAGCATTGTAAGCACAACAACTCATTTATACTCAGAATATGTGCTTAATGCCTCATTGAAAAGAGCCAAGCTATGGAATACACTTAACTTGGAGCTAAAACATGAATATATAATCATGATGGGAGATTGGAACATGACAACATCACATATGAATCACTCACACAAGTGTGATACAATGATAAGGGTTGAAAGGGAAAGCTGGGGAGAACTTGGTCATCAATAGCACAATCTATTGGATGTAGCCCACCCACATGTGTGCAAGTGATGAGGCTCGGTCCTTCACCTAGGATAATAGACATAAGGATGATTTGTGGCAAGCTTGAAGATTGGATCATGCATATGCTTATTAGGGAGGGTGATGAATAGTCCCACAACTTGCCTTAAAAGTCATTGCTAAGTCATTGACTCAAACCACTGCCCAATATAGTGTTACTTAAAATCTATGTCCCTCATGGCTCTAGCAATGGTCCCTCATAGTTCATGTTCGATAATTCTTTCCTAAAAGATGATTTTTTTTGGAACAAATAGGTGAGAAATGGAAGGAAGAAGCCCATGAGGTGGATGACCTTAGCTAAAGTTGAAACAACCATTAAAGCCATAGTGGAAGTGGCCAAGCAATATGGTTGAGCTAGAGCTAAGAGTGGAAGAAGACACCACGATTCAATTGTCTGATGTAAAGCAAATATTCTGGCTATTCTTGCTATGGATCCTAATGATGAGCATATGGTTTGGCTCCTTTAAAGAGTTGAAGATAATCTTAAAATGGAGGAGAAGAGAATTGTTGTTACATAGACATAGTTAAGAGGGGATTATTATTTGGAGAAAGATGCTCCCCCTCTTAGCTTCTTCATAGCATTGCAACTAAAGTGGAAAAAAGAAAACATATCAATGATAGAGGATGCCAAAGGAAGGCCACATGTAGATTATGTATCCATTGCAAAGGTTTTTGTCAATCATTTATCAAGCATTGTAGGAGCCCGAAATCTAGGAGCAAGATGTTGCTAAAAGCTCTTGTCATTCCTAGCATTACTGGAAAGGGAAATGGATAATGAGATAATTATGATGTTAAATCGCCCATTATCAGAGGATGGATTACACTTTGTTGTAAAGAAGATGAGGGTAGATCATCGGGTCTTGATGCCATATCAATAGAAGTATATGATGCAATTTGGGTAGCATGTGGGAGAGATATTGCAAACTTTGCTTATGCATGTATGAGGAGAGAGAGTATATCATCCTTTATCAACTAGGGGAGGATTCTAAAGCCATGGCATATCGAGTGAAATTTGTGTTGGTAAGGGATTTGCACGTCTCAATATGGTTTTTTCCATGGATAGAAGATCCAAGATGTTGTTCTAAATCTAATGATTGCTATTGAGAATGTGATTGAGATGGGAGGAAATTTTGTGTTGGTAAACGTGGATTTGGAAAAGGCCTATGATAGGCTAAGATGGGATTTTCTATTGGCCCTTATGGATAGAATTGGGTTTAGAAAAGCTTTTTGAAGTATGGTCAATACCCTTTTTATAAATGCTACAAAAAAAATGGACATGGATGGCTTTATGTCTCATGCATTCAGCTTGTATAGGTCAATCAAGTAAGGATGTCCCCTTGCCCCATTGCTCTTTGCTATTGTTGCTGACCTGCCATTGAGAGTAATGCAATTCATAGTGAAAAGAGGGAACTTAAGGGGATCTTATAAGGACTGCCTTTGTTGTATGGGACACAAATGTGCACATGGATGTTCACTGATGATAATTCTAATACGGCCAAAATAGAGGAGGGAAAACTTGAGGAGTTGTTACATATCTATGATCTGTAAACTCAGATGTCCAGATCTAAAATAGGCAAACCAAAGATGGAATTACCTTTTATTGGATTGGATGTCCCCCCTCCATGGGTCTGGAAATATGATTCTAAAATGGTTGAAATGGGGGGAGGTATTGAGATACTTAGGTCCACTCATAAGGCTAGCTATAATGGGGAAGCAAATTATGGAATGGCTCTTGGCTAAGATAGAGTTTGCCTCAACAATAACCCTAGTCTCAAAGGCATTCTCAAAGGCACAAGAGGGGGAAATGGGGAGAGCCCTAAGATCCTTCTTGTGGACTTATGGAGTGGATACGTGGCATTCCATTCATTGGAACATGGTAATAAAACCTATCAAGAATGATGGACTTGGTTTTGAAAAGACTCTGAGGTAGCATTAAGGGGCACTCTTTCAAGCTTCTACAAACAATTGAACATGATGAAATGTGGGCAATTATCACTAGGGAAGTCATTAGTAAGTCAAAGCTATAGGGAGGAAAGTCGGAGGGGTTGACATGGGAAGATAGAGTCCTAGCTTTAGCCTCCAAGTTGGTATTTGAAACAATCACAAGCCTTATTAGAGGCTAAAAGGGCATCATAAAAGAATTGATATATAGGGAGGAAAATCCAAGAAAATGTGATGGGGCATTGCTCCAGAGTGTGTGGACCTTTCCACAAGCCTTTGTTGACAATGCCCATGGGGGATTCACTAAAAGTAATAAGGAGACGTTAGCTGCGTGCAAGAAATATATGAAAATACCCCTTATCTACCCCCTATTTATGGGACCTTACCTTATAAAATGTACCTTCCTTCCCTTAAATAACCCCCTCCCTTCCACTCACGTGGTACCATACGGTAAACCCTAGTGGACCCCCTAGGACAATGCCCCCCTCGAGAAAGTACCCAAAAATGGCAAACAAATTGGATGAAGAGGGCCTATTGAGGTGGAAGGACCTATGAGATGAAGATAGAAAAACAAAAATGAAGAAGATGTAGGATTTTGAGGAGGGGGACAAAATACCCTTGATAGTTCATAAGAAAGTGGAAGGATCGCTATCCACAATCACACATACAAAAGTGGAAAAGGTGATTAGTCAAAGTATGGAAAGCCACCTCAAGCAAGCAACTTAATCTATTACTCTAAAGAAAAATAGCAAGGAAGATCCCTGGCAAGGACAAGGTGGGGAGGATGATGAGAATCAATGCTTACTACATTTTTTGTGCCACCCAATGGGAAATTATGAAGCATCTTGTCTAGACTTGTAAAGAAGCCATGGCCATATATGGAAGAGGTTGCATGAATGGTTCAAGTTGGTTGATCTAAATGACGTGGTGAAGATGAGGATAGCTCTTTATTTAGGTGGACTAGATTAAGAATCACTGAAGCTTTGGAAAATTGTTAGAGTAGTAGTGATCAAACATGTCAAGAGCAATTGAAGTATAGTGCTAATGAAGAAAGAGAACAAAGTAGCTACTATAAATGTATTCCATGCTTTTGGAAAGATTGTCCAGCTATTTTTAGGGTTTTGAAAAAGAAAAGGCATGTCTTTAAAATAGCTTATAAAAAACTTGCCACTGGATAGAGATTTTGAGTTTTGCGAAGCCTTGGCCCTGCCCTTAACCATTGTAAATAGTTATATACATTTTTATTTACATGCATCAATATAATAAAGAGAATGCATC
The DNA here is from genome assembly GCF_053477565.2 of Lygodium microphyllum. NCBI lineage: Eukaryota > Viridiplantae > Streptophyta > Polypodiopsida > Schizaeales > Lygodiaceae > Lygodium > Lygodium microphyllum. The sequence goes on from NC_141160.1 coordinate 109,962,117, forward strand.
ACATGGGGAGGATGTTGATAGCATTATCTATGGATGGGTAACATAAGGAGAGGCTACCTCGATAAATGTTAAAATACATAAAATAGTGTAGGAGAAAGCTCAATCATCTCTTGCAATGTCTAATGCCTAAATGTATTACTTTTTCCAAACATGTCATACATGTCAACACTAGAAAGCATATGTAGAGTTTTCAAATTTATAATCACTATCATCTCAATGATCATTTAACTTTTAATGTACTAATGGTATTTCTAAACATCAACATCCAAGAGGACATTCAAGCCTCAACTCTAAATGTACTTATAAATATCACAATTGATCATCATTATCACTCTTATTTCACCAATAACCATCTCAATGGTTGTTGAATAATACATCCTCATTTGGAAATCCTAGCTTGTTATATTTTCAATGCACAAAATTGAATTGTGTTTATAAACATCAAACCATATGCTGATAGCTAAGGTACAACAAGCCATCATCCCTATCACTCTAAGAAAGTTTCATCCCTACCATCTCAATGATTGTCTAACTATGCATGACTTAATTTTCAACTCTACTTACTAGAATTGATTATTTTTATGAATCAACACAAGATCATAAGAATATGGTTTCTCAATCCTAGCAAATGCACTATTCAAGGATCACATTCCCTGTACTTTTGGTATCAACTTCATGTCTCATATTTAATGCAATCTTTATTTTCCCAAAATTAATGGGATTTACGAAAACACCTTACATTGCCCAAATTTATGGGGATCTCCCAAACTTTCTAGTATGGTGATGCTTCAAAAGGGGAACCTATGGCTTGAGACTTCTTTCAAGGTTTTCTTTTAGTCTTTAAGACAAACCTACCTCCTCATCCTCCTATCATATATATTTCCTTTTCCCCCTTTTTCTTCTAAATTATTTATTTTTTGTCCCTTCCTCTTTACCTTCTTCAAGCATAGGATCACCTCTAGTCTCTACACTAATCAAGCTTACTCTTCCTTGTCTTAATAGGTTAGGCAATCAAACTTTCAAGCTTCTTTGTTCCATGATATAGTCATTCGCTCTATTATTCAATCCATTAGGCAAATGCTACATGTCATATGTCATCCTAGTAGTTAGTTGGACATGCCTAGTATTATAGTGGTTCACTCATCGAAAATAACCCCTATCATACATCCCTCTCATGGATTCTTATGCCATTGTACATGAGAAACAATAGCATTTGTCTCATTATAAAGGACTTTGCCATCCTATAAGCTCAAATCTTTATACTGGCTTTCTTTGTTAGTAAACCTATCCTCCTTAGAAATTGTAAGTCTACTTCATTACCAAAGTTTCTCATGTTATATCCTAGTGATATTCTTAAGCATATCGAAAAGATAATCTCTATTAGACTTATTCAAATTACCTTGATCTTTGTTAGATTAGTAGATAAACTCTTATGGCCCCATAACATCTCAGAACACTTCAACTCCATTAAAATTATGCAATCTTCAACACAAAAACCTCAAAAAAGCCTTATCTAAATCTTGGACCAAAACGAGTGTATATGCCCTTCATGCATCCAATGATTCCCTTTATCTCCACCATCCCTTTTCACATAGTAATAGGGTGCCTATGTACCCTCTATGTTTTAATGGTTCTTCCTTTCAAGATTCTCAATTAAAAGACATGATCACCTTCAAGACTTCTTAACTCAAAGACATTATCACATTCTCCAATGTAGTGATCATTATTTTTTCAAGCTTACCCATTGCTTCACATCATACACTTCCTTTTTGGTTTAAACCACTTGCATTTCCTCACTTACTTCCAAACAATCAAGCTATAAACCTTCTACACTTATTAGTCCTTGTAGCTTATAAAATAAACAAATTTTCAATGAAGACCCACCTAACATTTGTTCTACCACATCACCATCAATCTAGCAATGAATGCACCAATACCTAAATTGATCCTAAATTATAATCCCTTTCTCGAAAATTAGTGCTAAAAATAAACAAGTAAGTCAAATGCTATATCTAAGATTCATACTATGCATATCAACTCCGTGTCACACACAACCTAGTAGTGCCAATGCACAAAAAAAACAACCATCGTTCGGAGACTTAACAATGCCCTCACAATGCACATGTCATAACAAAAGAGTACTTGCTAGAAACACAACAAATTAATTCAAGACTTCATGAGGCCTTCACTTGTGCTATTATTCTCTTATCAATTGCCAATGTAGCACATTCCAATTAGAGACTCTTGTGGTTTGCAATCAAAGGTACATTAACATTAATGTTATAGTGCACCACAAAAGTGTCTTAGACCTTGTTTGAATACACGGAAAATAATAGTGGGTATACAATGTCAAAATTTGATGAGAATTGCTAATGTTGTTGTATGATAGAAATAAACATTTGAAACGATTTTCATATTAAAAAACTATTTACGCTTATGGGGAAACTAGATTTTGAAAAATACATTATAATTGATCAATATCATTATAATCATAGTTATTTCTTGCTCTTAAAAGGTTGAGAGTTCTTATCTCGTTTTTAGCATAATAGAAGTTTCTATCTACTCTTTATTATAGAAGCACATTAAATTTCTTGTTTTGTGTGAAATAAGCCTTAATGGTCATGATGAAAGATATTCTTCCCAACTCAAGTTGTCCCCTACTTTTTTCAAGTAGTGCCTTGTGTTGGTCACATTTCCTTAGAATAGCTTCAATTGTCTTCTCAAGCTCTATAGTCCAAGAGTAGGTCAATTTTTGTAGGAGATCCAAATAGCCACAAAAAAGGCTTTTTCCCATGAGATTGATGCTAATGGATAAACAATACAAATGAAGGGAAAGTGAGAAAAAAATTGCAATGATTAGTTTGTTACACCTAAATAGATGGCAAAATTTCAAGCCTTCTTTGAAAATCCTTATGCTTAAATACAAATTTAAAACTAATATTATATACTATCTTTTTGTTTAGCAATATAGAAGATGGTAAGGAGAATTTTGAAGCATGTGTTTGAAGATCCTTTTGTCTAAATACTTATTTTAAAATGACCTCATTTATCATTTTTGCTTTTAACCATAGCAAACTCAATAAGTCTTATTTTCAATTTTTGAAGTGAACTCTTCACTTGAATTTATCTTATGCATATTGCTAATGAGAGCACTCAACTTCCCTTAAAGTATCAACATTTTGTTGGTAACCATTAGCAAACACAATTTATATGGACACATCTTGAAAAAGAATGTGAGGGACAATGAAAAAAGAAAATTCTGAAGGAAGAAAAGAAAGAAAACAAGTCAAAAGAAAATATGAAGAAAAAGGTGAATAGTTTTTTTTTTTTGGTAGTGCGATATATTATATTTCATTCATAAAGTATTTACATCACCCCTAGTATTGGGGACAAACATTAACTTGTGCTTTTTTGAAAAGCTTAACAATAGGCTTGAGGGCCTAATCCATCTTGGCCATATTTTTCAACAAAATGGTAGCATAATCAAAGATGTTATTATAGAGACTAGCAAGAGAGACATACATTTGTTTGGTTTGACCAAAAACAATATTATTCCTAAGGTTCCATACATTGAGCAAGGTGGTTCCTCTGAGAGCATTCCATATTCTTTTGGATACCTCGTTCAGATTGCCTCTATCTCCTAATAGCATTTGCTTCTATCCAATTGCATAATGTAAATTCATCTCCTCCATCGTCCTCCTAATCTTCCTCCATAGGGTCTAAGTCTCATGATAGTCCTGCAAAACATGCTTAACTGTTTCTTCTTTCCTCCTACAGAAGGCACACAAAGGTGAAACATGAAAACCCTAGATAGCCTATCCTTGGTAGGTAGCTAGCTTGTTTGCTACAATTCTCCACAGTAAAGTGTTAATTCTATAGGAGGGGATAGCCTTCCAAGCCTTCTTAAGATGCCTTTTCCATGTTCAGAATGTACCCCTTTAAGTCCTCCTTTTGCTAGGATTCCATTGTCCTTATTACCCATCTTGCATTGGGTTCTTATGTCAACCCTTCCTTTAGTAGCAAGTAGTGGCTTACCACAGGAGTTGACCAAATACTTCGAGAAGGTTTGATTGGTCATGCAAGAGGAGGTGGGCCAACCTTCCTTTTTTTTCTCCAACATCTCTTGTAGCCAAGTAGCTTACTTTCTATTCAACCTAAACAAAGTTACAGCTCACTCGTGGGTCATGAAGGCTCCTGTCCCAAATGTCATACTGGCACCCAAGCTCCTTGCATTGCATTTTGTAGTAGAATGGGCATTTCTTTTTGTCGAGACAAATACATCCTCATAAGCAGGTGATGCAACCTAAATGTTTAAGGCTAGTGATGCATCTTGCCTACCCCTCTCTCCACCTTTCCATGAGAATTGAGAGCACAGGTCTTGCCATACAGTAATGATTTGGTTGGCTATTTTAGACTAATGCAACAAAGGTGAAGAGTTAAAATGATAGAGGGAAACAAGCATTTAATCTTAGTAGTTGCTTTTTGGATTTAGTGCTCTTACACAATAAGAAGAGAGAGGGTGTGTGTGTATGCACATGTATAAGGTTGGTTTTGATTGTATACTTAGGAGCATGATGACTGTGTAGATAGAGATTATACATATTAAATATGGCTATACATATGGGAGCATGTTAGTCTCTATTTAAGTTGAACATTGAGAGCATTCTAGGATGGTATAGGAGCATGTTAGACTTTGTTTAAGTTGAACATTGAGAGCATTCAAGGTGAGCATGTGCATGTTTGTGCACATGCTGAACTAGGCGCATTCTATCTTATTTAATGCAAGTGTAGTGAAGCACTATTGAGGACTCTGTGTGCGCGCGCACGTGTGTGCATGCACCCCTTTGAGCAACTAAGTACTATTATTCAAGAAGCAATTCTTAGATTCATCCCTATAATGACATCCAAGTATGAAGATATTTTTCTTGGATTTAGCTCCTTTTTCTCTAAGACCATACCATGCAATGACCTTTAAACTTAAGCCATCTAATCTTGGATATGGGTTCTTTGTTCACATTCACTTGACCCCAATCTTGATGGTGCGCATGTGAGCTTTTATGACTTTGTGAAGTGTAGAAGAGAGGCTTTGAATTGTTGGACTTTGTCCACATTAAATTCTATTATCTTGGCATAGTAACTTCAAGTTTTGAAACCCATAAAAGATAGTATGACTATTATACAAGCATAGAGTCTAGATCATGCAAGGCATATTGCATAGCATGAGTGCTTTACTATTTTAAGTGAATTACAACTTTCACACTATATCTTGTCTTTGCATTGTACTAGATTCATACTCATTCAAGTAAGTAAGTTTGCTTTGTAAAGGCAACTATTCAATTTATAGAACAACTATACATAGCATAGAAAATGTATTGCCATGTTGTGCAAAACGAAGAGTCTCCATCATCTTTGTTTGAGAGCACCTTTGCTCGCAACCCTCTCATGGTAATTGTATTTTTGAAGGGTTTGTCAAAAAGTGCTATTTGTTTGATTGAAAATGCGTAAGCCTAGTTTGTGCAATTTAATATAGTCAATTTGTACTTTTGTTTACAATATGAGAGTAGTGTTTACTAAAAACATTTTTGGTAGTAAATACAAAAACCCCTAACTCAAAATTTGGAGGGATTTTTGAATCACATTGCACATATTTGCCATTTTTATAACTAAAAGTTTTCAAGGGTTCAAGGTTTTAAACCTTCTTCTTTAAAATTTGAAGGTTTTTTTTGAGATTTTTACAATTCACTTTACTTTAAACCTTGGTTTTTCATGAACCCTATGAGAGAGAGAGAGAGAGAGAGAGAGAGAGAGAGAGAGAGAGAGAGAGAGAGAGAGAGAGAGAGAGAGAGAGAGAGAGAGAGAGAGAGAGAGAGAGAGAGAGAGAGAGAGAGAGAGAGAGAGAGAGATCTTATTTGGTGTGCTCTCAAATCATGGGAGGATAATATTTTACCTCAATTTTACTTTTTTATTTTTGTTGCTTTTAGTTAGTCTTCTTGCCTCACATATTTTATGTATTTGGAGCTAAGTTTTCCACTTAAAAATGAGCAAACTTGACTTTAATATTAGAGCAATTATTCAAAGAATAGGCAACACATGACACCCACCACCACCTATGAAGTCATGAGGGATCTCTAAACGCAACTTGGGTAAACCTCTTGATAAAGTTATAATCACAGTGCTCTACTAATCGGGCAATAATAAGTCAAGTACATGATGTAAATTAAACTGTTTTTTTGCATCCCCCCACCCCTCTCTCTCTCAAAGCTTAGCTTATGTGTATCTATCACTATATGTGTCCTCTACATACATAAGGGCTAGAGAGAATAGACACCTCTAAAGTGTCTTAGAAGTGTAATGTATCCATGGTCCATTTCTTTGTGCAACAAGGATCAATCATTGATGTTAAATATGTAAGTGAATAGTTTGATGATTGACATGCCGATTGTAAGTTCATCACCCTTTCTCTACATTTGTTTATGCAAGCTATTCATCTTGAGGCCTCTTATTGAAATGTTTATTAAAACCTTGACCACTCCTTAGGCATTATAATTTTGGGGCACATGAGGAAGTTTTGAGCCATACTATTCCCTTGTCACTCAATAAAAAAGCAAAAGTAGCCCCTATGCTTATGCGTCCAAATTTGCCATTAGCTTTGGTAAACATATTCTTAGACTAACACCTATATGTTAGCCATTGTTTGAAGGTAATGAGAATGAATATATCAAAAGTACCGTATGGCTTAATTGTTTGACTCTTATGAAACCTATGTGTAGCATCTAAGAATGTCTATCATAGTTTCATGTTGCTAAAAAGAGTAGGTTATTACATGCAACGTGCCACTTGTTGCACATGAAGTGTGCTGTTTGTTCTATTCTTTGTGATTGAAGGGAAGTGATCAAAGGGATAACACGGTTGCTTCCCTTTGCTCAAAAAAACATGAAGCCAACTGTGCAAAGTGCGATTAACAAGCATACCTGACATTGTCAACTAGGCCAACTAGTGATATTTAATGGTAGTTGTGTTAGATAGAGTAATTGAATTAAATCAAGTCAATCAAAGCTCACTAGTACTTGAAATCTCTCTCTCTCTCTCTCTCTCTTTCGAAATCACTCTTGGGCACCTCAAAGGATATGAACAAAACATTCTTGGTTTTTGTTAGTCGCTTGCCAAAAGGCTATCAGGTGAACTTGTTCCTTGCAAATGGCAATGCACAATTTGTGCACCCTTGTTCCGGTACGCATGTTATGTTCTCTCACACTCTTAAGTTTCTATCCGTGCTTACGAGTTCGAGAAAGGTGCAAGTAAGCGAAAGCTCAACCAAAGCACTTCATTTTGTGTGAAGCAAGGAAAGGTGAAGAAAAGGTTAGGTAAAGGAGGGACAAAAGAGCCTGGGGGAGTGCTGTTGAGTGGGATGGTAGATCATGGGGAGTTAGCTGGGCAGGAGCAAAAGGCTGCAAGGGGATAATTTACACTTGGGCCTGATGAGAGGCGTACATTCACACCGAGGTCAGGGCGAGAACGATGGGGAGGTAAAAGGCAAAGCAAAGGGTGGTCTTGACCGGGTGACTGGCGATACAAGGTGGAGATGAGGCAGGGTGACCGGCGGTAAAGGGTGGCAGTAAGGCGCTCTCAGCTCTCGTCATCAACGAGGGTGAGTTTTATGTCGTTTGCATAAACAGGCCTTCTTCCCCGATTTGGCTTATGCTCTCCGGCTCTCTCTCTCTTCTCTGCTGCTGCTGCTTCTCCTTCTGCTTCTCTCTCTCTCTCTCTCTCTCTCTCTCTCTCTCTCTCTCTCTCTCTCTCTCTCTCTCTCTCTCTCCATCAGCTCTAGTCCATTTTGTACCTGGCTTCCCCTCCCTCGCCGATCCGCTTCCCCTCCATCTCCCCTACCATGCCCTCCCCTCTCTTCCCCGCCAGCCCCGCCTCTTCTGCCTCTTCCCGCAGCGAGAAAGAGAAAGATAAAGGCGTCAATGTTCAAGTCCTCCTCCGCTGCAGGTCTGTCTCACATTGCTACTCGCCAGCATTTCAATTTCATCAATGCTCTGCAACTTTTATTGTTTCAATCTGATTAATAAGATACTCGCCACCATTTCAGCCTCATTCGATGCTTTGAGACATTGATTGTTTCAATCTAATTGAACAGCTACTCACCAGCATTTCAGCCTCATTTTCATTCATGCTTTGCAATCTTGCTCAGTCCTACTCTATTGCCGTTTTATACAACTCATTAGTGGATCGCTGATAGATAAGATGAAATACTGAGCAATATTGGTTGTTGTTTAGTCTTAATTCTACTGACTACTGAGATTCTTACTCGATCAACGACCTTCTTATGTAAGATGAAATGATTTGCAACATTGACGTTCAATCTTGTTCTTATCTTGCAATGATTTGCAACATTGACGTTCAATCTTGTTCTTACTCCTTTGTCTACCTCATTTCTCACTGATCTTCCTGTGACTCACCTGTTTTGTTGTGTCTTGCGCTTTGCGCGGGTCCTTTGATGCAGACCTTTCAACGAAGAGGAGCTTCGAGTCAATGCACCTCAAGTCATCCTTTGCAATGAAGCTCGGCGTGAAGTTATAGTGAACACCAAGCTCATCGATCGCACATTTACTTTTGACAAGGCCTGTTTAATCGAGTTGCAGTTCTAAGTCATGTTTCTCCTGTACTTCATGCAATAGTTTGTTAAATTGATGATATCTTTAAGCTGATCCCGCAGAAGCATTTCCATCTGTTCCCGCCAGGTATTTGGCCAGCAAGCTCAGCAGAGGGATCTTTACGATCAGGCTATATCTCCGATCGTTAATGAAGTTCTTGAAGGCTTTAATTGCACCATTTTCGCCTACGGACAGACTGGAACTGGTAAAACTTACACCATGGAAGGTGCAAGCAGGAAATCGAAGGTAATCATTAAGGAAGCTTTTATGTACATTGCTTATGATGTAGATCAATTGAGAAGAGGCGAATGGTGACTGTCAAATTGCAGAGTACAGGGGAGCTCCCCGTTGATGCAGGAGTGATCCCTCGTGCTGTCGAGCAAATATTCAACATATTGGAGAGCCAACATGCTGAATATAGCATGAAAGTAACATTTTTGGAGCTCTATAATGAAGAGCTTATGGATCTCCTTGCAACTGATGATGTGTCCAAGTCGATCGAAGACAAGCAGCGGAAGCCCTTGGCTCTAATGGAGGACGGTAAAGGGGGAGTGTTGGTGAGAGGCCTGGAGGAGGAAGTGGTTTATAGTGCAAATGAAATCTTCAACCTGCTTGAAAGGGGTTCTGCCAAGCGTCGCACAGCAGAGACATTGCTGAACAAACAGAGCAGGCAGGTGTATTTTCCACAAATCAACGATGTCGAATCGTCTAAGATTTGGCAAACAATCATCAGATGACGTGTGCTTTCTTTTCTTCAGTCGATCGCATTCGATTTTTTCCATCATTGTCCACATCAAAGAATCCAGTTTGGGCGGGGAGGAACTCATCAAATGTGGCAGGCTCAATCTGGTGGACCTGGCTGGGTCTGAAAACATCAGCCGATCAGGTGCTCGAGAGGTATGCATCGTCACGTTCAAGATGGACAAACAGCTGTTAGAAGCATTATGAGCTGAGCATGGAGGGTAACTTCGCTGCATTCTATTAATCTCCAGTTTTGCAGGGCCGAGCTCGTGAAGCTGGAGAGATCAACAAGAGTTTGCTGACCCTTGGCCGTGTGATCACTGCCCTTGTGGAACACTTAGGGCATGTGCCCTATAGGTGAGCAGAATGATGGCCCCTACATTGCGTTTCATCACTAGTAGAGTCGATATTTTTACTAGCCTTGATAGCAGGAAATTCTATTCTGGTGCCACCAGGGATAGTAAGCTTACAAGGCTTCTTCGAGAGTCACTGGGTGGGAAAACCAAAACATGCATCATAGCAACTATTTCTCCTTCTGTTCAATGTCTAGATGAAACGTTGAGCACTCTCGACTATGCTTACCGCGCCAAGAGTATCAAGAACAAACCTGAGGTTTGGACCTTATCCTGACCTGTTTTTGGTTACCTATTGGGAGAGACTCACTTGCGTCTGCTTCGTTTGCAGTTGAACCAGAAGGTGATGAAGTCGGCTCTACTTAAGGAACTATATTTGGACATAGAGAAGCTTAAAACAGGTTATTCTCTTTCCCAATCAATCAACCGTTTCCTCTTTAAATCGTTAGCCCTTGTTCTGTTGAGTAATTGAAATGGTATTTCACAGCCGCAAATTGTGGGAAATGGAAGTAATACACACTAGCTTGGTGAAACAGAGGTGCTGGCTGCTCGTGAAAGGAATGGAATCTATCTTCCCCGAGAACGGTATTTACAGGAAGAAGCTGAAAAGAAGGTTATACTAGTTTGCGATTGTCTGGATGGAGCTTGCGGATGATCTGATCTTTTATGTGCATTCTGAAGATAAGAGTGTTTTGTCGTTTCAGGCCATGTCAGACAAGCTTGAACTAATGGAGGCTGAGATTCAGGCTAAGGACAAGGTTTTTTTGTCATTGGACAAGTTTTAGAAGTTTGTTCGTTGGTTCAAAATTGAAACTGCACGGGAATTTCTGAGAGTATACTCTAATTTTACTTGCCGCATAACGTGTGCAGCAACTGGAGGAGATGCAAGCATCGATGGATTCTAAGCAAGAACTCTGTGAATACTTAACAAAGAAACTAGATGAAACACAGGTTTGAAAACAGAAAGTTATGTTGAATAATCGCTTTACTGCTCTGTACTAGATGTTAGGGCTTTCCATTTTGTAGTGTCAAAATCATTTCCTCGAAAGCTGAATTCGTTCAACATGTTACAGAATAGACTCGAGCAAACTGAGGACTCGTTATCTGATGCTGAAGAAAAAATTAAAGAAGCCCACTATGCAATCGAGGAAAGAGAATATATTATAAGTAAACTACAGTTGTCAGGTAAGATCGGAAGCTGTGTGCTTTCATTGGTTAGGTCTATGTGCACCTAATTGCACGTGAAAATGCTTAAAGAATTTCTCCTCATGATGCAGAAAACATTCTTGTAGAGAAGGCTTTTGGTTTTCAAACAGACTTGGAGAATGCCTCACATGACATAACAGGCCTGCACCTTAAAATTGGTAGAAGCTTTTTACACTTGGTTATTGTCAAGTTCTGTGTATATCAGCTTTTTCTATTCAGCTCTTGATCCTTTCTAATTCAGTTCTTCGCTTTCAGATCGTAAGGATAATATAGAGAGTCAAAACCAGAAGCTGGTGCAGGGTTTTTATACTAACCTCCGCCAACAGCTTGAAACTCTTTGCTCAACTGTTGCAAGCTCTGTTACACACCAACAGCATCAGTTTCACAATATGGAGGAGCAGCTGAAATCCTTTGTAGCGAGCAAAGAGGAGGTTGGTTTTATTTAAATGAGCTAGCAACTAAAAGTCATCACATGTTCTGAAATTCTTGGTAATGTATCTTGTTGTTTTCTGCAGGTTTCTGAAGGTTTGAAGAAAAGGGTTTTGAACTTGAAGGATTTCTATTGTTCTGGTTTGGAAGGCCTCAGTGACATGATTCATTCTCATGAGAGAGGGTCGTCGGTCACATTTGAAAGATTGAATGCTACTGTTTCTGCTCATTCCTCTGCATTAGAGGAGGTAAGTTGCAAGCGTGAAATGAATGGCCCTATGTATAGCTTTGAAGGTCCAACTGAATTGGAGTGGTTATAACTTGCGACTCCTTGATTATTCACAGCTTCTTTCAACAGCTGTATCAGAGGGAGAGATAGTACTTAGAGACCTTCAAACAGCTCTTCACAACCAAGAGAGGGAGATCTTAAGCTTCACACAGCAACTGCAAAAGGTTGTATCTCGTTTCACAGTCCACTTCAATAAAGCACTTGCTCATAATGGTCTGAATAATTGAGAAAAGTGTCCTTCCGTTTAGAATTATACTACATTTGGAACACTCTATGGTTATAGTATGAGCATTTGCCATCCTTCATGTGAACTAGCATGAAACACACCTGTCTCTTTTCTAGTATGTTAGACCCTCTACTGTTCTCAGCTTTTGAAAGCTTTATCAAATAATATTTCTGGGTTACAGGGAGCTTTACAAAGCATTGAAGCCTCAAGGGCCATATCTAATGTGACTGTGGAGTTCTTCATAAATCTAGAAAAAAGCACCACAGAGTTATGCAAGTCTCTGTACGTTAGCCATCAGACTCAGCAAGAAAGCCTTAAGGAGCTTGAGGAAACTTATCAGGTTGAGATTGGAGCTTGAGATACGTTTCTGTTTAAGTTTACTGAACTTTTTGCCTGCCAGAGTATTTGATCTCTATTCTTTACTTTAGGAATGCTCCAGAAAGGAGGAGCAAGAAATGATTGCAAAAATTTCAGAAATGTTGGCCGCTGCAACTAGCAGGAAATCAGAGCTAGTAAGTATCTGTGAATTACGATACTTTATTTCTAGTTGTTTGTACCTCCCTCTCTACATTGAATATATATCCTACAAACTGCAGGTGAAATCTAAATTGACAAATTTGCTTGGCAACGGAGTTAAGGATTTCAAGGATATGGAGCAAGGCATGCTTGACATGCATGCTATCTCATCAAAGGCTAGAATGAAATGGCAGGGATACATGAACCAGGCTGAAGCTGGCTATGCTGATCATTCTGCTGGTTTAGCAGCCAAGCAGTCTCAGTTCCAAAAGCTCCTCCAAGCATGGTATGGTAGTTAAGTGCGTGGGAAAGTATTCAAGTTATTATTACCAAATGTTGGTATGTCAAGTTCAATTGCACTTTCTGTCTCGACAAATATAACATCCATGTTGCCTCTTTTTTGGGGTATAACAAGACTTCATGTTTTCCATTGTACTCAGTGTTGAGAGCACAACCACAGCTGGAGACAAGTGGAAAGGAGCACAAGATTCCCTGCAGCAGCTGGAAAGGAAGAACCTCAGTAAAGTGGACTCCATTGTCAAGTATGGATCTGCTTAAGCTTCTCTACCAGATACTTTGTAGTGTATCTGCTAACCTTTTATGCTTAAGCCTGTAAGCAGTAGTACTGAGGGATATCAGTTCTTTTACCTATTGTCAACTTACATTTAATCATGCTATGTTTATCATCTTTTAGGGAAGGGGTGCAGAATAATGAGCTACTATTAGCAAAGTTTGGGGAGTCCAATGCGTCCATTGGATCAGATATTGAGGATGGTTGCTCTAAAATATCAGAATGCATTGAAGGTAGGCTACAGGCTGAACCATTCAACACCTTGGAAGCACTATTAGACTATATCTTATAAAAAAATGGCCATCTGATGCAGATTGTCTGAACAATGACAAAAGTGCTGGTAAAACATTGCTGTTGAGCTGCTCAAGCCAGTCCAGTGCTTTGATGAACTTCCAAATATGTCACAACTCTGGCACACTGGACATCGAAAATCTTGCTGATAGATGTCTCAACAAGGAGTACATGGTAAGTTCAGTTGAGGCCTTTGCTAGCTCATTGGTCTCTTTTAGGAGCTTGCTTGCATCTGCATGTGAGAAAATATAAGCTTCTGATGCTGTTCTACAGAGTGCTAATATTTAACAAGTTAAGAAAAGAAAAAGCCTGCAAAATTGGAATGTGAAATTCGCTTTCTGCATTTTCAGGAAGATAAGCCATCTTGTACCACACCAAAGAGGAGGGAAATTGAAGTGCCTAGCAAGGACTCAATAGAAGCCCTGCGGTCTCCAGAAGTTCAGAAGATGCTTCTCGAGTTTCAAGAAGCAAGCAGTAGTTCTGTGGCTGGTGAAAGAACTGACCTGCAGAAAAGCCTTTCAAGGGAAAGCAAAATCCCTATCTTTGCAGATTCTTCACTTTTGAAGGATGGTCGGGTTCCACTCACCACTGTGAACTAGCCACTCCTATGCTTGTAACCTAATTTATAGCAAGTTCTTGCATTATACTGGAGGGTTAGCTTTTGATGATGAAGCTTAAGCGAAAAGTTCAAAAGCTTTCCTTCTGGAGTGTACAGCAGTAGCCTTCTTGAATGAGTATCTGTAACATATTCGAGTATAAACTGCCTATGAGATGCATTACTTTGTTGCACAGTTTTCTATTTGCTACAAATTCCACAATCGATTCAGATCGTACTTACATCTTTGAAATCTCAATGCTGATTCTAGTCAAGATTTTCGTGTTATCTTACTGATTGTGCTTGGATCTCAACTAGGTGGGAAGACTTATTTTTGAAGAAGCACCAAGGGATGTTTTAGCCCAAAACAGGGGCTTATTTGCAGCCATGTTATCCTCAAAGGCAATCCACAATTGGTAGGGATACCACTGAGCCATACGCAGCTCCAACACTCAACATGGTGTCCTATGCTGTATGTATTAAAGTAATACTGATGTTAAGCGGGTATTGAGCCCCTACATGCAATCCAAGAATGCTTATGGACCTTACATTTATGGGCAATACACGGGCAGAAACAACCGCTTTTTCTCCAATGATTTTCTACGGGAGTGCAGAGAAACAAGACACAGCTGACCAGCAGAATAAATGCAAGGGAAAAGGGTCCAAAATAAGCTTGATCCTTAACGAGGACTGCAACGAGGGGGAGAATGAAAAATTATGATCAAATTATGGGTTCTTTTTCCATTCGGGTGGTCTTATCTATTATCGATTAATCTATTACTCTATTAAACTTATAATAGATGGATCTACCTAAGCTGATACCAAACCTATGTGGTAGGCGTTCAAAACATCCGAAGCCATAGTTCGAAAAAAAAATAAATTGAATGTATATTAGAGGGACCTAACTAAGTTGATACCAACCATATGTGGCAGGCATTCAAAACATCTCGAGCCATACTTTGAAAAAGAACTTATAACAAAGGATGGTAAATAAAATAGAGACTCGTATGATAAGAATAGAAAAGAGATGAGTTTTCTCATGAAAATAAAAATGGGAAAGTATGTGACGAAAATGGAAAAAGTTTGTATCGATTGGATTGCAAAACTTGAATTTTTTCTAAAAAAAGATCATACTCCTTAAAATATAAATCTTGTGAATTTTCTCACGAAAATAAAATTTATAGATTTTATAGAATTTATAGAATACACGAGTGACGAGTGTACTAATTAGATTGCAAAATCCAGGTTGCAGTAAGATACAAGATAACAAAATCCCTAAAAAAAGGGGACGGGGCATACTAACAATATGCTTGGTGCTTAGCTGAAGCACATGTAAGACATTTGATACACCCGGGTAGATTTGTGGTGATACAATCTACAAAATGGAGGAGCTATGGCGGTGTTCACCTCCCACAGTCATTGCAAGTCCATCAGGTAAGTCCACTAATTTGATTGCCAATCCCTCTGATGTCTGACAGCATGTCATTATCACTGATTTGGCTTTTCATTACAGTTTTGCTCGGCCGTAGTGAAGCAAGCTGCTATGGTTAGCAATATTTTTCTTTCCTTTGATTATCTTCTAGGTTACTCCCTCATTTCTGCAACAAAGAAACTAAAGCAAATACGGATCAGTTTTTAAGTGCTACTATTGAAGCTTAGGTTAAGGTAAAATACTTTAGGTTAAGGTAAAAAAGTGATGATAGCTTGGGAGCATACATGCATTCATAGGTCCATAGAGCCCACAAATAGAGACAAACTGTCACGGGAGGGATTGCAGAGAGGGAGAGCAGGAGGACACGAACCTGAAATGAATTGGGATAAGCATGAACCTGAAAAGCACGAACCTGAACCTCAGGCTCTTGTAGCCATTGAGAGAGAAAGAGAGAGAGAGAGAGACGCCATCAATGTCTGAGGGTCGATCGAGGGGTGGGTGGTTATGATAAAACGAATGTGGACGATGGTGTAGGCCATTGTTGCTTACATTGTATGTAGCAAAAGCTTAATGCAGCCATAGCCGAGCAAATCAGTATATTGCCTTCGGCTCGAAAGGATTTAACTGTCTAGACTTGAAAGAGCTGCTGCAGGTCCCCAGAAGACCTTTGCTATCTTCTTCTTCCTCGCCCTCATACCTTCTTTCCTTCTTACACAGTGAATTGTCTAGACCTGAAAGGGCTGCCGCAGGTCCCCAGAAGACCTTTGCTATCTTCTTCCTCATACCTTCTTCCCTTCTAACATATCTATCTTTAATCTTTGCATACGCCCTAGGGATGATAGACATGGATCGAAGGACAGGGTTCGCAAGCATGGGCATGGTCCTCTGTAAGGGTGAGTTGCTGATCGTGTTGGAGAACAACATGCTGTATGAGGTGTGGGTGGATTTGGCTATGGAGGATGGCCAAACGGTGAATTAGCTCGATGGCGAGCAAAATGGGACCACGCTTCCAGGCATGCCCACATGACATGCTTCAGGTGGCTATAGCGAGAGAGAGAGAGAGAGAGAGAGAGAGAATATTACTGGTTGTCAGCACTAGTATTGAGTGGGTATTGTTGAATGGTTTGACAACATGCATTGCCGACGGTGAGGCAGGCGAAGGTGAGAGGGTTGGTGCCATTGAAGACGAGTAGTAGGGCGACGGTCTGGTTGTCGTCTTCTTATGAAAAGGTCATGTTGGTTTTAGCAACAGGGTGATGATCTAGCTGGGGGCTCGAGATCATCTTCTCATTATTGCTATGAAAGAGGTCAAACTCACAAGAAGCATTGTAACAACTTATCATCTTGCAAACGCTTGGGTGTTCTTCCCTCCACCCGTGCCTTGTGTCAACATTATACAAGTACTCTTTCATTCTCAAAGCTATTTTGCTTTCTATTATCTTTTCTAGTAAAGTGCATTCTTGCAAGCAAAGGTGGTGGTTTGATTGTGGGGGATCACGGTGCCAACCGTGGGTGATGAACGCTGTCAAAGGGTTTTCTGTTCATGGCATAAAACATGGAGTTCTTATGTTTGCAGAAGAACTTCATTAGGATCCACATAAGAAACTTTCATACATAATTCAGTCATTATTTCCTTACATTTAACTTAGATGTCATTTAATCTCATAAGTTCCTTTGTAACTTGGCATGCAATTTTCAGTTTGTATCAAGAAAAATAGCAATGATAGTGTATATGAGGACCTTAAACTTGATCAACAGGTGGTAATTGATAGTTTACAGGCTATGTCACATTGATTTATGAAGTTCATTAGCTTGGAAGATCCAACTGTTGTCAAGAGCACTCCAAAGTTGACTAGGTCCACAAGAGACACGGAGTAATAGTTGTACAGGACTTATATGACTTGTATATGACTTATGTTAACTCTTTTTTGTATGGAAGAAGAAGAGGAATGCATCCCACGTTTTGCGGCGCATTTTTCGGACCTACACACATGTGGAAGATGGAGGGAGAGTTGAAAACTATGGTGAATGCTCCAAAGCATGCAAACACAAAGCAAACTGAAGATAAAGAGGAGATACAAACAAAGAAGGTAAGGATCCTTTTTGCCCATCCATTTGGTATCACGAAAATGAGTTGTATGACAGTCCATGAAAGGGATAAACAGAGAAAAAGTATTCAACCTACTCTTAGGAGCGTCTTCTTCCATTCTCTTACCATATTCGTGTACTATTGAAGCCCTTCTTGTGCCCAAGTACTTGAGTGACTTTGGGGCAAGTCAAGAGGTGATTTTTTGCCAATGTATGGGCTGAATAGGCTCTCCCAAAACGGTCATAAACAGGGCAGCCATTAAAACTTATTCATTTGAAGGGGTTTCTTAAAATCTAATCACTTCCTTGTGTAGACAATGCTCCCGAAACAATAGTGCATTGGTTGAGATTGTAATGAGAGACTTTTCCATGAGTTTGTATACATTTTTGAGTCAAGTTTGAGGATTGGAAATTACTGTTTTAATGCAGGGCTGAAGTACATTTGTGGTTCTATTGATGGATTTTTATCATCCTTGGGACTCTATGTCAGTTGTAATGAGTTCTATTTCTCTATACCTTGTATCTTGAAGTCTCAATACATGTATCTTCATGAAATGGAGGGCATTAGAGCTTGAATTTGTTGTAGGAAATGAAACAAAATCTGATATAGATCTATACATAAACCTCATGGTTATTGATGTAATCGGATCTAAGTTTATTATGGTAAACTTGTATGACACGGCTATGTAAGATATTGGTTACTCTCTATCTCATCTACTCTCTCCATAACCCAAGAATCCATCAAACCCCAATCTTTTTCCTCTCTCCCCTTTGAATCTCTCAATCCTCTTCTGCTCTAAACCCCGGTGGTAGACCTTCGACCCCCAACATGACGACATTGGTGAACCCGACGTGAAGGTCGGCTGCAGAAGAGAAAGCACAATGGGAGAATCATCAGGTTCGGGAAGAGATGCCTTGCAACAGTTGGTTCGTTTGATGCAAGAGAACCAACAACAACAATTGCAATTTCAACAGCAGCAGATGTAACTGCAGTAACAACGGAGGCAAGATGAAGAGTGGAGTGATGCTGCTGCCATTAAAGCTTTGGAGGCAGTTGGGCAGGAGCTCAAGCAATTTAATGGGAAAAATGTGTCCTCTTTTATCCGCCTCTATACTGACAAGATGGTCTTCTTTGGGGTCCCTCATCATGCTTGGAGCCGATACTTTGCTCGTTTGGCCGTGCATGGCCTCCAAGACCGGATTCATTGTCTTTTTCAGAAAGATACGGGATGGTCTGTATTCAAGAAGGCTTTTCGAGAAGAATTCTTTCTTGAAGATTCTGGCCTTATGACGAAGAAAATCTTCACTGAATGGGTTGAGGCCCAATAAGGGACTAGCTGCCACTGCTCTTCACCGCGAATTTGAAAGCAAATTTGCTCAGCTAGATCCTGATGATCAGCAAAGTATGGAGAGCCAGAAGATTGAATTGTTTCTGAAGGCTGCGGATCCTCTTCTTTAAGAGAAGCTGACCGATTGGCTTGAAGAACTTGACTCTGAGACGGGATTGAAGTCTGCTTGGGGTGATGTCACTGAAGCAGTTAATATGATTGCTCGGAGAGAGCGGATGAGTCTAAGGTAGGATTCTACCTCTGCACCATCTGAGTCCATAAAAAAGCATGTTCATGTATCTCGACCTCCCGTTTCTATGGCCGAGCAACTAAGAAATCCTGTTGTTCCACCTCCAAAGAAGGATGTCATGGACGAGCTGATCAAGAGCATGCGGGATCTCCATCTTAATTTAACGGAGATTAATTCCAAGATGGAAAGGCTTGATGTGAAAGTGGAGGAAAGAGGGCAGCCAAAGACTTATATGTCAAGAATGTGGGAGAGAAGGAAGGAGTCTCACTTGAAGCTTTCTTGCTTGCACAATGGGGGAATACACACAAGGGTGGAGGCTGAAAACAGTTTTCCTCTTCTTAGTTGTGTAAGCCAAAAGAACTCAAGTACAAAGAAATAGAAGAACCCTATATATGGGTCTCAAACCAAACTCAACTAACTAGGTGGCATACTAACTGAGCCACGAACTAGAGTAGATAAGGATAGCTATCATATAGCTATTATTCATGGGCGGTGTACCAACCGCGTCTGCAACTGACAAGTCGGTGACATAAATACACAACGGTCACCCTGGCGTATCACGAGTGGAGCTCGATATCTCAACACTCCCCCTCGAGCTCAATCCCAATTCCTACACACCAAGCAGGTCTCTGAACTTGCGCAGCTTCTCTGCGCCCAATGCCTTCGTGAATATGTCAGCTACCTGATCCTTTGTGCTGACATAAACTAGATCAATAAGACCTAGTAAAACCCTCTCTCGCACATAGTGATAATGCACCTCAATGTGCTTTGTTCTAGCATGATAGACTGGGTTATTTGCCAAGTGTATACTACTCATGTTGTCACAATAAATGACATCTGGTCCATCTGTAGACTGATGCATATCATAAAGTAGCTTATGCAACCAAGCTACCTCACATGCAGCTATTGCTGCACCCCTGTACTCAGCCTCTGTGCTCGACAAGGCAACTGTAGGCTGTTTCTTGCTGCTCCAAGTGACTGCAGCACTCCCAAAAGAGAACACATATCCACTGGTAGATCGTCTATCAGAAATACTACCAGCCCAATCAGCATCAGTGTATCCATGCAACTGTATCTGAACCCCAGTCTCATAAAATAGTCCATACTGCAATGTGGACTTCACATACCTGAGTATGCGTCTAGCCGCATCCAAATGTGGTTTCCTTGGAGCCTGCATAAACTGACTTACCAATCCAATAGCATAGCTCAAATCTGGCTTGGTAATAGTCATATAAATCAAACTTCCTACTATGCGTCTGTACATAGTAGGGTCTTCCAGAAGCTCACCTGCATCTGTGCTCAGCTTCACATTCTGCTCCAAAGGAACTGAAATAGGCTTACAGCCTGTCATCCCATATTTGGACAGTATGTCCAATACATACTGCCTCTGCAAGAGCTGTATCCCACTTGGTGATCTAATCACCTCAATGCCCAAGAAATAACGCAGCTCTCCCAAATCCTTCATCTCAAACTTCTGCTTCAATAGCATTTTCACATGAATGATATCTTCATCACTGTCACTTGTCATAATCAAATTATCAACATAAATGACAAGTAGCATAATACCTTTCTCTGTTTTTCTCACATAAAGTGAGAAATCTGCCTTGGAAATCTGAAAGCCAATAGTGACAAGATACTGTCCTATCTTGTCAGACCATGCTCTAGGTGCTTGCTTCAAGCCATACAAGGCTTTCTTCAACCTGCAAACAAACTCAGGATGAACAGCATGCACATAACCTGGTTGTTGCTCCATATAGACCTCTTCTTGCAAATCACCATGCAAGAAGGCATTCTTTACATCCATCTGATGTAAAGACCATCCCTTTGATGCAGCCATAGCAATGACTGCTCTTACGGTTGCCATCCTTGCAACTGGACTGAATGTTTCTTCATAGTCAATGCTATATGTTTGTGCATACCCCTTGACTACTAATCTTGCCTTGTATCTGTTCATAGAACCATCTGCATTGTACTTCACCTTATAAACCCACTTACAGCCAATTGCATTTTTACCTTTAGGCAAAGGTACCAATTCCCATGTAGCATTTGCTTCCAAGGCATCCATTTCTTCATCCATGACTTTCTCCCATTTTTCTTTTCCCATGGCTTGCTCAAAAGAAGTGGGTTCTGGTTCCTGTATCACTTTGACCATATATGCATAGTGAATGGCTGTAAATCCATCATATTTCAGCCTATCCACAGGATACCTAGCTCTCGTAGACCTGCGCAAAGTAGGTTCACTCCCAGGTGCTCTCAAAACATCCCTGGTCTTCCTTACTCCAGGTGTAACAATAGAGGGAATACCCAACTCATCATCAATGCTCTGCTCTGAGCCACTGGATTCACCATCCACATAAGAGTGACCTGCATTCACATCAAACATGGGCTGATCAACCTTCTCTTTTCCTTTTCGTGATACCTACATACCACTATCTGCATTGCTTTGAGAAGATTCTCTTGATCTCAATCTGTCTGTCCATGGCGAAGAATGTGAACCACTGCTAGAGGACGCTCCAAGTCCACTAATATTTTGTGACTGCTGCTGTGAATTCTGTGCAGCATTACCATTTTGTGCATCTACATCATCAATCACATTTACTAGTTTATACCAGCTACTCATCTCATCAAAAACATCTCTGCTCACTGTAAACTTACGAGTAGAAGGGTTATAGTATCTATACCCTTTTTGCTGCAGAGAGTAACCAATAAAGATGCACTTCTCAGCTTTTGGATCCAACTTGGATCTCAGCTCATCTGGCACATGTACATAGGCAATGCAACAAAAAATTTTCAAATGAGAAATATCTGGTTTCCTACCAGTATACATTTCCTCTGGAGTCATTCCATGTATTGCTACAGTGGGAGTCCTGTTCATTATGTAGACTGCTGTAGCAATTGCTTCAGCCCAATAAAAATCTGGCAAGTCTTTTTCATTGAGCATGGCACGAGATACCTCTCCAATATACTTGTTTTTCCTTTCTGCAATTCCATTTTGTTGTGGGGTATAACTGCATGAATATTGCTGCTTTATGCCATGCTCCTGCAAGAACTTTGCAAACTCATTTGAGAGGTACTCTCCCCCTCCATCTGACCTTAGGCATTTTATTTGCAGACCTGTTTCTTTTTCAGCCATAGCTTTAAGGGTTTTGAAATGCCTAAAAACTTCACTTTTCTTTTTCATGAAATACACCCAAACTTTTCTACTATAGTCATCAATAAAAGTGACAAAATAATGACAGCCTCCAAGAGATGCAGCTTTAGTAGTCCACACATCAGAGTGGATTAATTCCAATGGCTTCTCACTCTCTTGAACATGTCTAGGAAATGGTTTCCTTGCCTGTTTTCCAAACTGACAGGCTTCACATACCTTATGTATTTCTGCAACCTTGAATTTTGGCAATCCTGCAACAATATTTTGGGCCTGCATTGATTTAAGTCGCTGTACATTAACATGACCAATGTGTTTATGCCAGATATCAATATCTGCAACTACACCAGTCCCATGTGCAAACATTGCTGCACTCAATTCAGACATGTCTGCATCCAACGTAAACATTCTGCCCTTCTTCTTTTCTTTTGCTATCAAGCGATCTTTATTTTTCATATCCTCAACAAAGCATCCATGAGGATTAAATCTGACCTGTAAGCCCTGCTCAACCATTTGACCGACAGAAACTAGATTCTTAGTGATATTCGGGACATGAAATACATCGGACATGTATTTCTTTTTCCCATCCTGCATAGACAAGGGAATTTTTCCAATCTGCACAATAGGATGTGCAGTATCATCACCAGTCTCCACAAATCCTGGTTTTTCCATTTTCCTTGCATCCTCCATCCATTCTGCATAACCTGTCATGTGGTTTGATGCACCTGAGTCAACATACCATACATCATTGCTTTCTTCTGCACTTGTCACAGAATTGTTCATGTGCTGCACCATGAACAAATATTCATTTCTGTCATCACCCTGTCTGTTAGAAGATGCATAATTCCCTTGTTGCAGTTTTTCATTCATGATGTCATTCTGCTTTTTATAGCAGTCTTTAGCCATATGATCCATTTTACCACAGTAGTAGCATTCAACATTACTGTTTGCATTTTGATCTCTTTGCCATCCACCACGACCTCTTTGGCTCCCCCTGCCTCTAGAGTTACCACGTCCTCCTCCATAGGACTGGTTTTCTTGAGTTTGCTGCATATTCTGATTTCTACCATGGCCTCCAAATCGGCCTCCTCTACCTCTGCCTCTACCTCTTCCAGCATTAGAGTAGAAGACAGCTTCTTTTGAAGTTCCTCCTGAAGAAGATGCACCACCATTTCTCTGTTCCTCAGAAATTAGAAGAGCAATCAACTCCTCAAAAGCAGGAAATCTTTCACGAACTGAAATGAATGTCCGAAACTGTGCATAATCCTTTCCTAGACCATTCAAGGTCACAGAAACTAAATCATCATCTTCCACTGGTGACCCAATGGAAGCAAGTGCATCTGTAATCTTCTTCACCTTCATGTGGTAGTCGTTGATGCTCATATTTTCTCTTTGCACATTGTGCAACTCTTGCTTGAGCTGCATTTTCCTGGCTTGCGTATTTGTGCTATACATATTTGACAGAGTATCCCATGCCTTCTTTGGCGTACTTGCATCCTGAATATGCACAATCATAGAGTCTGAAATGCTGATTGACAGCCAGTACATAACTTTCTTGGCTCTCTCATGCCATGCTTTGAATGCCTGCATTTGCTGTTGATTGGGAACATCAGGAAGAACTGGTTCTTCTTCATTTCCTGCAACAAATTCCCAATATCCTTTTTCCATAAGGAAATTCGTCATTCTAAACTTCCATGCCTGGAAGTTGTTCTTGTCAAGCTTTTCAGTTACAATCTGTGAAAGAGAGTCAGACGCCATTACAGAACACTGCAAAAAATTCTGTCACTACAAAAACTCAGCTTCACCCTCACAAGGGCAAATCTGCAAAACTGGCGAAAGTGGTATTTGACCACACAGTCACTTCCTAGTGACGATTTTGCATTAACAGGAACCAAGGATAATTCTGAAACTCCTAATGTCTCTGCGCACAAGCATACGA
Source organism: Lygodium microphyllum (assembly GCF_053477565.2). Classification (NCBI taxonomy): domain Eukaryota; kingdom Viridiplantae; phylum Streptophyta; class Polypodiopsida; order Schizaeales; family Lygodiaceae; genus Lygodium; species Lygodium microphyllum. Next base: position 109,986,176 of record NC_141160.1, read on the forward strand.
TGCAATTTCTACAGTAACTTTTCACCGACCTGTAGAACAGTGGCTGCACAGCATAAAACTGAGCCTTTTCTTGAGTGCGTGCAGAAAACTTCCGTCTGCAAAACAGGCCCCGAAATGGCCTCAAATAAAAAAAACAAGGTCGCCAAGGGCTAAAGCCTCTCCCGCAGCATATACTGCCCTCTTGCTTCACCGCGAAGGGCGTCTCAACCTGAGACAATGCACTCTTGCAATTTCCAGCTGTGCTATCTACAGAGATCTGCTCCCAAAACAGAAAATGAAAGCAACACTGCTCCTCTTACCAGACCACTGCGAGCTTGGCTTGCTTTCTTGAGCTCCTTACCACGAACAAGGCTCTGATACCATGTCAAGAATGTGGGAGAGAAGGAAGGAGTCTCACTTGAAGCTTTCTTGCTTGCACAATGGGAGAATACACACAAGGGTGGAGGCTGAAAACAGTTTTCCTCTTCTTAGTTGTGTAAGCCAAAAGAACTCAAGTACAAAGAAATAGAAGAACCCTATATATGGGTCTCAAACCAAACTCAACTAACTAAGGTGGCATACTAACTGAGCCACGAACTAGAGTAGATAAGGATAGCTATCATATAGCTATTATTCATGGGCGGTGTACCAACCGCGTCTGCAACTGACAAGTCGGTGACATAAATACACAACGGTCACCCTGGCGTATCACGAGTGGAGCTCGATATCTCAACATTATACAGGAAGGCTTCAAACGATGCTATATCTGGTGTGACAGCCTATAGCATGATAAGAGGGAGTGCAATGCATTCCGTGAAGCTGAGGCGCAAAAATTAGTCTTTTGGAAGGATGGTAAAATTCATGCGATCGAAACTGGGCTTCCTCTTGAGCCAAATTTTAGTAACAGTGGCATGAAGAAAAGATTGGAGGATTTGGTAACAAGAACAGCCTATGTAGTTGTTGATGCAGCTACCTATGGGCTGCAAATTGAGCCAACCAATGAGATTGTTAAAGCATGTAAAGCTGATGTAAAATCTAAAGTGTGGATGCAGGCCTTAGATCGCATGGAACGAGGTAAGGCGTCCAAAGATGATTTGACTACTTCCAGTCAATGCATCCGAGGAAGAACCGGATGAACCGAGCCGATTGATTCATTTTCAGCATTCTCTCGGTTGGCTGCAGTCAATAATCAAGAAGCTGTAGTAGAAGAAAAGAGAAGAAGATGTTGCCGGTCCCTCTTCTTCAGGGCCAACCAAATGTGTGACAAGAAGTAAACCGGATCAGCAGAAGGCTGTTGAAAATCCACCACCACCGCTAGAGCATGTCATGGAAGATGCCCCACAAGCAAAGAAGACGGAAGGGAAGAGAAAATGCAAACATCCCGGCTACAAGCTGCAGTTTGACATAGAGACTGCGGCGGATCTCAAGCGGGTCCTAGAAGAAAGGATTCTTGGAAGCAAAATTGAATTTACATTGGGTGGAATTCTCAGAATTGCAAAACGAGGATTTCATGATATAATAATTGATGTAATTAAACGGAAAAGACAATATGTTGGTGAAGAAACGAAAGTCTCTATGAGAATGGCGGATGGCCCATAGATGTGGACTCGAGATGGCGCATGAGAGCAGCCAATAATTCTTCTGGCAATCTCTATGCGGCATGTCCTTATGTACGGGTTACTATTGGTGATGTAAAAGATGAATTTCATTTCTTTATTCAAGATTCTTATAGCTATCTTATCATTCTTGGTCAACCTTTTATTTCTGAGTCTCGTTTGGAGACAAAGGCCCTTGACGATGGTTCATCTTATTCTCGGATAAGAAGTAAGGATAATGACAAAGCTGTCCAATTTCTGATTGTTTGTGTAAATCATCACCGAAATAGAGATCGATTGAGAGATCATCTTGTGCTTCCTAATGCCTGAGAATTTAAGGGTTTTCGGGGTGCACTACTATAAGTGGAGGCTATGACAGTGCTTCATGTAATAAAAATATGCCTCCACATGTAAAGAGGGCTATGTCAAAGGTTGATTTACAGGTATTTATAGCCAACAGTGTGGGCTATTATAAACAGTTTTCAGCCATGAATCGGGTTGAAAGAAAGCATTTATGTCATGTGGAACGGGAGCTGAAGCAAGTTGATGTTTTGGCTGAAAATGAAGAAATTTCAAGACTGTTTTATGGGTTGATTTATAATGATATATTGGTTGAAATACATGCAGCTGTTCATGCAGAAAATCAGTCCATACAGGTATGCACATTGGATATTTATGACATAATTCAAGAATTTGCTGACCATGAAGCTTTTGGACAGCCAAATAGGGATGAGGCAAGAGTAGAAACGAAGTACAAGACAGTTGACAAGAAGGTCAAGCCGGTGGCAACTCCACTACCTCCGGAAAGTGAGGGACTGGCTGAAAGGGCATCCAAACAGCCAAGTCTTCGTGACCCCAAAGAAATTGGTCACCAATTTACAGCTGAAAGCTTACGGGAGCTAAAAATTGGTGAAGACTCTTTTCTCTTGCCAGAGCTGAAAAGCAATCTTTTGTGCAGATATCGAAGAAACATGGAAAAGCTTTTTCATTTCAGCCTCATGAAATTGGCTGTGTGGATCCAAGTGTTGTGGCACCAATGGTGATTTTCACGGTCCCACACATCCCTTGGAATCTTAAACCAATTCCGGTACCAAGGGCTCATTTGCCTAAGTTATTGGAGCTTGGTTTAGTCAGCATGTGTACTCTACCCCAATGAGCTACAAATTCAGTGGATCACATGATGAATGCCATGCACAAAGTATTGAGAGATTATATTCCCTAACTTACTCTTCCTTTCCTTGATGATGTACCGATCAAAGGATGTGAAATTCATGAGAAGAATGAAGAGCTCAATGAGCTTGGATGCCGTAAGTTTGTTTCTGATCATATTAATGATTGTGCTCAAATCTTGTCTAAACTGGAAGAAGTCCATCTTACTCTTTCAGGAGCTAATCTATTTTTGGAGTTGAAGAAGTTCTTGTGGTTGGACATATGTGTGGCCCATATGGCCGAAAGCCTTCTCTAATCAAGATTGATGCCATTAGCAAAAAGCGGGAAATATGCACAAATGTTTCAGAGGTGAGAAGATTTCTTGGAGCGTATGTTTTCTATCTTATTTGGATCCCACACTTCGCTCATGTTATTGAAAATCTTTGTTAACTGTTAAGAAAAGGCCAAAGGTTTATGTGGGAAAAAGAGCATACTCAAGCTGTTCGAAAATTGAAAAAAATGCTGATTTCAGCCCCCACCTTGAAGAGGGCTGATTACTCTAATGGACAGCCTATAATACTCACGGTAGACACAAGTCCTATTGGGATAGGATGGGCTGTTGGACAAGATGATCTTGAGGGCAACAGGTATGCAATCTGCTTTGGAGCGAAGGTTCTTAATGAATGTCAAAGAAGGCATGCTCAAATTAAAAGAGAACTTTGGGGAGTTGTAACTGCATTGAAGTGTGATCGCGAGTACTTTATGGGTGCACATGTAGTAGTTGAAATAGATTGTCTTCCACTCTTGGGTATGATTGCAAACTGTTCCACTCCCGACATAGCTATGCTAAGATGGATAGCCTATATTAAATCCTTAAATCTTGATTTGAATCATATTGTAGGAAGAGATAATCGAGTTGCTGACATGCTTTCGCATGCCAGATATAAAGATGAAGAAGAGATGATGGATGAGGAAGTAACAGAGTCTATGTTTACTGAAAATGAAGCTGTAATTGTTGGTTCAAATCAGAAAACAGCAAGTATAGCTATTCTTAATGATGGTACAGCTGTCATAAATGCAGGTACATCATTAATTATAGCAAGTACAGCAGGTACTGCTGCTGTAACAGAATTTACAGCAGCAAAGAATGAAGAAACAACCATAGAAAGACGGTGGGTAGTTGAAAGACAGCATGCTCAATGCTTTGTTTTAGTTTGTTCTCATTTTATGGAAGAATATTATGCAGATGATTGGCTGAAAATTGGCCAATACTTGAGCACTATGGCAAAGAAAGAAGATTGGACTGAAGAAGAGTTCAACAGTATAAGGAGAAAGGCTTATGGCTTCTTTCTCAAATACGGTTACCTTTGGAGACATACGAAGAAGAAAGGAGGAGCGCCTGTTCGTGTCTTAGGAGACAAGAAGACTCAAAGACAGGTCATGCAAGAATTTCATGAAAGCCTATTGGCTGGCCATAGAGGCATATGGGGCACTTTTGCCAAAATAAAAGAGAAATTTTGGTGGTAAAACATATATAAAGACCTTGAACATTTTGTTGAGTCTTATCATGTTTGTCAAATGTACTCTATGGTTAAGCATAGAGTTGGGCTTCAGCCTACCTTTCCTTTATCCATTCATTACAGATGGGTTATTGATTTAGTAACCATGCCTACAAGAATTTGGAACATGAGATATCTAGTGCTTGCTAGAGAAGATCTCACAAATCAGGTGGAAGGAAAAGCATTGACAACAAAGACCACTCAAGCTGTTTATAGATTTTTACTTGAAGAAGTGTTTTGCAGGTATGGCTGTGTTGCCAAAGTAACTGTTAATAGAGGAGAATTGGATGCCGATGAGGCTCGTCATTTCTTTGCTCAATTGGGAATCAAGCTATCTCTTACATCAGCCTACAATCTTGAAGGCAATGGTAAGAGTGAAAGAGGTCATCAACCGATTCTCAAAGCTTTGGCAAAGTCTTGTAGAGGGAAGATGAGATAATGGCCTAAAATGCTTCCATTCGCATTATGGGCTGATAGAACTATCCATAGTGCAATGACGGGTTATATGCCGACGGTGGCTGAACTAATGTATGGGCAGCCACCTATTATGCCTATTGAGGAGTCTATTATCACATGGAGTATCTTGCCTTGGGATGAATGCATAAATAGAGAAGAGCTACTGATTTTGTGCATAAGGCAGCTTGAAAGAAGGCCAGAGGATGTCAAGACAGCCATTGAAAGGCTGAAGGTAGCGAGGTTGAAGAATAAGAAGAGGTTTGACAAGTATCATCGACTCCGTCCAAGAGCTATCCAAGAGAATGATTGGGTACTTGTCTATGACAGCAGCCTAGACAATCAGTATAGTGCTCATAGGAAACTAGCCAAGCGATGGTTTGGACCATATATGGTGAAGGTAGTACATGATAATGCTACTTACACTTTGGCTGAAATGGATGGGACCATGATCAAGATACCAATAGCCGGCAAATGTATCAAGCTCTTCAAACGAAGAGAGTCTTCTACTTATGAGCTTGATGACTTAGATGTGAGCCATATACTTGAAGACAAGGAAGAAGAAGAAGACTTAGAGGATAAAGACGAAGATATGTCAGAAGAAGAGTCTCCTTAACCTGCAAATTCATGAAGTGGCACATGTCGGAGGATGTGCAGGTTAGGAGGGGGTGAATGTCAAAGGGTTTTCTGTTCATGGCATAAAACATGGAGTTCTTATGTTTGTAGAAGAACTTCATTACGATCCACATAAGAAACTTTCATACATAATTGAGTCATTATTCCCTTACATTTGACTTAGATGCCATTTAATCTCATAAGTTTCTTTTTAACTTGGCATGCAATTTTCAGTTTCTATCAAGAAAAATGGCAATGAGAGTATATATGAGGACCTTCAACTTGATCAACAGGTGGTAATTGATAGTTTACATGTTATGTTACATTGGTTTATGAAGTTCATTAGCTTGGAAGATCCAACTGTTGTCAAGAGCACTCCAAAGTTGACTAGGTCCACAAGAGACACGGAGTAATAGTTGTATAGGACTTATATGACTTGTATATGACTTATGTGAACTCTTTTTTGTGTGGAAGAAGGAGAGGAATGCAACCCGCATTTTGCAGCGCATTTTTCGGGCCTGCACACCTGTGGAAGATGGAGGGAGAGTTGAAGACTATGGTGAATGCTCCAAAGCATGCAAACACAAAGCAAACTGAAGATAAAGAGGAGATACAAACAAAGAAGGTAAGGATCCTTTTTGCCCATCAATTTGGTATCACGAAAATGAGTTGTATGATAGTCCATGAAAGGGATAAACAAAGAAAAAGTATTCAACCTACTCTTAGGAGCGTCTTCTTCCATTCTCTTACCATATTCGTGTACTATTGAAGCCCTTCTTGTGCCCAAGTACTTGAGTGACTTTGGGGCAAGTTAAGAGGTGATTTTTGCCAATGTATGGGCTGAATAGGCTCTCCCAAAACTGTCATAAACAGGGCAGCCATTAAAACTTATTCATTTGAAGGGGTTTCTTAAAATCTAATCACTTCCTTATGTAGACAATGCTCCCGAAACAATAGTGCATTGGTTGAGATTGTAATGAGAGACTTTTCCATGAGTTTGTATACATTTTTGAGTCAAGTTTGAGGGCTGGAAATTACTGTTTTAATGCATGGTTGAAGTATATTTGTGGTTCTATTGATGCATTTTTATCATCCTTTGGACTCTATGTCAGTTGTAATGAGTTCTATTTCTCTATACCTTGTATCTTGAAGTCTCAATACATGTATCTTCATGAAATGGAGGGCATTAGAGCTTGAATTTGTTGTAGGAAATGGAAAAAAATTTGATATAGATCTATGCATAAACCTCATGGTTATTGATGTAATCGGATCCAAGTTTGTTATGGTAAACTTGTATGACATGGCTATGTAAGATATTGGTTACTCTCTATCTCATCTACTCTCTCCATAACTCGAGAATCCATCAAACCCCAATCTTTTTCCTCTCTCCCCTTTGAATCTCTCACTCCTCTTCTGCTCTAAACCCCGGTGGTAGATCTTCGACCCCCAACACGACGACAACACAAAGTGGAAAAAATCACTCTACGCACTCCTAGTGCGTCACACTTGGTATCAGAGCTCTACTCAAGTGAAGGCTAGTCCTTCAACAGGCGTGGGAGCGATTAGAAAAAAGAAAGCTAGTTGTGCTTGATCAACATGGGTGGATGCAACAAGAATAAAGGTGGAATTCGAGATGACTGAGATGAGATCTTGGTGGCTCTTGGAATCGAGGCAAGTAGACCTCAACTGGAGATTGGTCAGGGGTATGCCACCGAACATGAGAATGAGTTAGATGCAACACTATGCAATGAAAAGGTGCCTCAGCGCGAGCCCACCTGATGGATGCTATGTGGGAGATGATGGACTTGCTGGCTACCATTCTACTCAAGGCTTTGGGAAAGGCTCAAGTTGAGACTGACAATGATGGGAAACATCACTGAAGACGCAGAAGGAAAGAAAAGAAGGATCGGGATGACTCCTCATTGGATGAGATGGGAAAATACAAGCCTTAAGCACCAGAAAATTACAAAGGAGAAAGGGACTCGGTGAGTCTAAACAGATGGATATGTGAAGTAGATGGATACATGAGACTACTCAAGGTCTTAAGCAAGAGGAAAGGATTAGTAGCAGCCCAGCTATTGGTGGGTGACGTCTCAAAGTGGCTGATGTATGAAGAAGAACTGTATGGTAGAAAACTCTCATGGGAAGAGTTATAGAGAAAATGAAAGATTACTTCGTGGCAAAAAATGAGTCATTCCAAGTCAGAGATGAATGGAGAAGTCTAAGGCAAAATGCCGGAAGGATGAGGAACTATGTGCAAAAGTATAGATCTCTAATGCTACAACTCCTCAACATGGATATAACTACCATGTTGCATGGTTTTCTATATGGAATGCAACCTTGGAATCGAAGAGAAATAGAGAAACAAGAGCCAAAAAGTGTGATGGAGGCTATGACCATGGCCGAAAGACTCACCGACTTTGAAGGTAGACAAGGTGGGGCTGCTCGTGGCAACTCTCAAGGAGGCAACACTGCTCCTTTAAACTCAACATGGGGGAATAGATAGAGCCAATAATATTTTCAAAGTAATGCAGCAGTGGATGGAACTACAAAAAACCCCTCAGACTAGAGTACAACAAGGGAACTCAGTCTGAGTCGACCCTAGCAAACAGTTCTGCCAGCTCCAAAACTACTAACTTGGGAGTGGGCCGAGGGAACTACACAAACAAAGGTGGATACTGAGGGGGTAATAGATTCGGTCAAGGAAGAGGAGGCCCATTGTCTTGCAGCCCATGTGGGGGACCTCACTTCATGAGAGATTGCCCGACCGGAGCAGCCTCAACAAGTGGGTCAAGATTTGCTTATACACAAGCAGACACAAAGGGGCCAAAGTCAACAATGCAAATTACGGAGATAGAAGATGAATGCAAGGAGTGGGAAGCAAAGACCAAGGTGGGCGCTGTGGGAGCAAAATCCTCACCCACCGTGCCAACTTTCATCGCGAGCATCTACAACATGTTTGTACAGGCTAAGTTGGAAAATCAACCACAAGCCATGATGGTGGATACATGTGCAACACATAACTTTTTATCACCTCAAGTGGCCGCTCAACTAGGCATAATGCCTACAAGGGCAGAAGGACTGGAGGTGTCATTTGTACAGAGGAAATACAAATATTGTGAATTGGCGAAAGAGGTACCAGTTCAAATTGGTTAGTGGCAAGAAAAATTGGATTTTATAGTGGTCCCAATGGATGATTTCGAAGGCATACTAGGCATGGATTGGATAGATAACCATGTGGTACAAATATTGGGCATGAGAAAGAATAAGATATACTTACAAGCCCCACAATCAGTGGTGTGGGTACTATATTTTCGCACAAGGTGCAAAGGCCACAACATGACACTGGCAAGCAATGCAGTGGATGTTAGGTTGGTGGTCACAAAGATGAATGACACAAGGAGCCCTATGAAGGATAGTGCCACACAAATATGGGTGCCAAAGGCACCAACAATGGACCAGCAACAAGAGAAATAAACTAAGGACATACATGAGATGGAGCTAGTGAAGAATCAACCTGAAGCAATGAAGCCAACTCAAGGAAAGCAAGAAGAACAAATGGAGGCCCAAGGTCCCATACAGATCTCTATCAAGAAAGTGGAGAAAGAATTGAATCATGGGAGTCAATTAGGGCTCTGTATGATGCGGCTCATCCAAGAAGAACAAGTGATTCAACAAATCATCTGGACTATAGAAGATGACAGAGGCCGGGAGGTCCTAGACAAGTTCCAGGATGTCATGCTAGATTAGTTGCCTCTCGGGTTGCCTCCTCGTGTGGATCACAAGATCGATCTCTTGCTAGGAGTGCAACCTCTAGCTGGGCCAGCCTAAAGGATGATTGGAACAGAGCTAGCGGAGCTAAAAAGGCAGCTAGGAGAAATGGAAGCCTCTGGACACATTTGACCTAGTAGATTACCCTACGGCGCGCCTGTTCTTTTTGTTAAGAAGAAGGATGGGTCTCTCCGACTATGTACAGATTATAGGGCTCTCAACAAATTAACAGTAAGGAATATGTACCCTGTGCCAGTAATGGATGAATTATTGGATCGACTACAAGGAGCACGCTATTTCAGCAGAATTGACTTGAGTTCAGGGTACCTTCAAATCAGAATAGCAGAAGGTGATGAAGAGAAAACGGCATTTCGAAGCCGATATGGAAACTATGAATGGTTGCTTATGCCACAAGGGCTCATTAATGCACCAACTACCTTTTGTGAGCTCATGGATAAAATATTCATTGATTATTTGGATGATTTTGTGATCATATACATTGATGATGTGTTCGTTTATAGCAAAACTTTGGAAGAGCACTTGGAACACCTAGAGAAGGTCTTTTTTCGACTCTGGGCCAATCGGTTTATGTCAAGCTTGAGAAATGTGAGTTTGCAATATAAGATATAGAATTTTTGGGGTATTTGTCAAAGAAAATAGCATTGCCATTGACCACAAGAAAGTGCAAGCAGTTAAAAATTGGGAGGCTCCCCACAAGATTGGGCAAGTGAGGGAATTTTTGGGCTTTACAGTCTTTTGTCACAAATTTATTCAAGGATATAGCAAGAATACATCTCCATTGACAGATTTGACATTGAATTTAGCTACTTTCCAGTGGATTGAGCGAGAACAACAAGCCTTTGAACAACTGAAGAGTATGACGATTCAAGCCCCAGTGTTGAAGATGGCAGATTTTTCCAGACCTTTTGAGGTCCATACAGATGCGTCAAGTTATGCCATTGGAGGTGTGCTCTTGTAGGATGGCCATCTAGTGTGCTTTGAGTCAAAGAAATTGGATCCAATAGAAAGGAGATGGGCTACACATAAAAAAGAGATGTATGCAGTGGTATGCTGCTTAAGGAAATGAAGACACTATGTGCAAGACAAACCAACAAAGGTATATACAGATAACATCTCCCTCTAGTATTTTCAAACTTAGCCCAAACTGTCTCCCAAGCAGGCTAGATGGTAGGACTTCCTAGCTGAGTTTGATATAGAAAATCTTCATAAGCCAGGTTCATCCAACAAGATGTCAGATGCTTTAAGCAGACAAGTGGAGCTACAAGCCATCACGATGGCGGAAAGCAGATTTGGGGATCAAGTGTGAGAGAAAATGGATGGAAATGAGGAAGCGCAATAACTATTGAAGGACATTGGAGTAGGGAATATCCCATGGGGAATGTATGAAGTGAGGAATGTTCTCATTTATTATCAAGGAGCCTATATGCACCAAATAATGATGAGCTCCACAAATAGATACTCTAGGAATGTCATGATAGTCCTATAGATGGTCATTTTGATCAAATGAGTACATTTGACCGCCTCAAAAGATTTTTCTATTGGCCTAAGATGCATGAGGACGTCACAGAATATGTACGTACCTGCCCTACTTGTCAGATGGTGAAAGCACAACATATGAAGCCAGCAGGGGAACTTCAACAGATGCCAATTCCTTCTCGTCCATGGGATGTGGTGAGTATGGATTTCATAATAGATTTGCCGAAGTCCCATGGCTACATGGCTATCTTTGTGGTGGTAGATTATTTTTCCAAGAAGCAGGCTTACTTTATTGCTACAAAACCTCCTATTACAACATCGAAAGTGGCCAAATTTTCTTTTCCACTGTGTTCAAGTATCATGGTTTGCCTCTAGCAATCATTTCGCATAGGGATCCTCACTTTCTCAGCAACATGTGGTGGGAGTTATTCAAACTCATGGATATTTGGCTTTGGTTCTCGCCTACATTTCATCCCCAAACAGATGGTTAGATTGAGAGGCTGAACCAAAGCATTGAGGATTATATCCGTAGCTATGTTCGAGAAGATCAAAAGGATTGGGCACAATATCTTAACATCCTTGAATTTCATTACAATGCCACGTTACATAGTTCAATAGGATTCACACCCTTTGAGGTGGCCACTAGCAAAGAAGTTATCACCCCCCTGGCCTTGGTTGCAGATGTAATATGTGGATGATATAGATGTAGAAGAGTTCCTCCTCAAATGGAAACAACGTATGCAAGTGGCCCAAGAAAGTCTTATGAATAACAAGGTTCTCATTGCAAAGAGCTACAATGCCAAACGGCGTAAACATGTGGAGTTCTTTCCTGGAGATTTGGTACTTGTCAGCGCCAAAAATATCGACTTTCCCAAAAACCTCACTCCCAAGTTCATCAACAATAGGTACTATGGTCCTTACAAAGTGGCAACCGGACTCAATGATGTGACTTACAAGATACAATTGCTGCCGAATGTGTTAATCCATGATGCATTCCATGTGCAATTGCTGTGGTGCTTTCATGTAGATACCAAGTTCGGGCGACAATGACTTCTTCTAGCACAACTCGCTCAACTTCCATTTGAGCTTGAACTCATCTTGGAAACTCGGTTCATCGGCAAACATTCAGAGTTCCACATCAAATGGAAGAACCAATCAATCAAAGAAGCTTCATGGGTTGCCGAACCTCTAGTCATTGAACATGCTCGTGACCTGTTACTCCAATTCTACAACGTGCAAGAAAATCCTGACTTATATCATCCTCCCTTACCTCAAGAGTGATCATCTGCCTCACAAGTTGTAAGTGAGTAGTGTTCAGACCAATTGTTGTATCTTGACAAAGCCCTTGCATCCACATATGTAATTGAGTTAGTGGGCAAGGCATTCTACTTCAAGTTTTTCATCGTCCTTTTCAAATAAGAAGCCCTTATCTCACACTTGCATCGAGTTAGTGGATAAGGCACTTGTCATAGGTAGTAGTTTTCTTAGCGGGCTAGACATTGATCTGCTCACTAGGAGTGGATTAAGACCCTCGGATTTTTGAGCCAACTAGTCCCACTCCCGCTCAATGAGGGCATTGAGCTTTCTCATAGGGGGGGAGTGTATGAGGGAGGTCAAGTGCACAAGAAGCATTGTAACAACTTATCATCTTGCAAATGCATGGGTGTTCCTCCATCCATTCGAGCCTTGTGCCAACATAATACAAGTACTCTCTTTCATTCTCAAAGCTATCTTGCTTTCTATTCTCTTTTCTAGCAAAGTGCCTTCTTGCAAGCAAAGGTGGTGGTTTGACTGTGGGGGATCAGGGTGCCAACCGTGGGTGATGAACGCAAAGTGGAAAAAATCACTCTACACACTCCTAGTGCGTCACAATTGCTGCAGATACATGATGTGGGCTCCGGATCATCTTCTCATTGTTGCTTTGCAGATGCAAGATGTAGCGATTGAGGATAAATGGGCCCTACCCAAATGCCGACTTTATGAGTCCACAAAGAGAGAGAGAGAGAGAGAGAGAGAGAGAGAGAGAGAGAGAGAGAGAGAGAGAGAGAGAGAGAGAGAGAGAGAGAGAGGGATTACACCTTGCTGGCCCCGCTGATTTGCTAAGGGGAGAGGGATTGGATAGAGGAAGAGGGAGAGGAAGGAAACCACATAAGAGAAAGTGGAGGAGAAAGGTAGGGTGGATCCTCTAAGTGAGAGCCATGTCTCTGATCTGAGAGTTACCGTTTGTGTAAAGAGTCACTCTCACCTCCAAATGAGAGCCATCTCTCTCTCTCTCTCTCTCTCTCTCTCTCTCTCTCTCTCTCTCTCTCTCTCTCTCTCTATTTACATTAGAGCCCCATTATTTTGACTAAGAACTAGTGTTTCAAGCGGACTTTGTACGCATAGAATGCCAGGTCACATGTGCAAATTACGTTTAATAATCCATTTCTCTCTCTCTCTCTCTCTCTCTCTCTCTCTTTTCCTCTTTCTCTTCACCTTTTATTTTATTTTATTTTCTCATCTTTTTGTTTCCTCACACACACATACACAGACAGAGTAAAAGCTATAAAATTTATAAAGAGAATGTGAGATATACACATAATATCATTTACATACGATTGTAAAACACATGCTTGCTTTGCGTAATATTTAGAAATGGTTCTCTCTCTCTCTCTCTCTCTCTCTCTCCAATCGAATCTACAATATAATGCTGACTAATCTCTCATGGCATCAATTGCAATGCATGATCACTCAAAGTAGCCACCTTTGTATTCCACAGTGCAAGTAGAGCTCCTCATTGAAATATGTTGTACGGTCATCCACATTGGACATGTCACCGTAGATACTATCAACCACGATTTTGATAGAGTACCCTTTTAACACCATGCCAAGTGGAATACACAACTTATCACAATTTTTAAAAATTCCCCATCCATCCTCTATTCCTTGAATCCAACAAATAAACCCATTGTCTATCACATGATCAACTATTGACACATATATTCTCAGATAGCCTTAACACCCTCATATACTTCCACAAATCAGAGTAACACAATGCAACATAAGCAATATTCTCACGTGTTTTCTTTACCATAACCGACAAGACTTGTCTAAAATCCCCTCCAAATAAAACAATGTTTCCACCGAATGGCTTATCACAACTCATATCGTCTCTTAAAGTTCTATCAACTACTTCAAAGGCATATTGATGGGTCATAAGAGCCTCATCTCACAAAATGAGGTTTGAGTGTCTCAACAACTAAGCAAAGTCACTTTGAACAAGAATATAACAAGTGGATTGATTATTTAATTCTATTGGGATATTAAACTATGAGTAAGTTGTATGATTGCCAGATAGAAGCAAAGGAAGCAAAGTCACACAATGATGTTGCTAATGATATACAAGTACTACTATCTATCCTTGCAAGTAAACACTTATAATCCACTAAGACCATCCAAAAAGAATATATCCCCAGAATTTGCATCAACAATATCCATAATTGCACTAAATGCAATTGTTTGCCCCTCATTCAACATTGCATTTATAGATTAAAAAATCGTATATTGTTCTAATGTGATGTATGCATATTTATATTGCAAAAGGGGGTTAGCATACAATTGAGAGTTTGGTTGATGAGGTTCTAGCAACCCACCAAAATTAGAGTGTCTTTGCCCTATATGGCGTAAAAGGTCTTGAAGATGCTGTGAGAGTGTGCTGCGGAAGAGGGAATATGAACACGGAGGGAGAGAGAGAGAGAGAAAGAAAAAAATAAGGAAGAGAAATCTGCACTGACTGAAATGAATGCTGAATACAAACGGGAAGGCGGAAGGAGACTGATCAGTCCATGCACGCAGCCCACAATGTTAGTGAGGGCACCAGATCAGGCTGATGATGATGGTAGCACCACCACAGGGGAGGAGTGTCAGAATCTGCAAGAAGACAAGTGATCAAGTGGGGATGGGGGCTGCCTATAAATAGGCAAAAGGACAAACCCTAACCCTAACCCTAAAATGGGCACAAACCCTAAAAATGCCCTAAAATGGGTGCCCCACATCGGTGACCAAAAAAGTGGCCGGACAGCCACAGTGGCTGCCCACTAAAAGAGGCAAAAAAGAAATACACATCCTAAGACAACCAATCGAGAGTGACTAGCTTCCCCCATCATAACACATGACAGACATGTCAGAGCTCCTAATGTCCTCGTCTGACTCAGACTGAGGCTCACAGGTAGGAGATGACAAGGCATGACAAACATGACTGCTAACACCCCCTCTCAGATCCTGGATGTGGCTGAAGGCCGAAGAAGAAATAGATCCTGGGGTGGCAAGAGGAATGCCAATGTCGATGAAGTCCGTCGATGTAGAATGCCGTTGAAGGAGCTCCACACGATCCTGGGAATCCCCCTCTAAAACACTAGGGGCCAGGGAATCCACAGTCGCATCACCGAGATCATCCCCCTCTGAAAGGGATGGGGGGTACGAGGGAACCACCGGAGGAGAAGGTGGGGGATGGGAAGGAACCTGTGGAATAGAAGGTGCACAAGCGGGAACAGGTGTAGCAATAGACTGCCGCGGAGGACCCTACATCAAAGAAGGGGAATGGAGCCTGTAAAGCCCGCTCTCCTGCCAACCTGTAGATAAGACAGCTCCTGCAAAAGAATCCTCAATAACAACGGCATGCTCAGTGAAGATCACTCGTGTGCCAAGCCTCGTAAGGCCATAAACTGAGGAGGGGAATGCCCAAATCCGGAACATGTAGGGCCTGTGAAAAGGAGCTCGAAGGTCGGTCGGTAAACAAAGGCAATGTGCCAACACCACAAATAGGCACCGATAAAATGGCACCAACAGTGACTGAACCCACTGATGGGGACGGAGATCCTATAACAAATCACCTCGGGGAGTCATATGACTCAAAGCACCACTGTCCACTAACCAAGGCTATGCAGAAGACACTGCAGCCCACGGAAGGATCCTCCTCCAAAACATGGATATGAAGGAACACTGACTTATGGGTAATAGCTGGTGTAGAGGTAGAAGAAGGCTCTGATGTAGATCCACCCTTCGCTCCCGGACGAAGGTGAGGGTACTTCTTCCAGCATTTCTCCTCGAGATGTGCCCCTTTCCCACAGTGTGGGCACTTCGGTCTCTCAGAATCTGAGTCAGAGCCTGAAGAACTGTCCTTCTTCTTAGCCTTTGACTTCTTCTTCTTCTTTTGTTCTCTCAAACCTGCAACAAAGGCTCTAGTGGAGTCGGATCCACTAGCACTGACCTCTCTGAGTCGCTCATCATGCTCCAAGACAAGCGGGGATAGCTCCTCCCATAGAAGCTGGGCACGGGTCCTCGAAGTAAGAAGGCTGGTGTAGAAGACATCAAACCGAGGCTATGGTAGCTGAGTCAAGAGAATCATAGCCATGTCTTCAGAAGATATCGTCCGACCGAGGGATGCAAGCTCATCCCTCATATCCTGTAATCTGTTGATATGGTCCTTCATGGAAGGACTATCATCAATAGCGAGCATCCGCAACTTCTTTTCGAGAGATATTCGGTGGGCAAATGTCTTCTGCTGATAGAGAGACGCGAGCTTTCTCCACACGTCTGCTGCAGTCTTCAACCTGTGAACATGAACAAGGACAGAATCCTGCAAACTCAGAAAGAGGAAAGATCTTGCTCTAGAATTTAGCCAATCCCATAAGGCTACACGATCCATAGATGTCCCATCTATAGGATCCACCTTAGGCCGGGGAATAGGAATAGAAACAAGCTCCCAAAGATAGAAGGAGTCCAAGATACACTCCACCTTGCAGGACTATAGAGAAAAGTCGGAGCCATCCAACCGGTTCTCTTTGGGCAGCTGAGGAAGTACGGGTACCTGTACAGGAGGTACCAAAGGCTGCATCTTCGGCCCACTGGAAGGGGCTCGCCGAGATACATGAATAGAAGGGGGATGGAAAAGAGGAATAGACTCCTCCTTCATTCAGATGAGTGTCGAGACAAAAGCTCGTCATCTGAGTCATCAAACCCCGTAAACTAATGAGAAGACATCTTCCAATCTGCAAAACACCAAACACCAAAGAAAACTTTACCGATGCTGAATAATGACCAGCAGTATGGTCACCAATCACCAAAACGCAGGCGGGGGAGGCCTACAGACACCTGGAGCTGCAAAACGCAAGGTTGTCTGATGAATAGCACCAAGACAGAAGCCGCCAGCACCAAAACGCAGCTTGGGAGTAGGTCACCAGTAGGAGAAGAGCTGGCTGGAGATGGAACGACAGTCAGATCAACAAAATGCAAACTGGAGGAATGTCGCCCAGCTGTAGGAGTGGCCACCCTGACTGAAAACGCAAGCAAGAAGTGGTGGTTGATGATGTGGCAGCCTCTGGAGGGGGCGCGTGCAGTAAACGCAAGGATGGTGACCTCTTGGAAGGGCCACCTTGGCTGTTGGGGATGAGGCCAGCAGCAAACACAAAGATTTGGGTGATCTCCCACGTAAATCTCAGCTCCATGTACTCTCCTTCGGCTCTGATACCATGTGAGAGTGCGCTGCGGAAGAGGAAATACGAACACGGAGGGAGAGAGAGAGAGAAAGCAGAAAATAAGGAAGAGAAACTTGCACTAACTAAAATGAATGCTAAATACAAACGGGAAGGCGGAAGGAGACTGATCAGTCCCTGCACACAGCCCACAGCGTCAGTGAGGGCACACCAGATCAGGCTGATGATGATGGCAGCACCACCACGGGGGAGAAGGAGTGTCGGAATCTGCAAGAAGACAAGTGATCAAGTGGGGAGGGGGGCTGCCTATAAATAGGCAAAAGGACAAACGCTAACCCTAACCCTAAAATGGGCGCAAACCTTAAAAATGCCCTAAAATGGGCGCCCCACATCAGTGACCAAAAAAAGTGGCCAGACAGCCAGTGGGCTGCCCACTAAAAGAGGCCAAAAAGAAATACACATCCTAAGACAACCAGTCAAGAGTGACTAGCCTCCCCCATCATAACACATGACAGACATGTCAGAGCTCCTAATGTCCTCGCCTGACTCAGACTGAGGCTCATAGGCAGGAGATGACAAGGCATGACAAACGTGACTGTTAACAGATGCAACAAAGCCATGTTAGATACCTCATGCTATAGAACACCAAGAGAGACATACATATACTGTAGTTGCAATCTGTATAGGATATCCTCTACCATTGGTACCAAAAACCTTTCCTATAGTTGGCCAAGTTGAGAAGACTCACAAAAGGCCAAAAATATAAATAAAGTACGGAGTTGAGCACCACCTTGCATAGAGACAACTTCTTTCAAGCACGTAGCATACTCATTATCACCCTCCAACATATGTCTTGCAATGCAAACATCCTTAAAAGTATTATAGATCACATTTTCAATAGTATGCAATTCTTCAAAGGAAGTATATCCTTGACACTGTTAAAAGCATCCGCAAATAGTAAAGTTGACCATAGGTAGGTGCCACAAAATATATCCAACCGCATGTATTCCCATGCTTGATCTTTGTCCACATCTTATGCATATTCCGCACCTAGTACATTGAAAAGTCTTGATAGAGAAGAGTTCTAGCCTTTGGATGAATGCGATTGCATACAAACCATTCAGTAATAATAGTTCTTTAGAGGTCTTTATTCTACATAACATATGATCTATTATGTGTATCTCAAAACACCACATAATTCTCACCAGGTAAGTATATCTGTAACCGATGTATATCAAGCTTTTCATCGTGTAATGGGTAATCACAGATCCGTCAACATGCCTTGGAGGTAGAAACATATCATGCATCCAAATAACTTTGGATCTTATCCACTTCATTACTGCCATTTTGTGCCGAATCAACCCCAATAGAAAATTTGATGGTTATATGGTCACACCCCTAGTACACATACTTGTACAAATAATTGTTGTCATGCCCACTAATTTTCGAGGGTAGTCTTTAGTACATTTACCCTTTTTCATGCAAGGAATCTTGGGATTCAATTCTCCACAAGGGCCATGGATGTTGCATTTTGAAATTGTCTCAAATAAAGCTAGAAACTTAACTTTATCTAGCAACTCAACACAAACCATTCTATCATAGCAACTCAACACAAACCATTCTATCATAGTTACATGCTTCAAAATGTTTGAATTATTGCTTTACAATTAGCAAAGTATGAGAATATGGTAGGTCCCTCTTTTGGATTTCAATCATATTAACATAGCATGCAACCTTTCCAAATAGGTCTTTATGCAACAATATGTGCATCAAATCAACATTTTTTTGTGAAACACACGAGTAGTCATATTCAAACGGTCATAAGCACTCTATCGAGGTAACAAATAATTAATTCTCTCTAATCACCTTGGATTACATGTCATTGTTTAAAAATGTCAGGTTTTCCCTTACAATGCACTATAGCCATGGCATCTTGATACAATTGATACATATGCCTTGGTCCACTTGTAAGATGATTGCAAAACTATTTTTCTACCAACAGAGGCACCAACAATCTACATTGGCCCATTGTCATTTTCCCCCATCATGTTTGCCAAGTCTCTATAGGCCTTCAATCGCAAGACTAACTGATTTTGGCGATACTAAATTAACGTGCACTGCTCTATACTATAGTAAGCATAAACAATAAACGGTTGCAATAGTCGACCACCGCACAATATGCACACCTTATTATCTTCATATACTTGAAGTCAAAATATATAAAATCATATTTGTGTAACACAATTTTATTAGACAATTCATGCATGTTAATAGGAACATTGAAACTACTATAAGAAACCTTTATATACCAATCATCATCACCCATAGGGAAAAGGAGGAGATATAGCATTAGCATATATGCTCTATGCAAGTTTGAAATAGAAATACATTGACCACCCCGAGTGTAAACATGAATGTCTTGGTGATCAAGAGTATTCTCATCACCCTACCATGGCTTGATAGTTGCAACCTCAGTTGTTGCAGGAGCCGAGTACTATTTGCTGGTTCTTTGAATACAAAAAATAATTACTCTTAATTCCTGCATAGGATTATTTTGTAGTTGCACACCCATAGACCTAAATGCCTATGCATGATTCTCAATCATAGGCCCAGTAATGCCTCCACTCCTCAAATGTACTTGAGTTGAGGGTGGACTCGCATGGTAACCCCAAAAACAATAAACTCAAAGAGCTTTACCAAGTCTAGATGGGCAGACATTGACTAGCTTGCCAGAAAAAGCTGTGTTAAGATCCCCAAGTCTTAGTGCGGGAGACACAGAGACTAGTTTGATAGTATAGACTATGTTAAGACCCCGCAATCGTATCAGCAAAGTCCTAGACCGAAAGACACTGGCCAGCTTGTTAGAAAAAGTTGTGTTAAGACCCCGGATGAGTCAAATAATTGCTATCCTTCGATTGTTGAGGACAATAATCTAGTAAGCGTGGGTGAGTGTAAGGGATTTATAGCTATACCATGGTATTATCCATTGGAAATACCTATATAGGGAGTAATAGTGACTTTGAGCCCTGCTTGGTTTTCACTCTACGTGTGATTCCCTATACCCAGTGGTGAACCCTCTTATGTGTGGAGTCACAAGGGTGTAGTCCTGGGATGTGCCTATGTTGTACTGTTTCTATGATTGAATAATACAAGAGTATACCTTGCTCTCACATATCATGTTACCTTTCTGTGCCGTGTTGAGTGAGTAATGAGTGCAAGTGCATTATAGGGGGGGAGCACTCTCTTTTTTTATTCTCATTCTTTTTTATTCTTTCTTTCTTCCCCTTTTTCTTTTTCTCTCTTCTTCTTTTTCCTTTTTCCTTCCTTCCTTTCTTCCTCTTCTTTTTTTTTCTCCTTCTCTTCTTTTCTCTTCTCTTGTCTTTTCTTCTCTCTCTCTCTCTCTCTCTCTCTCTCTCTCTCTCTCTCTCTTCTGCTTTTACTTGTTTTTTTCTTTTGTTCTTCTTCCTATCTCAACCTAGGAAAGTGCAAAACAATGATTAGATTTTAAAACCACAATTTTCAAAAACAACCTCAACCATGAGTAAACCAAAATTATCACAACTAAAATATTTTTTTAATTGTAAATAAAATAAACAAGTAAAAAGAAGTAAAATATATGATTCTTATCAACAAAAAATTCTAATATTTCCACCAACAAACTTTAATCACTTCATTACAAATACAAAACCCTAACTAAGCACTTGCATTTTGGAGTTGGAACTTTCATACCCCTCCTATTCTGCATGCACAATGTATGAGTGACTTTGTGATTTATGTGTCCTTGGTCCCAAAAAAGGAATCAAAATATTATGCAAAACAAGCTTGACATATTGGGACAATTGGACACACCCCTATTATTTCAGAAGGTTCAACGTACGAAATCCATGGGCTATCTCTCACCTAGCTACTCACACATGGATCAAAACTTGTTTATAGTGAGCATTGCATAGCATATCAGCAACCATGATGAACACATGCATAAGCTCCATGGCTCAAGTGAGATCCCTTTGTCTGTCACCCCTTTACAACCTCCACATGCCAAAGAATGAGCATGGGCATGGCAATAGAGAGTGCTTGGAGAGAAGAATAGTAGAGCTTCTCCATCTTGCTTGCCCACTCTCACTTTCTCACTCTGTTACTCTCAATCTCTCACTCTTACCCTCACTCTCTTTCTCACAAAAAAAGCAAGAAGGAAAGTGCAAAAATTTTGCACAATTATGAATAGTTTGTTCCATTCATTCTTATCATTTTTATACACATTTTTAGGGTTAGGGTTCCCCATCCCTCTTGGGTATCCATCCCACTTGTGGGCCAAAAGATTGGTCATCTCTTATTGCATGCTTTTCCTATAGTGAGAATGAACTAGAACCTTTGCAGTCTTTCCCCGGGAGCCTAATCTAATATTACAAATTGCATGGATCATGCTTGGCTTGTAGATTTACATGATAAGTTAATACAATTGTTGCAATCCTTTTGAAATTAAAATGCTTCATGCATATTATGTTGTGGCTACTAATCCAAAAAATTAGGCTCCTTCCTTATACTTGGTTGCATGTTTTACATTGCTTACTTCTTGTGCTTAACAACCATGATCATCATAGGTACATTCACCATGATGCTATCCAAATGAATGATGCCCATCTTCTTGACATGGTGCATGATATGCACATGGCTCAAAAGAAGCAACATGCCTACATGGATAGCCATTGAGGCAATCATAAACAACATCATAATATTGATCAAAAGAATCATTATGTTGTCCATGAGAGTAAGTGTGACCATCATATGCATGCTACTGTCGAAGAGAGTACACATCACTATCATATGCATGCTATTGCTCATACCAATGTTGCCCCTAATATGCTCATTGTTTCCATTATATGCATGTTTCCACTCATATCTATGCTCATTGTTCCCATCATCATAGTGCAGCTATCCATAATGCCCATGCCTTCCAGGAGTAACTTGTGTGGCTCATGGTTGCTCATATCTAGGCTCCCAATCCATCTCTCTAGATATTTCACTATTGAAATGAGTCAATTGTAGATCATGACAATATGTTTTCTTCCCAAAAGTTTTGCACTTCTCTTTATCTGATGGAGCATTTAGGAAATATCATCCCTTGTCTATAGCCATCCCTTCTTGGTAGAATAATCCAAGCAAACTAAAGCCCAAAGTTCCAGGTATTTTATGAGGTTTACCACATAAATACATGTTGCTTACAAGAATAATGACATTTCAAGAAAATGATGTTGTTGAGCTAATCTCTTCAAAGGCAAGGTTAAAATATGATGGGGTTGAAACGGATGCTATGAAAGCTGTTGTAGAAGCCCACAACAAAAGATCACATAAGTATTTTGAGAAAGCTATGAATATCTATAGGGATGCGAGCTTGAGGGAGATCCCATATTTCATAGGAGCATTTGTGTGGTAATGCAACAAGTGAGATGATAGATGCGGATGATGCATCCAAGATTCTTCATGGCACAAAATAGGAACATGTCTAACAGCCTTTAGCATAGAAAAAATACTCAAATTGTGCTAATACTATTATAGAATGTTTTTGTACTAATAGTAGGGGAAAGGGTATGGAAGCAATCAAGGACCACATCTTAATGAAGGAGAAGGTGATTTTTGGTGGAGTGAGAGTAGAAGCTAATAAGACTAAATCTGAATCAACTTGGGCAGATTAGGCAATGATAGCCAAGCTTACTCTCATGCAAATGGCAAAATACCCCAATGGTAGAATAGATGATTCTATTTACTTTCGATGGGCAAGGTTATATTAACCCGAAGATATGCATGAAGGGATAACCAAGTAGCCTCAAAAGTGGATAGAGTGTCCAACATTGGGTGGAAACCTGACCAACATCAATTTAGGGACAACAACTATTGAGATAGCACAAAATTAAGAATAGAAAAACATCACAAAATTATGAACAACATGTGCTAAATTTTAGGTAGTTTAGCATAGAGCATAGTGATTGCCTATATGTCCAAGGTATCTCTATTAGAATCTCAACAAACTTCAAAGTATTGTGAGAGGTATGATAGTTCAACACATGGGCCAGTATTTCATGTGTCATGTAGTCTTGAAGCCTCTCTACCGATGTGAAAGCTTATCATATGAGCACAAAAACCATACATAATCAAGTGCACTACAGAATCCATTATTGAGCCTCTATAAATGTGTTTGAGATATCACGCTCTTTACTACTTTTAGTCATGTGCACCCATAGCAAGCTGATTCCTAGTCTTAGCATGATTACACCATGTTTGTGTTGTTTGCACCAACTTCCAAAGAACAAATGGTTGAATGCTTGAGCTGATGTTTGCTATGTATGATTGTATTGACTATTGTAGTGTTGAGATAGAAGCAAGTTATTGATGATCCTTCAAAATTTCAAGATTTTCACCTTCTTCTAGGAATGATCTACTGTGTCTAACCTAGGTTTTATGGAAATTTGGAAATTACACAAGAATGTAGAGAATCCTTCATGACATGCCAAGGAAGCTCCCAAGAGTTGAGACTACGCATTATAGATTAGCAAGATTTAATCCATGGACATTATTGAAGAATGCATGCCAAAGGGTACCAAATTTTCAGCCATATATGTAGATTTTTCTACCACTTAAATGGTCATGGACAAGCTCCATTTGGTAAGAATAATCAAGATAATGATGGCATTTTAGCCATGGAAGTACTAGGAATAAGAAATCGGGGTAGTTTCACCATGGAACCTCACAATGAAAGTTAGAGAAAGAAGAAAAAACCCTACTTCCAAAAGTAGTAGGACTTTTAATCTCCTCCAACCACATGTAGCCCCATTTTGATCATATGCCTTCAAAATACCATTCCAAAATGGTCATGGCCTAGTAAAATGGCAAGAAGACTACATTTTTGCCAAGGTCCCCTTCAAATGGCTTCATATGTAGTCACGATTACTTGTAGAATTATGCCTCCAAATAGTGTTGTCATAGTAACCAAGATTTGAACTGTAGTTACTCTATACAAACTATTGTAGTCATATCTAACCTTGAAAATGACAAAACAGTTGGATCTAAACTACTGCTCTAATACCAATGTAATGAAGATAGTTTCTCATAGACAAAAAAAACTCATGAAAAATAAAGAAGTCATGATCAAGGCAACTAGAGCTAATTCTTAGATTTATGTGCTGAGGAAATATTACAAGAAAAATGGAGATGGCAATAAGATACACAAATCTTGTAATGGTGGAGCAAGATACTTACCCTTAGCTATGGTGCGAGGTCCAAGAATAGGAGTCCTCAATTATAGGGAAATTTGGTTAATGGCAAAAAGATGACGAACCATATTACAACTTTGCTTTTATACTAAACCCTAGCTCCCAATAAATTAGGTTGTTCTCACCTAGGCTAAGTTTATTCTACATTACAGTGTATCCTCATATGCTCTTGTGCTCTATGAGCTCAAGGTTGCCTAGGGAGTTCACACTTTTAAAGGGGACACATCATCTGCGAGAAAAGAGTCCTAGAAAACCCCCTATCTATGACTTGTGCAAGGGTCATATGACCCCTCTTTTTACCCTTACATGATGTATCAAAAGAATTTTATTGCATACCCCCTTTTTTGAATATAAGTTTTTTCATTCTATTAAATTTCTCATATTGGCTAAGCTTAAAAGAATAGAATATTTCTAGCACAAGAATTATACATTGCAATGTTAATGAGACATGATCTTGTGCCTTTTTTGGTATGAATCATTGAGGTCAAGAGTAGATTGATAGTGATACAAAATATAATGAATGATGATGCCTATGAATTTGTCAATATATAAGCTCATAGGCATATAAAAAAGGGCTATATTAAGAATGCAAATATTTATGAAATTATCCCCTCCCCCTCCCCACAAACCCTCCAACTTATTACTTGATGCCATTAACATTACCCTCTTCTAGATGAGTACCAGTCCTATGTTAGCCACCATCATAGGCATGCTCTAGCTTTCACCAAAGACATGGATACTAGAGATGTTTGTATGCTATCCTTAGAGGAGTCTTTTTGGTCATTGATGAGATAGATGCTTCTTGGTTCTTGGAGACTTGTGGTTAGATTGTGGTAGATGGAAAGGCTGCTGAAGATTATGATATTCTTTGTATCCTTGATGGGTGACTTGCAATGGTGGATAAATATTGGCTTGAAGGCTATGAAAGGAGTCAAAGTCTATTGAAGAGAGGGTGATGGTGTGAAGGTTTTGGCAATCTTCTATACTGGTAGTAAAAAGCCTCACATGCAATCTCTCCCTAGGGGAAGTGCTTGTATTTTGTGCACATGACATATATCGTTGGTTTAGGAGATGGACCAAAACCCAAGAGAGTGTAAAGTATTGTTCCATACTTGAGAGCCTAACTATGCATAGGTAATTATGAAAATATTATATGACTATGCACACATGCTTAGGCTCTACTTAGTTCGAAGGTTGCCCCCTTGATTCTTTGTAATTTTGTAGTCAGTGAAGTAAGGGGACTAGATAGACGGACAAAATTATCAATGTGGAGGAAAACAGTACTTGGTAAAGATAATAGAAGACACAATTATTGTGTTGAAAAAGGTGTTTTATCATATCTGAATGATTTCAAGAATCAAGATCCTCTAGTAGTTGTATTTACTTGTGGTAGTTGCAAGGAATGGTTTCCTTTTCAGGTGCCTTTCCAACTTGTTTTCATTGTTAAATTTGATGGCACTGAAGTGAATCACACACACACACACACACACACACACACACACACACACACACACACACACACACGCACGCACAGAGAGAGAGAGAGAGAGAGAGAGAGAGAGAGAGAGAGAGAGAGAGAGAGAGAGAGAGAGAGAGAGAGAGAGAGAGAGAGAGAGAGAGAGAGAGAGAGAGAGAGAGAGAGAGAGAGAGAGAGAGAGAGATGCAAGTGACTATGAGTGACAAGTTTAACCCTAGGTGAGAAAGGCTTCATGGGTGTATCCTTGGTATATCCTATTGTTGATGTGCCTTGAGCAAATGTGAGTGGAATTGAAGAATGGAAAGGGGATCTGGCTGACCAAGGCCATTGGATGTACCTAGCTTGAGGACCCCTAGGTGTAATGCAATGATCATGAGTGCATATTTGTTTATTTTTTCCTTTTTTATACTTTTTTGGAAAAGGTTTGACTTTTTAATACATTGGAGAAATATCCTCCATTTTTTTAAAAATACATACGCCTATATGTTAGAGAATTGGTTACTAACGAAGAACCAAGGATTAAGAATTCTAGAAGCCCATTGTACTTCTTGCTAGGGTAGGAAGGGAATTGAGGTAATAGTCAAAGTGGATTTTTCTTGATGAACTTGGCTCCTCGATACCGACTTTCCTATTGCATGTTATTATGGTAAATCAATAATTTTGTGTCCATGTCTTTAGCCTTGTTGTGTTCATGAGCTCTTTAGATGTTCTTGACTTGTTGCTTTCTTGATGGCAGCTTTAGGCTCAAGCATATTACTTGTCACTAGTCTTGTCTACATTCAATTGATAGAAATTGAGAGAATATGTGGTCGAGTCCCAAAATAATGAATATTTGAGGGTGTCAAAACAACTTTGACTTTAACTTTTACTACTTAGCACTTTGAGACATATTAGTGACTCACTCCTTGCATGAAAAATGTTCTAATGCTTTTGAGCATGCAAGGATATTATGTATGTGGTGTACATTTGACTTTTTATTGGTTTTAAATTAATATGATTGATTCTAAGTAGCCTAGAGGTTGGGATTGTATTGGACTCTAATGTAAAGTATCCAGGAATTGTGAAACTTTTTTGAAGAACAATACATATACAGTCTCATCAAGTACCACCTTTCCTTAGCCCAAGAGGCTAGTAATATGTAGTTCTTCCTCTATCAAAAATTTATTAAGAAAAAAGTGATATTCGAATTGTTCAAAGAGTTGGATGTTTCATAATATTGCAAGTATTTGTAAGGATGTGGGAGCTACATACATTGGATCATTTTGGGAGTCCTATATAGCCTCGTCAATCTTTAGTGAGGGTCAATAGTTGGAGCCAAAGTTTTGTGGAGTGAAGCCCATATAGCTCTTGATCAAACACATTCTACCCTTGTACTTCTAATTTAATGTTTGTACTTCTTGCAAGTTTACTTCACCATTCTTAGTGTGAAACCAATAGAATCAAACAAAGCTCCTCTCAGTAATGGATTTTGATGTATGTTGCATGACTAAGCCAATTGTTTTTGGGTATTGCACACAAACATGTTCTTGCTTTGCCTATGTCAATGGCCAAGTGAGGAACTCTTCATATTTTGTGATCAAAATTTTGAGGTTTGCATGAATGTATACATATGTAAACAACTTTATTTTTTCATGGAGTTCCTTTTGGTACTCAATTACTAATTGATTCTCCTTTTGTGCTATTTCTCTTGCCATCTTCATAATAGATTTTTTCATTAATTGGGGCTTTAAATTAGGAGGTGGTTTTGGTTGATAATGCACTATTTGTGAGCTACTGTATTTCTTGTGCTTGTCATTTTAAAGATTGCATTGCTCTCTATTGAAGTGTTGTAAACTTGTTCCTTGGTTAATATGGATAAAGGCTAAGATTGATGGGATTAAACTCTAGATTTGGAAGCCATAACCATATGGCTAGTGGGTTTAATTGTGGAAATATTTGAGAACAATTATGCAACTAGATCCTTAGATGGTATTCAAGGACTCATTAGATTTAGATGTGCATTGGGTGGTAGTTGTGGTAACTTTTCCTTTATGAATCCATTTTGTGGTTCAAGTAATGATGTAGGGTTACTGCTATTGTAATTTGATTTTTTTTTTGTGATAATGGCTTCAACTTGGGAGGCTTCAATGATTTGGATCAACTATCAACTGTGGTTAGTGCTTGCTTGTCTAGCTTCAATGATTCTATTGTCTCATTGTCTCCTTGATTAGAGTGAATGGTCTTGCTCTAGGACCTACAATTTTTGTCTGTTTTGAGAAGATGACCTCTTAGAGGTTACTGATGTCACCTCGATGTGCTCAAAGAGAGATGGTTGGTTCTTAGGATATTCCTTCATTACCTTTTATGAACCCTTCTCATTAGGTTAAGTAGCTACACTAGGTTGCTATTGATTCTTTTGTTTATCTTTAGGTTATAACAATGCTTTCACATTGGGAGATTTTGGACAAAACCAGTGAGAGATTCCTTGGGCTGCTACTTGGCAACACTAGGTGGATTATTTGTCTTTGAGCTAGCTTCTTGAATCGTGGAGCCATTGAAGGACTCAAGGAAGAGGTTTGCAATGCTCAGTATGATTTCTATCGATATTGGGTGACATTTGATTTTTCTCTTATGCCTTTAGCAATTCTCTATTAACTTCCTTGCTATCCACACACTTGAACATAATTTGAAGCGTCTAACCCTTGAGGCCATGAAATTAAAGCTCATAGAGCTACATGGTCAAAGTACGAACACTCTTAATTGGTTGATGGACATCAACAATGTGATATAAGGCACAACTTACAACCAAGGAAATAAAAATAGATAGTATCTAAAGAATGCTATAGAGATATTGGATCCTTATAAGATTCATTACTAGATATTATGCAATGATACCTATTTGACTACATAGAGATGCTTCAAGTAGGAACTCACATTGCTCTCTTAGTTGAGATGGGAAATACACTAGAAAAAAAGGATCAAGCAAAGATCCCTCTTATGGTTGAGCAATTGGATAAATATTGGATTGGAAATGACCCTTATAGCTTCATTGAACAGTTCGAGAAATTTTGCATAGAGCACCACTTGAAAAACCTTGTGCACGTTACGCAGGGATCTCCTATCAAACACTTTGCATAAGCTAGTTATGGTGATAATCTCATCATCGAGCTAATGAATATTGTGAAATAAAAAGGGGAGAGCATGTAGACTATGTCTCAAAAGCAAAAAGTCTTTTTAAGTGAATCCTAATTGCAGAAAATCCCACTATCAAGGCCATGACAAAAGCACTAATCAAAGGCATCCATGATGAAAATATTTAGGAGACCATGCTAGGAAACTTGGGTATTATTTGCTCTAGGATCAACAATGTAGTAGATGAGGTTATCCCACATTGTTGATTGCATAAGGAAAGGAGTAGACATCAAGGTGAATAATATGATCCTTAATTGAGTGAAGGTAAGGTTGAGATGAATTGCATGCAAGTTCTTATAGCTATTATTAAGAAATAGTAGTAAGATCTCTTGAAAATGGTTGAAGGCTTGAAGCTATCCCAACCTTATCTCCAGAACATGCAATGCATCCACTATGGTAGAGATCATCTCCCCTCAAAGTGATCACAACTAGCACACATTTTTACTAACCTAGATGCTTCAAGCATGGTGCTACTTATTATAGAACTCATCGAAGAATTCTAGGCCCTAACCCAAATTTTGTCTATTAGCTATTCAATGTGACCTTGATTGGCCAAGACAAGGCCAACATATCCCATACCTACTTTTACCAACATTGTCCAATCAAGTACCAATTGGTCCTAGAGATGTAATCAATTTGTCAAGATGCTTCAACCCCCTAGCCCCATCATAACTTACCCCATAATGACCCTCTTGCACATTTGATAAAAGAATGAGGAATGTAGGAATCCCTACATAGCATATGATGAAGATGGTAATGTAATTGTCATGGATCACCAATGTGTTCGAATCATGATAGTAGGACATGGGAGAGGAAAATGAAGGAACTACTCAAGACAAACACTTGAAAATTGGAAATTCCCTCGATGCCAAGTATTTACTAGTGCACAATCTTTGCACGACATGGGTCTACTAGATGTGACATCTCAATTTGAATGATCAAGGCTATAGCCATTGATCCCAAAGATGAGGAGCGCATCCCACATGCTTATCTCAAGCTCAAACTAGTTGCATAAAATGAGAGCATGCCATCATGGCTCTCATTGATGAAGGAGAAAATTATAATCTCCTTACTCATGATGCATGGATCACAATTGGTCAACTTGAACTTGTGCCTATGATGCGACAATTAACCCCTATCGAGGATGTGTACATTCACTCCTAGGAAAATGCAAGATTTTGATTACCTTGGAAATTGAAAGTGTACCCATTGTGTTTTACATGCATTTGAGTTAGGATAATATAAGGAAAGACCTTGCTTGGGAGACCCTTTAAGAATACAACCAAATGCAAAGTGGACTATTTAGTAGATCAAATACATCTGACCTATTGGGTGTCAAGATAAACATATTATTCAACAAAGGCAACCTTTTCAAACCCCAAGAGGAGGGAAAGAGACCTATATCTCAGTCAAAGAAAGCCATTGGTTGGAGTACACAGTGTACTAGTGCGTGTATGATAGCATGAGGGTAGTTCCTATGTACACTAAGGGGACATGATGTGCACTAAGCTATGTGTAACGAGGTGTGGGAAAGGTATATGTAGTGTGCATAGGTCACAAGGAGCCATGAAGGGAGTGGGTGTAGTTAAATGTCAATCCATGGATATGAAGTGGTGGACTTAATGAGCAAGGAGATTCTAGCATTAAATATAACTAAAAGAAATAATCCAACTAAGCTAACACCTCAAGTTGACAATAATTAATACTACACTCCTCCCTTCTTAACCTCTTTTTGATATCTAGCGCGGTTTCTCTCTAAGTCCATCTTAAAATTGGTGAGAGATAATAGACATGGTAGTGGAGAAGTTAGTAATAAAGAACTAGATGACTGCTTAGCTAGCCCAATGGTAGCCTAGAGGACATATTAATGGCCCTTTCAATTTGGATGTGGCAAGAAAAACTCAATGGTGGTGGAATCAAACTTAGTAGTGCTTTCAAACAACTATGCAGTTGCTTCCCAAGGACAGTGACTACTTCAAGAGTAGGTAGCTAATTTGAGTAGTTTGAGGTTGCCAAACAAACAAGAGGTGGGCTTAAGGAGGTATACATATGTGTTCTAGCCCAGTAGTGGGATAAAATGACATGGGTGTAGCTTAAGCACCCACATATCTCCCCAAAATTCCATGGTAGAGATAGCTCATGTAGTAGACTATGAGCCCAAAATACCACAAAGGTAGCTTAGAAAATGATGCCTTTAATCCAAATGGCATGATATGTTGAGATGTGAAGCTCAACATGAGCTAACAGTTGGATGACCTATTTTCACATTCATCTCACTTGCATGGCTGATACCTGCATTGGCATATCATTCCAATGATACTTTATAGCTGGACATTAGTTATTTCACCATCCTGAGTTATGGGATATCTATCTAGTTATCTTTTTACTTAATGTGTTCACACTGTAGATTGCTAGTATATTATGTATGTTGTACTCTCTCTTATTCTATTATGGTAGAGAAGAAGAAGAAGAAGAAGAAGAAAGACTAGGGTTTTTAGCTTCCTATCTTATGTGTATTCTCTATGTGTTGTGTGTCTTTCAAGAGCTCAAGCTCCCTCTCTCTCCTCCATCTTTTCACGGTATGAGAGTAGTGTTTAGGCAAGGAGCCTCGAGTTGCAAGCAAAAGAGTCTACAACGAAGCCCTGTTATGAAGTAGACCTATGGAGATCTCTCTCATATGATCTTTGATTGATAAGCCATCTTCGTGATCTTAGAGTGCTTGAGGGAATGTAGCACACCTTTGGTCTATTCTTGTGTGGTCATGTTTGTGTTTTGGATGCATTTTGGCCACTATTTGAAAGTTAGAGGTTGTTCATGCACAAATTTGATGTAATGTGCCCCCTATCGGCTGTTTGAGCACTTCTATTGGTCCATCGAGAAATAAATCTAAGCGTCACCGCTCGGCACTCCCATGGAATATTTTGTGGTTTGTCGTGCCTAGGGTTTCCCAAGTCCGCCTCGCACAAATGGAATGTTTGCGGCCGAACCCACTAGGATCAACCTGAAATTTGGGGTCCTAGGGGTCAAGGTCTCCTGACATCATTCTAGTGTCGGGTTTTGGACATCCTACTTTATGCAAAGATACCCAATCCAAAGTAGATTCAGATTGCACTTGGTTCAAAGAGAATGGGAAATGAGAGGGATGTGTTGCTCAACCTCTTTGCCCTTTGTCATGGGATTCTTTGTCCATGGTATAAATATAGAAAATTTATATTTTAACATGTATCACTTAGTCACTTGTAATCTAGACATGCGACATAGAGACTTGCCTAGTGCAATAAATCATAAAAACCTAAGTTCACCAGCACATGGCATGGTGCAATAAGTATGGGGATTCTCTGCCTTAAAATACAATAAATTTATCATGGGTCCTTGACAAGATGAATGATTTTGGTTACTTTCTTTTCACTTTCCTTACATTGCTTACATGAAATTGCTACAAGTTCTGTAAGTCATGGAACATTAAAAAAGAAGAAATATGGACATGAGCAGTTGACTTGGTAGGTTCCCTTGGGTTACATCTTCCAGGAGTCAATGATGTGGTTACGTACTTATGATATTCAAAATTTTTAAGTGTATTCACATGCCAAGTCACAAGGAAGATGGAGTTATCTAAGTTGACTATGCATAGGACATTGTATATGTCTTGTACATTGCTTGTGTGACTAATAAAATAGTCAAGAAAGAAAAAAGAGGGTAGCATGATCAGCACCGCATTTTTTGAGCAAATCTCAGACTGGAAGAGGGCGCCATGGATGAAGGAGAGAAAGAGGTGTCCAAGCCACCACACAAAGGGGAAGCTCATGCCATGCAACCACAAGTTACTTTAGAAGACTTAACTTGAACTATAAGTACCTCTCTTTCCCATGCATTAACGAAAATGAAAGGCCACTCTTGACCGAATAAAACAGGGTAAATATGTATAAAAGGGAGAGTAGCAGCCCATTCAGGGGGATTCATGCTCATGGAAGGAGAAAGGAGGAAGCTTTGATCATTGCTTATGTCTACATCTTTGGAGTAGCAATTCACTCCTTTGAAGGGAGCCCTTGTTCTACTTCTTGATCTTTCTTATCAAGTCTTGTGGGCTGAAGTGAAAGGCCCAAGAATGCTCTTTAATGGATTGAATTTCTATTTTACAAAGCATCTCTTGTATGGTTCAAGAGATACATGCACTTGTGAAGAATCAAGAGAAGGACACTATCTAATGCAGATATAAGCAGCCCATTACTTTCTTTGTGGGCTGAATCTCTATTTTGCAAAGCATCTCTTGTACGCTTCAAGAGACACATGTATTGTGTAGATGAAAAGAAGGACAATGCCCTATGTACCTACAACTTGATGTAGGCCTTCTTCTCTATTAAGAAAGGGATCTTTGGGAGGTATTACATTCTGATTTTGGATTGTCATATGCAGCCCATCACATTCTTTGGGCTGATTCTTGTGTCATTGAAGTTCCATTTTCTATTTTTATGGTTTATGAAGAGAACATGCTCTACTTTTGCTTGTAATTACCGTGTTTAAACACTCTTGCCTTGAAAGGGCATTGAAGAAACTCTTTGGTAGATTATTTGTATCATCTTGGCTTACTCTTGGCTGCCCAAAATAGGGAATTTATGGGCTAAAGCTTTATTTGTGATCCACTTCCTTCATCTTGGTAGAACATGGGTTGTTCTTGGTTCATATGAGTGACTACAAGCTTTACTCCTTTTGTAAGTATGTTTCAAGGACATCTTTTGACACTGTTCAAATATACTTTTGAACTCTTCTTCTCAGCTTAGAAAAGGGTATTCATGGACTGAAACCTGTAAACACAGATTCTTCTTCATCTCCAATCATTGCAAGTACAATCTAGATTTGTAATTCTCTCTACAAAGTATCTTGCTTCCTCTTCACTTAAGGGAGAAGTGAAAGAAGCCTTTTGGTGATTTCTTGCCATACTTTGGATTTCATCTTGGCTGCCCATAATAGTCAATCCATAAGTTGAAGCTTTTATGTAGCTTCTTAATTCAAGTTATGTTGATCTAATTCATGAAACTCATGATCTTTTCATGAAAACCCAACAATTCGAAAGGCTGATATAGGTAGTGTTCTTCTTGATCCTCTATCTTCATTGTACTAATCAGTGGAAAAGAGAGTGTCTTGAAGATCTTCTTCATGCCTAGGCTAAAATAGGCAGCTATATTCATAGGCAAGGAAGGGCAAGACTATTCTTGAATCAATTGAAGTTGTACTCGTGTTTACATGTCATCCATCTTTGTGATCATAAGTTTCTAGATCTTAACCCAATCATTCAATCATCTTATATATAAATTTGTCTTTTCAAGATAAGCCAAAGTATATGATGAACTAAAGGTTGTGAAGTTCCTCTTAAATCCACAAACATTCACTTGTATCTACCTATCTCTTGAAGGCACATCTCCATCTATATTGTCTAGTTTCTTGCCAAACCCTTGTGGTGACCTTCAATCCTATACGCTGTGACATTGGAAAACCCGATGTGAAGGTTGGTGTAAGAAAACTCCAAGATGGGGGATTCTTCAGGAGATATTCTACAACCAAATGTTACAAAAACAACAACAACAACAAAGGCAAGACAAAGAGAAGATTGATTCTACAGTTAGTAAGGCCCTAAAAGAAGTTGGATGAGAATTAAAACAATTTAATGGTCAAAAAGTCTCTGTTTTCATTCACTTACATGTTGAAAAAATGCTCTTCTTTGGTGTATCACAACATGCATGGAGTTATTATTTTTCCAGACTAGCTAAGCACGGTTTTCAAGAGAGAAACCATGGTCTTTTTTAGTGAGATGTGGATTATGCTACATTTAAGAAAGCGCTACGTGAAGAATTCTTCTTAGAAGACTCTGGCGCCTTGATGATGAAGAAAAGTTTCACTGAATGGGTTGAGAAACCCAACAAAGGTTTAGCTGCAATAGCTCTATACCATGAATTTGAAAGTAAATTTAGGCAACTTGATGCTAAAGACCAACAAAGTATGGAAGGTCAGAAGATTGAGTTATTCCTTAAGGCTACAAATCCCATTGTACAAGAGAAGCTTGATGATCACCTAGAGGATGCTACCTCCGAAACATGAGTCAAAACTGTATGGACAGATGCTACTGAAGTAGTTGACATGATTGCTCAAAGAGAGCGGATGCGACTAAGATTGGGCTCTACTTCTACTTCAGCAACTCCATTGACGGAGCCCATTTGACCTTCAAAAATCCCTATCACTTTAACTAATCAGCCAACTCTTTCTTCTTCTATCCCTTATGAAAATGATGTAATGGATGAACTCATTAAAAGCATGTGGGATCTTCATTTGAATCTTACAGAAATTAGTTCTAAGGTGGAGAAGCTGGATGTCAAAGTTGAGGAACAAGGACGATCATCAACTCAAAGACCCATGAGAAGAGAAGGCTTTAAGAGGCGCTGTATTTGGTGTGACAACCAACAACATGACAAGAGGGAGTGTTTTGCCTTCCATGAGGCTAAAGCACAGAAGCTTGTTTTTTGGAAAGACAAGAAAATTCATGCAGTTAAAATTGGTCTTCCAATGGAGCCAAATTTTGGCAATGGTGAAATGAAGACAAGATTAGAAGATTTAGCTGTAAAAAATGCCTATGCAGCAATTGATGCAGTTACCTATGGGCTGCAAATAGAACCAACTAAATCTAATTTGAAAGCATGTAAAGCTGATGTGCAATATAAAGTATGGATGCAGGCATTAGATCAAATGGAACGCGACAAAGCAGCCAAGGATGATTTGACTAACTCCAGTCAGTGTATTCGAGGAATAACTAGTTGGAAAGAACTGGTAGATTCTTTATCCGCCTTTGCACATTTGGCTGAAGTCAATCATAAAGAAGTTTTGGTTAAAGAAAAGAAGATGAACATGGCCCTTCCCCTTCTGGCCCTCCGAGAAATGGGTAACTAGAAGAACGCCCGAACAACCAAAGCCTACTGAAAGCGCAACCCCAGATCAAGAAATGGAAGATGCACCACAAACTAAGAAGGCCAAAGGAAAGAAGAAAGGCAAGCAGCCATGCAACAAATTGCTGTCTAACATATAAACTGCAACCGATCTCAAACAAGTCCTAGAAGAACAAATTCTTGGAAGTAAAATTGAGTTTACCTTAGGTGAAATTCTTGGGATTGCCAAACATGAATTTCATGATGTAATTATTAATGTAATCAAAAGAAAATGACAATATGTTGGTGATGATGCTGAAGAAACAATGCATGCTTTTTTGCAAGCTCTTCAAGTTTTTGTGCAGGATGAAGAGAAGTTGACTGCACAAGAAATTCAGCTTGAAGTAGTTAAAGAGTTAATTGCAGTAATCGAAGCTGAAGTTAAAGAAAGCATGGATGCAAAAATTAAAGAAGTGAAGGCTGAAAATGTAATGCTCAGTTGGTCCAAACCAGATGGGCAGTCTGCCTCTAAAAAAGAAGGTCGTCTACAGCACATGCATGAGGAAGAAGCTCGATTCATTCCAAGCAGTCATACTCCTGTACGCATTGGGCAAGAGCAACAACAGAGACAATCGTCAAAATTGGAGAAAAAGAAACACCATATATTACACTCTTAGACCATGGTTCTGAGACAAACGTCATGGCAAAGGAGTCTCTGTGACTGTGACGGATGGCCCATAGATGTTGATCCAGGCCGGTAAACGAGAGCTGCAAACAACTCTTCTAGAGAATTACATGCTGCATGTTCTAATGTGCATGTAACTATTGGAGACATAGAAGACAATTTTCACTTCTTTGTTTAAGATTCTTGTAGTTATCCTATCATTCTTGGGCAACCTTGCATTTTTGAAGCCCACTTGGAAACAAAATCTCTTGATGATGGTTCTTCCTATGCTTGAATTCGAAGCAAGGATAATGAACGAGCTGTCCAATTTCTTACTGAGAGTGTCAATCATCATTGAAATAGAGATCAACTGCATGATTATCCTATGCCTCCTAATGCTTGAGAATTCAAGGGTTTTCGGGTTGCACTGCTGTAAAAGGAGGATATGGTAGTGCTTCATGTAAAAAGATTGTGCCTCCTCATGCTTCAGAAGCTGTGTCTCTAGCACATCTACATGTATGTACAACCAACAGTTTGGGCTATTATAAGTCTCTTTCAGCCACTAAAGCTGAAAGAAAATATTTATGTCATGTAAAAAGGGAGCTGAAAACTTATGACATGATAGCTGAAAAGGAAGATATTTTAGGCATTTTTTTGGGCTGATTACTAGTGACACATTGGCTGAAATATATGCAACTGCTCATGCAAAAAATCAGGCTGAAAATCAGTCCATAGAAGTATGTACATTGGATTTTTATCAAACAATTCAATAATTTGTTGAACAGAAAGATATTGGTTTACCCAACAAGGCAGAAGTGCAATTGGAGACAAAATACAAGACAGTGGATAAGAAAGTCAAGTCTCACTGCCTCTTGAAAGTGAAGGGCTTGTTGATAGGGCAGTGAATCAACCAAGTCGGCAGGTTGATAGGGTAGTGAATCAGTGGGATCTTCAAGATCCTTCCAACATTGGACACAAGTTTACATCTGAAAGTATAAATGAGCTCAAAATAGGTGATAATTCTTTCCTTTTACCAACTAAAAAACACTCTTTTATGCAAATGCTAATGAAGCATGGAAAATCTTTTGCATTTCAGCCAAGTGAAATATGCTGTGTGGATCCAAACATTGTGACTCCAATGGTCATTTTTACGGTTCCACATGTACCTTAGAACCTCAAGCCTATTCGTGTTCCAAGGACACATTTGCCCAAATTACTAGAACTTCTGAATGAAAAGATCAGAATGAAGATTTTAGAACCTTCTTCAGCACCTTACTCAAATCGATGGTTTACTGTATCAAAAAAAAAATGGATCTTTACAATTCATTCAAGATCTACATCCTGTTAATCAAGTCACAATCCGAAATGTTGGTTCAGGTTCAACTGTTGACAAGTTTGCTGAAGCTTTTGTAGGAAAAGGAATTTATTCCATGGGTGACCTATATTCATCAAGATATGACCAATTTTAGATTTCATTAGAGAGCTGAGATATTATCACAATGAAGACACCACTTGGATTGGTCCGCATGTGTACTCTACCACAAGGTGCAACAAATTCCGTGGCCCATATGATGAATGCCATGCACAAAGTTATAAGGAAATTTATTCCATAGCTTACTCTTCCTTTTCTTGATGATGTACCTATCAAGGGATGTGAAGTCTATGAAAAGAATGAGGAGCTTGACGAACATAGCTGCAGGGCATTTGTTGTTAACCGTATTCATGATTGTGACAGGATTTTGGCAAGACTAGAAGAGGTTCATCTTACCCTTTCTGGAGCTAAGTCGATTTTTGGAGTTGAAGAAGTCCTAGTGGTCCGGTCCTGTGTGGCCCCTACGGATGTAAACCTTCACCAATCAAGATAGATGCCATCAACAAAATGCAAGAAAAATGCACAAATATTTCAGAGATGAAAAGATTTCTTGGCGCATGTGTATTCTATCTCATATGGATACCACATTTTGCTCATGTAGCTGAAAATATTTATCAATTATTAAGAAAAGGCCAAAGATTCTCTTGGGGTCGGTAAAGAGCATACTCTCACTATAAAAAAATTAAAGAAGCTGTTAATTTCAGCCCCCACTCTCAAAAGGGCTGATTATTCAAATGGTCAACCCATCATCCTTATTGTGGATACAAGTCCCATTGGGATAGGATGGACTGTTGGCCAAGAAGATATTGAAGGTAACATGTATGCATTTCATTTTTGAAAAAATGTTCTTAATGAATGTCAAAGAAGATATGCACAAGTAAAAAGGGAATTGTGGGGAGTTGTAACAACATTAAAGTGTGATTGTGAATACTTTATAGGTGCTTTCATAATGGTAGAAACTGATTGTCTTCCACTCTTGGGCATGATTGCCAACTGCTCTACACCCGACATTGCTATGCTAAGATGGATTGCATATATTAAATCTCTCAACCCTGAATTAAAGCATATTGCAAGAAAGGAGAATCCAGTCGGCTGACATGTTGTCACGTGCAAAATATGACAATGAAGAGGAGCTGATGGAAGAAGATGAAGTTTAAGAGTCTATACTTGTTGAATTTCATTCCATAACTGCTGAAAATACATTTTCAGTGCTGCATATATAGAACCAAAGCTGAAAATAGCAAGTGTAGCTGAACTTTTTAATGATACAACATTAAGTATAGCAAGAACAGGGAAAGGTATTGCTGTAAATCAACAAACAACAACAAATATCAAATATTCACCTATGGTGGAAGAAGGATGGTCAACTAGAAGCCAACGTGCTCATTGCATTGCTCAAGTTCTAATTCATTTCCTCGAAGAAGATTATGAAGAAGATCGGCTGAAGATCGGCCAATATTTGAGCACAATGAAGAAGAAGAAGACTTGGATTGGTGAGGAGTTCAAGCATATTAAGAGGAAAGCTTATGGTTTTTTTTTCTTAAAGATGGGCATCTATGGAAGCACACAAAGAAGAGAAAAAGAGTGTCTGTCAAGGTTTTAGGTAACAAAAGATTGCAACAATAGGTAATGAAGGAATTTTATGAAAGTTTGTGGGCCGGCCATAGAGGCATATGGGGAACCTTTATAAAAGTAAAAGAAAAATACTGGTGGTAGAACATGTATCAAGACATAGAGAATTTTGTTGAAACTTCTTATGTGTGTCAGATGTACTCTATGGTTAAGCATCGAGATGGATTACAACCAACCTATCCCTTGTTTATACATTATAGATGGGCTATTGATCTTGTAACCATGCCTATAGGGATATGGAATATGTGGTATTTAGTGCTTGCAAGTGAAGATCTAACCAATCAAGTTGAAGGTAAAGCTTTAACAACCAATACCACTCAAGCTGTTTGTCACTTTTGCTTGAAGAAGTATTTTGCAGATATGGCTGTGTCGGTAAAGTAATCGCAGATAGAGGGGAGTTGGATGTCGATGAGGCATGCAACTTCTTTGCTCAATTGGGTATTAAGTTGGATTTGACACCAGCCTACAATCCTGAAAAAATTCGAAAAGTGAGAGAGGGCATCAGCCTATTCTCAATGCTCTAGCAAAGTCTTGTAGAGGAAAGATCAAAGAATGGCCTAAAATGCTACCTTTTGCATTATGGGCTGACCGGACTACTCACAGTACCATAACTAGCTATATGCCACCTGAACTTATGCAGGGACAATAGCCAATTATGCCAATTGAAGAATCTATTCTCAAATGGAGTCTTTTACCTTGGGAGGAAGGCATTAGTAGAGAAGAGTTATATTCCACGGTGGATTCCGTGATGTTTTGCGGTGGATTTCGTAAAATTTTATTTATTGCTGAGGCTCATACACAAGGTGGATTCCTTGTGCGAAAAGTTGATGGGGACGCTTGTCCTTTTCGAGCGTCTTGTTAATTTAATGTGCAAGTGGGTGATTCCACAAAATACATATTTGAATCAATAGACGTTTATGAGTTTAGAGTGTGCACTCGTAATAAATTAAGGTTAGGTTTGAGTTCTAACCAATTTATTTATTTTGTAGCTGAAGACTGCTAGGTATTCACTTTTGTAGGTTTAATTTTATTATTTTCTAACAATTGTGAATGCTTCAGTTGATGTGTAGAGCAGACAGCGGTGGCGTTGGGAAGCACTGGGAGCGTGTACTCAAATTGTTATCATTTTTTATGGGCGCACATCTTAGGCATGGCGTCAATATTTTGACGAGCTTATTTATTGAAGCACTTGATATTTATTTATTATTTTTGTATGCGCATGGGCGCACGATTTACATATTTGTATTTGACATTGTATTTGGGTACCGCCCGACTCCTTGGGTGCCCAATAGCTTTAATTATTTAAGTGGTACAAAAGCAAACACAAAAGCTAAAACGTGCTAATTGTAAATTGGGCTATTTTTTGAGCTTGGAGATAAATAATATATCAAATACATGCTTTGTGGAGCGCTCACACAAGGCATAGGAGGAGATTGTACCCAATTAGTCTCTTGCTTCATGTCGTGCAAGCTTTCTGTCTTGTTTTTTGTGCAAAAATAGAGTTCTTTTGTTATTGGGGACCTTCCGACGCTCACTACGCGCGCATACAACATCCAATCTGTGCACCAAGTTATTAACTTTGCGCATATGGTAGCTAGAAAGAAGGCATGAAGATGTTCAAGCAGTTATTGAGAAGTTAAAAACAACAAGACTAAGAAACAAAAGAAGATTTGATGCCCAACATCGACTTCGACCAAGAGCTATCCAAAAAAATGGCTGGGTGCTTGTCTATGACATCAGCCTAGACAATCAATACAATGCTTCTAGGAAGATGGTAAAGCGTTGGTTTGGCCCATATGTGGTAAAGGTTGTTTCTGACAACACCACATATTCATTGATTGAATTGGATGGGACAAGCATAAAGATACCCATAGCTGGAAAAAGAATCAAGCTCTTAACATATGAGTTAGAATACTTGGATATAATCCAAGAGCATGAAGACATAGAAGAAGAAGAAGGATTAGAAGATGAAGATGAAGACACGACAAAAGAGGATCTCTCTTGATGCTGCAAATCCAAAGAAGTGGCACATGCCAGAGGATGTGCAGGTTGGGAGGGGGTGAATGTCATGGGATTCTTTGTCCATGGTCTAAACATAAAAAAATTATAATTTTACATATATCACTTAGTCACTTGTAATCTCTAGACATGCTACATAGAGACTTGCCTAGTG
The DNA here is from genome assembly GCF_053477565.2 of Lygodium microphyllum. Taxonomy (NCBI): domain Eukaryota; kingdom Viridiplantae; phylum Streptophyta; class Polypodiopsida; order Schizaeales; family Lygodiaceae; genus Lygodium; species Lygodium microphyllum. Next base: position 110,027,935 of record NC_141160.1, read on the forward strand.
CAATAAATCATAAAAACCTAAGTCCACGAGCACATGGCATGGTGCAATAAGTATGGGGGTTCTCTGCCTTAAAATACAATAAATTTATCATGGATCCTTGACAACATGAATGATTTTGGTTACTTTCTTTTCACTTTCCTTGCATTGCTTACATGAAATTGCTACAAGTTTTGTAAGTCATGGAACATTAAAAAAGAAGAAATATGGACATGAGCAGTTGACTTCGTAGGTTCCCTTGGGTTACATCTTCTAGGAGTCAATGATGTGGTTATGTACTTATGATATTCAAAAGTTTTAAGTGTATTCACATGCCAAGTCACAAGGAAGATGGAGTTATCTAAGTTAACTATGCATACGACATTGTATATGTCTTATACCTTGCTTGTGTGACTAATAAAATAGTCAAGAAAGAAAAAAGAGGGCAGCGTGATCAGCACCACATTTTTTGAGCAAATCTCAGACTGGAAGAGGGCGCCATGGATGAAGGAGAGAAAGAGGTGTCCAAGCCACCACACAAAGGGGAAGCTCATGCCATGCAACCACAAGTAACTTTAGAAGACTTAACTACTCGAACTGTAAGTACCTCTCTTTTCCATGCATTAACGAAAATGGAAGGCCACTCTTGACTGAGTAAAACAGGGTAAATATGTATAAAAAGGAGGGCAGCAGCCCATTTAGGGGGATTCATGCTCATGCAAGGAGAAAGGAGGAAGCTTTGATCATTGCTTGTGTCTACATCTTTGGAGTAGCAGTTCACTCCTTTGAAGGGAGCCCTTGTTCTACTTCTTGATCTTTCTTATTAAGTCTTGTGGGCTGAACTAAAAGGCCCAAGAATGCTCTTTAATGGATTGAATTTCTATTTTACAAAGCATCTCTTGTATGGTTCAAGAGATACATGCACTTGTGAAGAAACAAGAGAAGGACACTATCTTATGCATCTACTTCTTGAAGTAAACTCTTTTCTCTATCAAGAGGAGTTCTTGGAAAACTAAAAGCTTTGATTTGGACTGATATAAGCAGCCCATTAATTTCTTTGTGGGCTGAATCTCTGTTTTGCAAAGCACCTCTTGTACGGTTCAAGAGACACATGTATTGTGTAGATGAAAAGAAGGACAATGCCCTATGTACCTACAGCTTGATGTAGACCTTCTTCTCTATTAAGAAAGGGATCTTTGGGAGTTATTACACTCTAATTTTGGATTGTCATATGCAGCCCATCACATTCTTTGGGCTGATTCTTGTGTCATTGAAGTTCCATTTTCTATTTTTATGGTTTATGAAGAGAACATGCTCTACTTTTGCTTGTAATTACCGTGTTTAAACACTCTTGCCTTGAAAGGGCATTGACGATACTCTTTGGTAGATTATTTGTATCATCTTGGCTTACTCTTGGCTGCCCAAAACAGGGAATTTATGGGCTGAAGCTTTATTTGTGATCCACTTCCTTCATCTTGGTAGAACATGGGCTATTCTTGGGTTCATATGAGTGACTACAAGCTTTCCTCCATCTTGGTAGAACATGGGCTATTCTTGGGCTATTCTTGCCTAGGGTGAAATAGGTAGCTATATTCATAGGCAAGGAAGGGCTAAAAAACAACAAAAGTCAACCATAAAAATCTAGTCAATTCAGCATTCAACACATCCCCATATTTAATAAGGAAAGTGTCCTTGCAACCTAAGAAAAAGGAAATACAAGTTTGTTCGAGAGCCCATATTGTTGATCTTCAATATCAATCTTCATGAAAACTCCATTCAACCACGACCCCAACTTAGAACTTGTATCTTTGATAAATAATACAACACAAGGAAAACCCTTTATGCATTAACACTTCTTAAAATCGGCAAAAAAAAGAAACTGGTAAAGGATATAAGAAGTTTCTTCTGTCCATCCATCCATCAATCAGCTTCGTGTGATCAGGTCCAACTTCATCTTCAACTCTACTTGAGAGAAAAATAATACATACACATACATATACATTGGACCATGTAGTTTGAATGGCATACGCTCCCAAAAATGGAGAGCAAATGAAAATATTTTCATTAAGAAAAAAAGATGATACAATCATGAAAACCCTCTTCTGCTAAATAGGATGAAGATGTTTCTTCTTAAATTGCATACTCAGTTTAAGATGTTCCAAGGATTTGTTCTCATTTACAAAGTACTGAGGTGCATTTTGGAGGAATTGGAGACAACACATCCTTTTCAATAAGATGATAAAACTGGTGGGGAAGGCCTATGCAAAGTAATAAAATACATCCATTTGAGCAGCAGCTACATCCACATTTAGATCTATGATCATATGGGGGATACTCTTTTGAGTATTCAAATGAGATTGATGATGCATGAAGGCAAGATACCAACAAAAATGAGCTGCAAGACGAACAATGGTATCCTCAGAAGTAACATGTAATCTGGCAAAATAAAGATAAAAATTCGAACATACCATAGAACTATCCTAGGATCTTGGAATAAAAGCAGTTAAACAATGGTCCTCACAGAATCATGCAGTATCCATTGTCGTCCTCGACAAAGAATGTCAGGTGGATCCAACACTGTTTAGGGAGAAAAGTTAATGTAATCAGATGGAGAGGGCAATGGAATAAGAGGAGAAGATTATAACGGAGGATAAGATAAGTCATAGAATGAGGGTATTTGAAGTGATAAGGAAGGCGGAAAAGATGGAGAATGCACAAAAAAGGTTTGAAGGGAATCTACTGAAAAAATAGAAGGAATAGGAATGGTAGGAAGAGGTTTAGAAGAGGTAGGAGATATCATGGGATCAGCAATAAAAGGACAAATGGTAAACACAGGAATGTGAGGCGACCCAGAAGGGGTAAAAGATAAAAGAGGAATGGTATCAGGTTTAGACGAAATAAGAGAAACATATAAAGGAAAATGAAAAGATATGAGGGAATAAGGCAAAAGATCTGCAGGATCCAATGGATAGAAAGAATAATGAAAATGAAGATTCTAGAAAAAGGAATCAATAAAAAATGGATGATTAGCAAGATATCTCAATAACTGAGATTGTAAAGGCTAGATATCAAATTTATGGAATACACTCTTGAGACGACGAGGTTCCAAAGTAGTAATCTTCGAAGGTGGATGCCAGGCATGTCCTTTACACCAAGATGTCTGCTCACGATAAGTCTTCAAAGTCTCTAGTAGCAAAAGCTCCACTAAATGCACATACATAATAGCTTGCAAGATCACATCCCCCACATAAACATTTAGATCTTCCTCATCAGGGATTTGCAAATGACCTATAAGATACATAAAAGATAATAACTAAACTTCATGGGAAACCAGCTCATCCACGAATCTATCAAAAACATCTCTCAATAAATCTGCAGTCCAGAGATTTGACCATCCATCCTTTGGAGGTTCCAAATCCATATTGCTTTAAGGATATGAATAAGGAAAATCTGTGCTAATGATATTTAACCCAAAAGGAAGGAGGTGGTGACCCCAAGTCAGTACAACAAATAAAATCTTCCTACACACAATTCATGCACTGTTGGAGACGTTCTACTTTAGTAGCAAATCCATCACACAGCTTAGTTTTATGCTGCAATTGGTCAAGCTCCTCTCTAGAAGATACCACTGAAGAAACCATAGGGGCTAGAGGAGGAATAGAAAGAGTGGCAACTTTTTGATTAAGCTCCTCAATAAGCTTATTTTGGGATTCAACAATTTCTTGGGAATGTTGCAAGTGACCTTCACAAGTTTCCAATTTATGAGCTGACTCTAATATATCCTTAATAGTTGCATTCTTTTTAGTCTCGTTAAGGACAAATTCTTAGCCTCTAATGCAGCTACTTTAGCTTCCAGCTCTTGAATTTTGGCTTTTTGGTTATCCATCAAAATAGTCGCCTTAGTCATGTGCTTATCAATGTCACTCAGGGTAGCTTTTTCTGATGCCAAATCCTCCAAGGATTTACTCAACTAGCTGGTAAATGAATCCACCTTGTCTTGCAAGGAAGTATACACTCCTGTGTAAACAGATTGAAGACAAGATGTAAGGGAAGTCTCCACTGAGTGGACACCAGAAACTATATGAGAGAGTAGCGGTCCAGCTATCAATGTCTATAAGGAAGTAGAAATCTGTTGATTTAGTTGTCCATCCCTCTGAACTACAAATAGGTTAGGACATGAGAGGAACACAAGAAGGGAATTGCTAGAAACAGAAGGAGCAGTATCCTTGACCAGAGATCTATAGCTGATACTGCAAAGGGACTAAGTGGCCCTTTAGTACGTCAGCTCTTAATTCGGGAAAATCTTGGAGGGGGACTCATCCTCTGAATGTAAGTTTACCTATAATGGGCGAGGAGATGGAACGTGAGGTGGTGGCTGCTTTCAAAGAGGAGCAGGATCAGCCACTGGCACACCACTAAGAGGAGGGGCAAGAGTGATAATCTTCTGAAGGAAAGCACCATAAGACACATTACTGCCTTGACCTTTTCTGACTTGTTGGAAATGTTGATCCATCTTGGCCAACATGAATGCCACCCAATTAAACTTGGCCCCTTCTAGGATCCGAACAGAAGCAGTGAAAAGGTCCTTGGAGAGACATTTAGACGCAAGCTTGCCCCTATCTTGCAGAAATTGGCAAAGTTGCTTTTATATCGCGGAGGCAATAGGAGCAACAGAAACCCATGAATTGGTAATAACCTTGCTGGACACCAACGGGGTAGACGTCTCCTTTTGAAGAAGGGAAAGGATCTCTTCATTTGTCAATAATTGGTTTCCATTAGGGACAAAAGAAGCTAAAAGAGGCAAACACAACGCATCACTTATGTTGGCTATGGATAATCAGAAGCATTGGTTATAAACCAAGCAAGATTGGTTCTTGTATGATGCTAGGAAGAAGTAGTAGATCGTGTTGTCCACTGGTGGAAAGTTCGGGGCCACAAAAGGATGAAGATCAGCACGATGAATACAATCCGCAGCAATGGCACATGCTAGATCACAAGTGGGGGAGTAGAGAAAGATGATGCCATTCAAACTACATAGGATGTCCACACACACACACAACCAAGGAAAAATAGGAAAAATTCTTGCAAAAGCCAAACAAAACCACATCTACTAAGAAGGATATCATGAAATAGTCGCAATAGAAAAACATGACTGGACTAGATTTCCCCAAACAAATCACAACCTATAGAAAAAATTCGACATGATCTACGCATACGTGAGACCAAAAGCTTCGTGATATGCATGACAATCGAGCACCCTGATCCTTGTAATCAAGCATGCAAAAAGAAATATATAAGTTCTAGCATATCGTATCCCAAACACTGACTAGACCAAAAAATAGAATAACTGACTTAGATCATCATGGACAAATACGACCGACCTTTGGACTAAGGAATCCCAATCCCTGTAATCGTTGAGCATACACCTAAAGCGTGATGAAACGAGCGGTGATTACTATCACATTCATTTTAATCAATGAAAAATGAGTTTGCAATTCATTTTTAATTAAACCCTTAATGCATGGTGGATCAATTTTGTAGCCCAACCCCACTCTGACAAAATAACTAACTTATTGGATTATGGGGTCTCTAAAAATGCAACTCATTTTTATAGTTATATGATGTTTGATGCAAAGCGCATGCATGCGTGACTTCGGGGGATTTGATTAATTACAATTTTAATGTGTCTGTAGTGCATGTGTGTGTTGTCACAGTGTGTAGGTTGAAGGTCACCACAGGGGTTTGGCAAGGGAAGAATGTATGGGGGTTCAAGAGCTTAGACTCTAGAGATGGTAGAGATAAGAGAAGGCTTGAAGGTTTCAAGCCAAGTTCTTGAAGATAAGTGACAATAGGGTGAAGATAGATTCAAGGAGAGGAGTAGACGGAAGAGAAGGGGTTTGAAGAGATTGAAGATGTAGAAGAATACTTCCAAAAAGAATTAGAAAATATAGAAGAATACTAATAGAGATGAAGCCTATCAGTTTCTTTCAGCATTATGAGAAAACATAACTCTAGTAGACAAAAACGTGTACAAAATAATACCTTCCTCTATGCTGCTCAAATCACCAATCTGATCCTTCTAATGGCTCCAAAAGGGGGGTTAAATACCAAGACACCTGGCTAGAATCCTCAAGATCACTCCTTCTTCATCTCCCACTTTCGGAGTGTTGTTCATTGCCTGAAAACAGTGATCGTGTCGCGCGATTTTGCTAATCTCTCTTTTTACATAAAATCCTCTCAAATTAGCTGAAAGCTACATGCTTTCTTTTACATGTCATCCTAATCTAGAAGTTGTCTATAGTTTTGTAGATTTTTTTACAAGAGATAATATCTAGAATACTAAAAATTGACTAAAATCTAATATTTTTGAACCATGGACACTAACACTAATGTCTAAAATGGCATTGGCTCTCTAAATCTAAAAGAAAGCCACACTCTAGATTTTTTTACATGGTGTGCACATAGTGGCACAACATCCACCCCCTCCGAACCTGCACATCCTCTGGCATGTGCCAAAGTCTTACGGATTTGAAGTGTCAGAAGAAGTATCTTCTACCAAGTCAATGTCTTCATCTTCTGCCTCTTCTCCTTTCTCTATGTCTTCATGCTCTTGAATTATATTCAAGTCTTCTAGCTTATATGTTGAACTTTCTCTTCGTTTGAAGAGCTTGATTCTTTTTCCAGCTATGGGTATCTTCATGCTTATTCCATCCAATTCAGCCAATGAATATGTGGCATTGTCATGAACGACCTTTACCACATATGGGCCAAACCAATGCTTCACCATCTTCCTAGAAGCACTGTATTGATTGTCTAAGCTGTTGTCATAGACAAGCACCCAATCATTTTCATGAATTGCTCTTGGCCGAAGTCGATGTCGCTTTGCTAGAGCTTTGAGAATAGGTTGATGACCTCTCTCACTCTTTTCATTGCCTTCAGGGTTGTAGACTGATGTTAAAGCCAACTTAATACCCAATTGAGAAAAGAAGTTGCGTGCCTCATCAACATCCAACTCTCCTCTACTTGCAGTTACTTTATCCACACAACCATATCTACAAAACACTTTTTCAAGCAAAAAATGACAAACAGCTTGAGTGGATTTGGTTGTTAAGGCTTTTTCTTCAACTTGATTGGTTAGATCCTCTCGATGTTTAACCATAGAATACATTTGACACACATAACATGTTTCAACAAAATGTGCTATGTCCCGATACATGTTTTGCCACCAATATTTTTCTTTGATTTTACTAAAGGTTCTCCCATATGCCTCTATGGCGACCCCACAGGCTTTCATGAAATTCCTTCATTACCTGTTGTTGCAATCTTTTGTTACCTAAAACTTGGACAGGTGCTTCTTTCTTCTTCTTTGCGTGCTTCCATAGATGCCCTTCTTTAAGAAAAAACCCATAAGCTTTCCTCTTGATATGCTTTAACTCCTCATCAGTCCAAGTCTCCTTCTTCTTCATTGTGCTCAAATATTGCCTGATCTTCAGTCAATCTTCTTCATAATCTTCTTCAAGGAAATGAACTAGAAATTGAGCAATGCAATGAGCATGCTGGCTTCTAATTGGCCATCCTGTTGTTTTCAGCTTTGGACCAGTATATATAGTAATTGAAAAGGTATTTTCAACAACCATGGAATGAAATTCAGCAAGTATAGTTTCTTCATCTTCATCTTCTTTCATCAGCTCTTCTTCATTGTCATATCTTGCACATGATAGCATGTCATACAATACGCTTTAATTCGGGGTTAAGAGACTTAATATATGCAATCCATCTTAGCATAGCAATGTCGGGTGTAGAGCAGTTGGCAATCATGCCCAAGAGTGGAAGACAATCAGTTTCTACCACTACGGAAGCACCTGTAAAGTATTCATGATCACACTTTAATGTTGTTACAACTCCCCACAATTCCCTTTTTACTTGTGCATACCTTCTTTGATATTCATTGAGAAATTTTGCTTCAAAATGAATTGCATACCTGTTGTCTTCAAGATCCTCTTGGCCAACAGCCCATCCTATCCCAATGGGACTTGTATCCATAGTAAGGATGATGGGTTGACCATTTGAATAATCACCCCTTTTGAGAGTGGGGGCTGAAATTAACAGCTTCTTTAATTTACACAGAGTGAGAGTATGCTCATTACCCCAAGATAATCTTTGGCTTTTTCTTAATAATTGATAAAGATTTTTGGCTGCATGAGCAAAATGTGGTATCCATATGAGATAGAATACACATGCGCCAAGAAATCTTCTCACCTCTGAAACATTTGTGCATTTTTCTTGCATTCTACTGATGGCATCTATCTTGATTGGAGAAGGTTTGCTCCATAGGGGCCACATAGATGACCGACCACTAGGACTTCTTCTACTCCAAAAATCAACTTAGCTCCAGAAAGGGTAAGATGTACCTCTTCTAGCCTTGTCAAAATCCTTGTGGTAGAGTGCACATGCAGACCAATTCCAAGAGGTGTCTTCATTGTGGTAATGTCTCGGCTTTCTAATGAAAGTCAAAATTGGTCATATCCTGAATATAGGTCACCCATAGAATAAATTGCTCTACTTGCAAAAGCTTCAGCAAACTCATCAACAATTGGACCCGAACCAACATTTCGGATTGTGACACGATTAACAGGTTGTAGATCTTGAATGAATCATAAAGATCCATTTTTCTTGGGCACGGTAAACCATCGATTTGAGTAGGGCGCTGAAGAAGGCTCTAAAATCTTCATTCTGATCTTTTCATTTAGAAGTTCCAGTAATTTGGGAAAATGCGACCTTGGAACAGGAATAGGCTTGAGGTTCTAAGGCATATGTGGGACCGTAAAAATGACCATAGGAGCCACAATATTTGGATCCACACAGCCTATTTCACTTGGTTGAAATGCAAAAGCTTTTCCATGTTTCATTAGCATTTGCATAAAAGAGTGTTTTTCAGCCCGGTGAAAGGAAAGAATTTTCACCTATTTTGAACTCTTTTATACTTTCAGATGTGAACTTGTGACCAATGTTGGAAGGATCATGAAGACTTGGTTGATTTGCTGCCCTATCAGCCAGCCCTTCACTTTCAGGAGGCAGTGGGAGTGCCGCAGGTTTGACTTTCCTATCCACTGTCTTGTATTTTGTCTCCACTTGCGCTTCAACCTTGTTGAATAAATGAATGTCTTCCTGCTCAACAAATTCTTGAATTGTTTGATAAAATCCAATGTACATACTTCTATGGATTGATTTTTTGCCTGATTTTCTGCATGAGTAGCTGCATATAATTTCAACCAATGTGTCAGTAGTAATTAGTCCAAAAAAATCACCCGAAATATCTTCATTTTTAGCCATCATGTTATAAGTTTTCAGCTCCCTTTTTACATGACATAAATATTTTCTTTCAGCCTTAGTCATGGTCGGAAGAGACTTATAACAACCCATACTATTGGCTGTACATATATACAAATTTGCTAGAGACACAGTTTATGTAGCATAAGGAGGTTTAATCTTTTTACATGACCCACTACCATAGCCCCCTTTTATAGTAGTGAAGCCTGAAAACCCTTGAATTCTCGGGCATTAGGAGGCACAGGATAATCACGCAGTTAATCTCTATTTTGATGATGGTTAACACACACAGTAAGAAATTGGACAGCTTGTTCATTATCCTTGCTTCGGATTTGAGCATAGGAAGAACCATCATCAAGAGCTTTTGTTTCCAACCGGGATTCAGAAATTTAAGGTTGCCCAAGAATGATAGGGTAACTACAAGAGTCTTGAACAAAAAAGTGAAAATTGTCTTTTATGTTTCCAATAGTTACCTGCACATTAGGACATGCATCATATAACTCTCCAGAAGAGTTGTTTGCAGCTCTCATTCACCATCTTGGATCAACATCTATGGGCTATCCGCCACTTTCATAGAGACTTCTTTCCATGACGTTTATCTTCGAGCCATGGTCTAAGAGTGCAATACATGGTGTTTCTTTTTCTCCAATTTTGACGACTGTCTCTGTTGTTGCTCTTGCCCAATGCATACGGGAGTAGTGACTGCTTAGAATGAATCTCTTCCTCCTCATGCTGTAAACGGCCTTCTTTTTGAGAGGTGGGTTGCCCAACTGGTTTGGACCAGCCGACCATTACATTTTCAGCTTTCACTTCTTTAATTTTTGCATTCATGTTTTCTTTATCTTCAGCTTCAATTGCTGCAATTAATTCTTTAACTGCTTCAAGATGAATTCCTTGTGAAGTCAGCTTATCTTTATCCTGCACAAAAACTCAAAGAAATTGAAAAAAAGCATGCACTGTTTCTTCCGCTTCATCACCAACATATTGTCTTTTCCTTTTGATTACATTAATAATCACATCATGGAATTCACATTTGGCAATTCCAAGAATTTTGCCTAAGGTGAATTCAGTTTTACTTTCTAGAATTCGTTCTTCTAGGACTCGTTTGAGATCGGTTGCAGATTCTATGTCAGACTGCAATTTGTGGCCTGGCTGCTTGCCTTTCTTCTTTCCATGGGTCTTCTTTGTTTGTGGCGTATCTTCCATCTCTTGATCTGGGGTTATATTTTCAGCAAGCTTTGGTTGTTTAGGCATTCTTCTAGTTACCCGTTTTGGAGGGCCAGAAGAGAAAGGCCATGGTTCATCTTCTCTTCTTCTCTTTTCTTCAATCAAGACTTCTTTATGATTGACGTCAACCAAATGTACAAAGGTGGAAAAAGAATCTACCGGTTCTTTCCAACCAGTTATTCCTCGAATGCACTGACTGGCATTAGCATAATCTTCTTTGGCTGCTTTACCACGTTCCATTTGATCTAGTGCCTGCATCCATACTTTAGATTACACATTAGCTTTATATGCTTTCAAACTTGATTTAGTTGGCTCAATTTGCAGCCCATAGGTAGCTGCATCAATTGCTGCATATGCATTCTTTATAGCTAAATCTTCTAATCTTTTTTTCATTCCACCATTGCCAAAATTTGGCTCCAGTGGAAGACCATTTTCAGCTGCATGGATTTTTCTATCTTTCCAAAAGACGAGCTTCTGTGCTTTAGCCTCAAGGAAGGTAGAACACTCCCTCTTGTCATGTTGTTGGCTGTCGCACCAAATACAGTGCCTCTTAAAGCCTTCTCTCATGGGTCTTTGAGTTGATGATCGTCCTTGTTCTTCAACTTTGACATCCAGCTTCTCTACTTTGGAACTAATTTCTGTAAGATTCAAATGAAGGTCACACATGCTTTTAATAAGTTCATCCATGACATTATTTTTAGAAGGAACACAAAAGAAAGAGTGGGTCGATTAGTTAAAGGAATATGGGATTTTGAAGGTGGAACAAGCTCCATCAATGGAGTTATTGAAGTTGAAGTAGAGCCCCTTCTTAGTCGCATCCGCTCTCTTCGAGCAATCATGTTAATTGCATTAGTAACATCTGTCCATGCAATCTTGACTCCTGATTTGGAGGTAGCATCTTCTAGGAGATCAGCAAGCTTTTCTTGTAGAATGGGATCTACAGCCTTAAGGAATAATTCAATCTTCTGACCTTCCATACTTTGTTGGTCTTCACCATCAAGTCGTCCAAATTTACTTTCAAATTCATGGTATAGAGCTGTTGCAACTAAACCTTTGTTGGGTTTTTCAACCCATTCAGTGAAACTTTTCTTTGTCATAAGGCCAGAGTCTTTTAAGAATAATTCTTCGCATAGGGATTTTTTGAATGCAGCTCAATCTGCATCTTGTTAGAAAAGACCATGGATTCTTTCTTGAAGACCATGCTTGGCTAGTCTGGCAAAATAACGGCTCCATGCATGTTGCAGTACACCAAAGAAGAGCATTTTCTCAACATATAAATGAATGAAAATAGAGACATTTTGACCATTAAATTGCTTTAATTCATGCCCAACTTCTTCTAGGGCCTCGATAGCTGTGGAATCAATCTTGTCTTCTTCTTGCCTTTGTTGTTGCTGTTGAGTCTACTGTAGCATGCACACCAATTGTTGTAGAGTATCTCCTGAAGAATCCCCCATCTTGGAGTTCTCTTACACTGACCTTCACATCAGGTTCACCAATGTTGCAGCGCGTAGGGTTGAAGGTCACCACATGGGTTTAGCAAGAGAATAATGTATGGGGGTTCAAGAGCTTAGACTCCAAAGATGGTAGAGATAAGAGAAGGGTTGAAGGTTTCAAGCCAAGTTCTTGAAGATAAGTGACATCAGGGTGAAGGGAGATTCAAGGAGAGGAGTAGACGGAAGAGAAGGGGTTCAAAGAGATTGAAGATGTAGAAGAATACTTCCAAAAAGAATTAGAAAATATAGAAGAATACTAACAGAGATGAAGCCTGTTAGTTTCTTTCAGCATTATGCGAAAATATAACTCTAATAGACAAAAACGTGTACAAAATAATATCTTTCTCTATGCTGCTCAAATAACCAATTAGATTCTTCCAATGGCTCCGAAAGGGGGGTTAAATTCTAGGACACCTGACGAGAATCCTACCATATCACTCCTTCATCTCCCACTTTCGGAGTGCTATTCACTACCTGAAAACAACGATCACGCGTCGCGCGATTTCACTAATCTTTCTTTTTACATAAAATCCTCTCAAATTAGTTGAAAGCTAAATGCTTTCTTTTATATGTCATCCTAATCTAGAAGTTGTCTATAGTTTTGTAGATTTTTTTACAAGAGATAATATCTAGAATATTAAAAATTGACTAAAATCTAATAATTTTAAACCATGGACACTAACACTAATGCCTAAAATGACATTGGCTCTCTAAATCTAAAAGGAAGCCACACTCTAGATTTTTTTTACACGGTGTGCGCGTAGCGGCATAACAACGTGCACTATGAATGGATTTTAATTTACAAATTACGTGGGTTATGGTGCAATAGTGCTCGTGCAATTGCGGGGTTCCTTTTATAATTAACGGTCAGGTTCCTTTTAATTGCAATTTATGATGTGTAGTGTGTTCAATTTGGTGGGTGCAACGGTCCGTAGATTTTAAATTACAATTAATAGTGTATTATGGTACACGTGGGAGAGGGAAAAAGGAAAGGAACTTAGGGGTGGATGGACACCTGCAAGGTTTGAAATGTACGTCGTGTCCAAATAATCTACACAAAAGAGAAAACAAATCCATAAGCAGTAACAGCAGCAAGGTGACTAGGGAGCAATTTGCCTCCTGTCATTGTCTCCTGTCAAATATAAACCAAAAGACGAATACCATGATGCACCAAAGAAAAAGATGAGGGATTTGTGCAATGTGGATGATCACATCGTTGGGGAAGGGGGATTGGAAAAATTGTATAAGTATGTTTTAAGATTTATCGGCCATTTAATAGGATTTTGGGTGGGGTGTTTCATTTAACGTTTGTGAATTTTTGCCATATTATTTAATATTATAATAATTTTTGAATTGGTTATTAGCATGCATTTTCTAAGAATATGAAATATTTATAATTTTTAGAAAATTATAGATTTTGCAATGATTTTTGTTTTAATAAAATTTTTACATTTGAATTGAATTTTTATGCAATTTAGACAAATTGTTAATGTTTTTATGGTTTATTATCAAAAATTATAAAAGGCGAAAAATATAGTACCAGATCATAAACGATGTGGATTGCACATGAAGAGTTGCAAGTGCGATGTCACACGGACAAAACCACGTGCACGTCCTCATGTGTGAACGATTGCGATCTCGAACACGTGTAACGAGGTCCAAAACCTCACACGGAAACAAGGCCTAAGGAGGCACACACGCACGAGATGAGGGAAAAGGTGGGGTCACGTGTGGCAAAGAAAAGAAAAGATAAAGAAAAAGAAAACAAGGGAAGGAGAAAATGGGTTGGGTGATGGTATTAATTTGTGGGTGAAGGGGATTGGGATGGTGTGTTTCGCATTGTTGGGTTGTGGTGGCTGTCTATTGGTAAGGTGGACGTGCTTTGGGTTGATTGTGTGTGTTTTTGTTTTGTTTTGTTTTTTTTTTTGGGTTGTTTTTTTTTGTTTAAGTTTCTTGTTAAGTTGGGGTGAATTGTTGTGTGGGAATGGTAAATTATTAATTAATGGGGGATTGGTAATGTTGGAATGGGAAAAAATAGGGAGTGGAAACGGTAATGTGTGTATCCATGGGTGGGGTTGGTTGGGTTTGTGTGTGTGAAAGTATGAGGGAGGGTTATGTGAACGTTCGGATTGGCAGGGCGCACCAGGGACGGCCACGTGAGTGAGATGGTAGATCGGTGGCGGCGGTGAGGAGGTGCGGCAATGGGTGGCAAGGCTAATTGTGTTGGCGGTCGGCCTTGCATCGTGCGGCCGTTTGGCAGCCGTCGGGTGTGTCAGCGGCCTCGAGCGACACTTCGGTAGGCTGCACCACTAGTGGGTGACCCGACAAACAGAGTCCAAGGGGGACAGCACACCTGGCACGGTGACGGCGAGGTAACGTTGTGGCTGCGACAATAGCAAAAAGGAGGAGAGGGGAGGAGGGAGAAAGAGAGAGGGTAAGGGAAGGAGGAGGAGGGGGAGGAGAGATAGGAGAGGGTGGAGGAGGGAGAGAAGGAGAGAGGTGCAGCGGACGGTTGGTAGAGGGACGATGATAGGTGGGTACATGGGAGGGGAGGGGTCACTAAGGGGGGGTGGGACATTAGAAAAAAGGGGGGGGGGGACACATGGGCGAGGTGCATTAGGGGAGGGTGGGACATTAGAAAAGGGGGGGGGGTAGGACACATAAGCACGGGGTTTACGAGCGAGAGAGAAAGAAAGAAGGAAGAGAGAGAAGAGAGGACTGAAGGAGGGAGGAGGAGGGAATCGTTGGGGAGGAGGCGCGAGGATTATTATTTTTGAATTTAAAAAATGAAAAATAAAAAGAGAAAAAACTAGTAGGGGTTTTTTTTTGTGAACAAAAGGAAAAACAAAGGAAGCCCCACCCCCAAACCCCCCCCGTCCCGCACACAAACGCGGGGCGGCACGGGTGAAAATTTTTTGCATTGATGGGAATTGTAGACGACTGAAACACTGTCACTGATGCAAACGGGGTGACGGACGCATCAAAAGACGGGTAAATTAAAAAACAGTGATGTTCACGCGCAACGCGGGAGACACTTACACACATAAAAACACAACAAAAAAAATCCAAACTGTGCATCGGAATGAAATGCCGTAAAAATGGAAAATGGGTTGGAAGGCATGGGGAGTACAGTTGAAAATGCAACAGGGGGTTCGAGGAGAATGCAAGGCGTTCACATGGGAAAAAGGCAAAAATCGAACCCAAAAATGCATACGGGAATTAATATTGGAGAATCCGTTCGTCGAAACAAAGTGCGGAAAGAATAAGAAATGTGCCAAATAAGGTGCCCAACAATCCTATCATGTCAGAACACAATTCCGATCAAGATAAGATGCATTCACATGGGAAAAATCTAAAAATTATACTAAAAAAGGGATTCAGAAAATTAAGAACTAATGCTTCATCGTCCACTGGAATGGAGGGCAGCTAGAAGGAGAAATGTCAGGACATAGATGATCTTCAGGGTTGGCACATTAGAACTCAGTTCCGATGGGTTTAGGAGGCATTCACATAGGAAAAACAACAAAACGAAGCTCGAAAACACATATAAAAATTAATATCGAAAAATCTGTAGCTCGAAACAGGGTGGTGGAAAAAGGACAAATGGGTAGAAGGGGGGCCGGTCAAGGTTATCTACTCAGAATTGAATTCCGAGGAGAATAGGGTAGGTGCACATGGAAAAGGATAAAAATACGCACAAAAAAGACACGAAAACTCGCAAAAAGTAATAACGGACAAACTGTGAGAAATGCGGGATCTAGAGCATGGCAAAGGCGGAAGCTATGGAGGATGGAAGGAGAAGTGTGGACTCATGATGGAAAAGACACTGTTTGTTACACAAGTGAATTAGGTTCCAAGATTGAGACTTGGACTCATAAACACAATCTTGTGTATGTGGACAATGACATTGACACTTCACTGAAAAGAAAAGAGTACTATCATTGCATTAAGAAAAGGAAGGAAGTACAATGCTTTATAGGAAAGTAGGAAACTGCAGTAGGCACCATTGTGCATATGGGATAGGTTAGCCTGCATATCCTTGACCCTGAAGCTCCATACAAAGAGGCTGTTTTAGTGAGTGTGATTGCTGATTCTCAACACCCCTCCTCAATCACAACTAGAAAGGCACAAAGTGTGTAGAGGCTGTAATGAGAACCACCTGCAAAGTGTGGGCACACCACAAACATGGTAGACACCAGAGGCTGTCGCAGAAAAGGCTAAGTGTGGGCACCAAAACATGATGGACATCCAGAGGCTGTAACAGGGGCCTCACAAAGTGTACAGGGACTGTAATGCCAAGTTACATAAGGAGTTTACAAAGCTTATGGCAGGAAGCATTAGGGCAAGGAGATACAAGGCTTTTAAAACAGTCTATCAGAGTTATGAGAGTAGAAGGACTGATGAGTCTTGTCCTTCCGATCCTGGTGGTCTTCATCTTCATCTTCTTCTGTCTTTGCTCCATTTTCTTCTTCTTCTTTGACTGCTACTAGATAGGCCTTTTGGGATCTCTTTCTTGCATGGCAGAACTTCTCGGTGTGTCCGATCCTTTTGCAGAAGTCACAGAAGAGCTGATCCTTCTTGCCTTTGTACCTGTTGCCAACATATAATGCATGCTCATCTCTAGACGTACTTGGTTCTTCCTTAGTTTTTAGTTTCTTTTCTTCTTCTAACAGTGATGCCTGGATATCAACAAGTTCAGGATTTGGCATGTTGATTAAAGTTGTTGATACATTATTATATTCAGGAGGCAAACTCTTAAGTAGAACACCGATGCAAACATCTTCATCCATTTTAATGTTGATTCCTGCAAGTTGGATTAGGAGTCCTTCCATGTAATTGAGATGTGTGGCAAGAGATGTGCTGGACTTCATTTCAAGCCTGAAGAACTCAATCAGGAGACCATACTTTGATGATTTAGATTGTGCACCGAACAGGGTGTCAAGTCTTTTCCATGTATCCTGTGAGGTCTCACAGTTATCCACATGATGGATATAACTGTCGTCTAGCTCCAGTTTGATAATCGCCTAGGCTCTGTCATCATTCTTTTGCCAAGTAGTTGCAAGGTCCGCGTCCCGAGGTTTCTTCTCTTTGCCATTTGTGATGGCCCAGAGACCCTTTTTCATCAAGATGAGCTTGATGCGGGTTTGCTAGGTGTGAAACCTGACTCCTTTGAATCGAGCATTTGGAGAGTCTTTTCTCATGTTGAGGTTGCAAGATCAGCAGCAAATCAACACCAGAATTCTGAGATTTTATCAATAGAAGAGCAGACTGCACTGTGTCAAGAGACACAGTTAGTGACAGTGTGAAAACACACTATGTCAGTGTTGATGTTGAGCTTGATTCTTCTTATTCGGGATCGTTTGGTCGTTCTTCAATCTTCTCAGGTCCTTCCCCTCCTTGATTTGATGATGGGTCAATGGATTAGAGTGACAGAGGCTTGGGTTGAGTGTCAGGAGAAAGAAAAACTGAGGAAAAAAAAAGCTTGAGAAATTTTGGCTATGGTGGAATTAGGGTTTCTGAGCAAGGGCCTGGTTTTTCTCAGATTCTAGGAGCTATACTTGATCATTTTCAAAAATTTTTACATGCCTAGGAAGCTGAATTCATGGGCTATCAAAGCCCTATGAAAATCGTCAAGATCGTGGACTGTATGAAGCACACAGGCAGCTCGAACAGATTCGGCGTAGTTCAGGACATCGATGACGAATTTGTGCAATGCCGAGGTCAGGGCACATCAATGTGATCGATTTTCGTGCCAAGATGAAGCGCCTTGAGTAGAAGAACAACTGCCTAGAAGAAATCAAGAGCTGAAGTGGCCTGGTTGAGAAGTTATTGAAGCTCCAAGTGAGGTAGGTCCTGTCTGGCTATGGCAGACACAGAGCAGAGATTGAGAATTTTCACAATGTTGAGCTTCAGATGGCCAAATGTCATGGATTGATGTGACACATGGAAGCTTTGTGAGTTGGGGAATACTTTTCCAGAAGGAAGCTCCAAGAGATTTGACCTGTGGAGTGAGATATAAGCATCTCAATTTGACAGGGTGCTGCTGGCTATGGCTGCCATGGAAGCTTAAGTGAGAGTAGAGTTGGTAGATGAAGTCATGAGCTGACATTGAGCTAGATTGAGGTTGAGAGGAATCAAGAGAGGCTGGAGAAGCAATGCCATGCCCAACTGGGCTCTGATACCATGTGAGAAATGCGGGATCTAGAGCATGGCAAAGGCGGAAGCTATGGAGGATGGAAGGAGAAGTGTGGACTCATGATGGAAAAGACACCGTTTGTTACACAAGTGAATTAGGTTCCAAGATTGAGACTTGGACTCATAAACACAATCTTGTGTATGTGAACAATGACATTGACACTTCACTGAAAAGAAAAGAGTACTATCATTGCATTAAGAAAAGGAAGCAAGTACAATGCTTTATAGGAAAGTAGGAAACTGCAGTAGGCACCATTGTGCATATGGGATAGGTTAGCCTGCATATCCTTGACCCTGAAGCTCCATACAAAGAGGCTATTTTAGTGAGTGTGATTGCTGATTCTCAACACAAACCATATGTCAGAATGATAGGGTGTAAAAAGGAAACATGGCATATAAAAGGTGTAGGATAGGATTGCCAAATCAGATCAGCATTCCAAAACAATAAAGGAGCATGCACATGGAAAAATGTCTAATGTGCGGGAATCACTTCAAAAATTAATAACTTTTCATCCATTGCTTCGAATAGGGGGCAGTAAAAAGGAAAAACATACAATTTAAAGGGATACACATTGTTGTAAGGTTGGATTTCGGTTTTTGTAAACTTAGGATGTGTTCACATGAAAAATGACCAAAATGTCATGTAAAAAAAGAAAACAATAGGAACGGCCTCGTAGGTAAGGGAAACGAGGGCTAGTGGGTGGGCAAGGGACCCGTGAAGGTAAAGTGAAGACATGGGATATACACAGCCTTTGTGAATGACATATGTAAGATGTATGCTTTGTAGATGTGCATGGATGAATCCCCACACTTAAAACCTTACTGGGTAGGGTGAAATGACTTTGCATGAACACAAGACGTGTTACCGGATTGTATGTTAGTGTCTCCACACTTAAAATATGACCATCACTTGCAAACATAAGATGTAGGGTTAGAAAAAATTGGCCCAGTTTGCCGAGCATTGTGGTTGACTCTTGATATCGCATCCTGTATCGTAGTTGGCTGCAGGAGGTACCAAGATGTCTTCATAGCATATGTCCAGCGCGGCACGGAACACGGAGCAGCACCCAGAGAGGTAGCTTTGCTAATGAAGGTGCAAGAATTCGGGTGATGATGAAGGATATTGCACTCAGTGCTACAGTCACTCAAATGGGGAGGAAAGAACAATCACTCACTCCATAACACACATCACTCCATGAATCTCGTAGAGAATCCCATAACGTACACCCAGTTTAGATTTTGATAAGAAAAATGGGATAGAAGAAGTATGCCACCAGGGTGCACAGTTGATGGTGCAAGAGTGCATTCCAACCCGTCTGGCATCGGTGCAAGTAGGAAGGCCAGGGAGCCTTATGGTGCAGGGTACAGAACAGGGTGACATGCCCTATGGTGATGGCAGAAACCCATCCCGTGGGTGCATAGGAGAGAAAGGAAAACATGCCTTGCGCCAAGTGTCGCAATGTCCCTTAATCTCACCTCTCGATGATTGTTTTGAGGACACACCAATCACACTCGACCTCCCTCTAACTGATACTCTATTTGAGAATACAGGAGGGCAACCTGATCCTTACACCCATTATTTTTATCCTCCTCACAATCCCTTGTGCAAAGGTTGTATGCCTTCTGCACATTTGATGGTGCAATAGTGTATCTCCCACCCTGTGTTGGCATACAGTGCGAGAAGGAAAGCCAGGGAGCCTTATAGTACACTGCATAGAAATAGATTGTGCGTTGTGCATTGAGAGGCCCAGCCCCTGCGTGCAACCCTCCATTCCACACAGTTCACCTTTCATTTGAATTGAAGGGAAAGGATTGGTCATTCACCCCACCCTCTGTCTCACGCTCTTTTGATAACTATAGAGGGCAACCCATACTCATCACAGCCCATCCTCTTAGGATGAAAGCTCACATCACTCAATTATTTGTCGATGAAGATTGCTTTGTCTGTTGCTAGCATTAGGGAGTTGATGATGAGGCATACCCAGGGAGGTAGCCTATATATCTAGTACTGTAGATTTTCTGGAGATCATGTCGTCTGTGTTAAGGAATCACATGTTCTGCGGGAAGTACAGAGACAACACTGATGATTTGGAAAAGTGTCTACTGATGATTCGGCACCAGGGGGTCCACTAGGGTTTACCGTATGGTACCATGTGAGTGTAAGGGAGGGGGGCTATTTAAGGGAAGGAAGGTACATTTTATAAGGTAATGTAATATATCAAATTAAGGTAAAAGAAAAATTTTTTCCCCTTATCCTCCTGTCCACGATGGTTGAGCTGGAAGGGGGGAAGGGAATAGAAGAGCCACCAAGCTCCTCGCTGGAGCTTGCTTAGCTTCATGGCCATGCATTTACGCCGCGTGGGGGAGGGGAGGTACCTCTCCATCTCCCTATAAAACTAGGGCTATGGGGATTGGGAAGGAAGGGGGAGGCTATGATAATCGGATTTCGCCGTGTGAGAGAGAAGGATCACGCTGCAGTTGCCACAGACCGTGAGAGAGGTAGAGCTGAGGACAACGACATACTATGCTTGCTGCTGGTTGAAGGAGAGACATATGGTAGTTGTGAAGGGAGGAGAATGGTTGCATGATCTGTGAAGTCGCCGCCTGAGCATGAAGGACTGGGTCATGAGCCGCCGGCAGAGGGAAGACGTCGCCCTGCCAATTTAGTCGCCCCCCTCTCATCAACGTGGTTCCACCACGTGTTTTTCTTTAGAAGCTTCAAGAAGATTCTTGAAGCTTCTAAGGGCCTCCTCCCAAAGCCCCCTTCCTGTGGGTTTTTATATAACCCTTGGAGTTAAGCCCTTTCCAAGCTTGCCTTAACCCTTCCTCGTTGAAATTTAACCCCTTCCCGTGGAGGCCCTTAAAGCCTTCTACTCCCTTGGGTTAGCCTTCAAATTTTCCCCCTCCCGATTTTATCCCCTTCTACCCTTTCACACGCAACCCCCCCCTCTGCCCCCGTGCTAAAATTTATAAGTCCCTTCTTGTGTTTTTAAAAAAAAACCCGTGTTTCACCTCCCCTCCGTACTTTATAAGCCTTAAGGCCTTTCTCCCTTAAGCCCCCTTCCCATGGATGGACCCCCCCCCCCCCGAAAAGAACTAAGGCTTGAAAAGCCTTATTACCTTTTTCCCTCCCCCGTGCTATAAGCCCTTCACCCTTCACCTTTCCCCTTCCACCCCGGGTTTAAATCCCTAAAACCTTTACTACTCCGTGTCCTAAAACCTCTCCAAAAAAATCCCCCTTCCTAGACCTTTTACTCCCAAGCCCAAAGATCTCCCAAGGCCCTTCATTTGTTTGCGAAACCACACTCACACACTCCCTTTTTACCCTATATATACCCCTATAGGGCCTTTTTAGGCTTTGTAAAAATTTCCCTCCCGAAGAAGCTAAGATCTTAAAGGTCTTATTACCCCCTTCTCGTGGTCAATCTCTTAATGACTCCTTGCCTCGAAAGAGAGAAGAAGAGTATTGAAGCGACGGTGGAATTCCGAAAAGGAGTGTAAAGCTTCCTTCACGTTCAAAGGATTACAACTGCGATGCCGCCTAAGAAAGTCCAAGGAGTAGCTACGGGAGGGTCATCTCCCGGTATCCATGTGGATATTTCACCCCAAAACCAGGTTTTTCCTTCTTGGTTTTATATCGGTTTTAATTCAATCATGCAAGATGAATTGTTAGGGATAAGATATATTTTGTCCTAGTTATTTACGAAGAAGGAATTCAGTTTAGTTGAACATGCAAAATGGATAAAGTATAAAACATAGTTTTCCTTCAAATAGCATTATGCATTGAAACGAATTACAAGCAAGATTATCTACCCACTATAGTAGTATATTTCAGTTAAATTGTGAAGGTATAAAAACTGCATCTTGCACCATTAACCCCTATTCTTTTTACAACGAATCATCATAGAAGGTGAAATTCATGAAAGGTTTCTTACATTGCTTAAACTCTAGGAAGTTATCATTGCTAACTGCATATCTTAGGAAGGAAAAGATTGTTTATTTGGCATGAGTTTTGTTCGCAAGGAAAAAGGAAGATTAATTGAATTTACCTAACCTCAAAGAAATAAAGTTTAGGACTGAAAAATCAATTGTCACATAGATAACAAATCGTGCCGAGGTGATCTCGATATTACCTTCTAAAAGTTAACCGAATTAATATAAACTTAGAAATACCTGTGCTGCGAAATATGCATTGGGAATGATTTAAAATCCAAGAAACGTTTATACCTTAAATACTTGCCCACCTTCCCTGAATGTAGGGTCAATAAATCGTAAACGTAAAAGAACTAGGGTTTGTCCTTGAGGTTCTTAAAGAAAATAATAAAAGGAGACCCTAGGTTTGACAAACGTCAGCTTAAAGAAACTGAAACGGATTGTTTCATCGCATATTATGATGCAGGACTTACACAGCAAGTACGAAGTCATATGGTCTTGTGATTGATTCACAAGAAGAAAGGTTAAATACCCTCAACAAGGATGGCTGATCCTTACGCAAGTTATCTTGCAAAAGGATGTATTCTTTGATATCTTTCTAAGTAAGGAAGGTTAAAAATCGGAAACTAAAGTATCCAATGAACTTTAGGGTTGACCAAGTTGGGTTAATAGGGTACGCCCTAACCCAGAATATAAAGGAACTTGCCAAGTTGCAAGGTACCCCGGATCGAGTGCTAGA
The DNA here is from genome assembly GCF_053477565.2 of Lygodium microphyllum. Taxonomy (NCBI): domain Eukaryota; kingdom Viridiplantae; phylum Streptophyta; class Polypodiopsida; order Schizaeales; family Lygodiaceae; genus Lygodium; species Lygodium microphyllum. The sequence continues at coordinate 110,050,828 of NC_141160.1, forward strand.
TGCACTCAAAAGAAAAGATTCCTTCCTTAGCAGTTTGCCAACAACAAGATCGGTTAATGGAAATGTTTGTGCTTGCTAGAGATTTTAGAGCACTGTTTGATTTATGAATTACAAATTAAATGAATATCCATACTTCAGGTTGAATGCCTGAAGAGAGAGGCAGTTTCAGTTATCGCGACTGTCTGCCTGACCCTAACCAAGGGGGTTGTTGACCGCGCTGGGAACGTGCTGAATTAAAGATAAGCTAACGTCGATTATCGTATAATAATGTTAAGAAAACCTTTATTCAGGCATAACCCCAGGTACAGGTTCCTAATTCGCCTCCTACATCTAGTACTGTTGTGATCCAAGAGAAGAAGTTCCTTCTCAAGCAGAGTAAGCCACTCGAGTTTGATGGGAGAGGCAGATTCATCCAGGCTGATGCTGAAATTTGGATTGAATCCATGGAGGATTACTTCGAAGCAGCCGGTACTGCACCCGCCAATCAGGCTATGCTCACCAAGTTAAAGCTCACTGGCGAAGCCAGAATTTGGTGGAAGCAATGGTGCAAGGATCAAGGGATCGCAAAGGGATCCGTTACCTCGGAGAAGCTGAAGAAAGTCGTGCAGGGAAGATACTTACCACCTGCATATTGCACGCAGAAAATGAACGAGTTCTACAAGCTAAAACAGCTAGGACTCACTCTTGACGCATACTACTCTAAATTCGTCTCACTTTTAAAGTATGCGCCATTGATGGACATGACACAGCAGGTGTCCAAATTTTGTGCGGGCTTAAATCCACCAGTAAATACCTGTCTCGAATCTATGTGTCCATCAGATCTTCAGGATGCACTCATTCGAGCGGCGCCTATAATTCAGGAGGTGCAAGCTAGAACAAGGGATAACAAAACTTGGTCTTATAATGACCCGAACAGAGGAGCATTCAGACCTCAAATGAAGAGAGTTCAAGGTCATAATCAGGGACAAAGAAAGAAAGCAAGGACGAATAACGTCAATAACTTTGTTCCTACTCAAAGTAATGGCCGAAACCTCAGTTGTTTCCACTGCAATGAACCCGGTCACTTCAAGAGGCAATGTCCCAAGCTTGGTGGAGGACATCGCCAAGCGCCTTTCCAAGGAACAGGCCGTAGTCAAGGAACCGCTACCCGAGGAAGAGGAAGAACCGCTTGCATTGCCAATAGGCAAAGAGATGAAGAAGAAGATCCGACCATGGAAGTAGAATTCGAAAGAGCGACAGTCCGTGCCGCTTTACACAAGAAATGGCCGAATCGCCAGTTCTTGGTGATTCAGACACCGTCGGACTATCAAGGTAAAGGTTTCAAAACCTTGATTGATTGTGGCAGTACACATTCCTTTATCTCATCAGCATGTGCAAAAAGATTAGGAATAGCCACCGTAGAAGCACCTACCCTGCTTGTGGAATTGGCAAATGGTCGTGAGGTAACTTGTACCAGGCAAACTGCTAAGGTGGAATTCTTTCTGGGAGGAAAGAGAAGAAGGAGACATGGTCTTCATTCGCGTATGCCCTAAAAAGAGTTATCTATCCTTAGGAGATTGCAAGAAGCTAAGTCCAAGGTATTGTGGGCCGTACAAAATCCTCAAATGCCTAGGACCCAATGCTTATAGATTGCAACTCCCTGAGAACCTAAAGGTTCACAATGTATTCCATATCAGCCTATTGAAAAAATATGTACCCAACCCTAACCATGTACTTGATGACCAACAAATTGTAATGCCTAGTCAAGGAGTCCTTAAGCTAAGGCCTGATAGGATCTTAGATGTTAGGGAGAGACAATTAAGATCCAGAACCTTGAGAGAATGCCTCGTCCAGTGGAAAGATTATCCCGAAGAGGATGCCACTTGGATAGAAGAAGACACTCTCAACCATCAATATCCCTAGTTTATCTCGAGATGAGGACATCTTGATTCCTCTAAGGGGGAGAGAATGTAATTTATCAAATTAAGGTAAAAGGGGGAATTTTTTCCCCCTTATCCTCCTGTCCGCGACGGTTGAGCTGGAAGGGGGGAAGGGAATAGAAGAGCCAGCAAGCTCCTCGCTGGAGCTTGCTTGGCTTCACGGCCATGCATTCACACTGCGTGGGGGAGGGGAGGTACCTCTCCCTCTCCCTATAAAACCAGGGCTATGGGGACTCGAAAGGAAGGGGGAGGCTGTGATAATCGGATTTCACCGTGTGAGAGAGAGGGATCACGCTGCAGTTGCCACAGACCGTGAGAGGGGTAGAGCTGAGGACAACGACATACTATGCTTGTTGCTGGTTGAAGGAGGGACGTATGGTAGTTGTGAAGGGAGGAGAATGATCGCCTGATGCTGTGAAGTCGCCGCCTGAGCACGAAGGACTGGGTCATAAGCCGCCGGCAGAGGGAAGACGTCACCCTGCCAATTTAGTCGCCCCCCTCTCATCAACGTGGTTCCACCATGTGTTTTTCTTTAGAAGCTTCAAGAAGCTTCTTGAAGCTTCTAAGGGCCTCCTCCCAAAGCCCCCTTCTTGTGGGTTTTTATATAACCCTTGGAGTTAAGCCCTTTCCATGCTTGCCTTAACCCTTCCTCGTTGAAATTTAACCCCTTCTTGTGGAGGCCCTTAAAGCCTTCTACTCCCTTGGGTTAGCCTTCAAATTTTCCCCCTCTTGGTTTTATCCCCTTCTACCCTTTCTTCCCCCCCCCCCCAACCCCGTGCTTAAATTTATAAGTCCCTTCTTGTGTTTTTTTAAAAAAAATCCGTGTTTCACCCCCCCTCCATGATTTATAAGCCTTAAGGCCTTTCTCCCTTAAGCCCCCTTCCCATGGATGGACGCCCCCCCCATTCCCCCCCCGGTGCTTAAATTTATAAGTCCCTTCTTGTGTTTTTTTAAAAAAAACCCGTGTTTCACCCCCCTTCCGTGCTTTATAAGCCTTAAGGCCTTTCTCCGTTGAGCCCCCTTCCCATGGATGGACCCCTCCCACCCCCATCCCCCCGTGCTTAAATTTATAAGTCCCTTCTTGTGTTTTAAAAAAAAAACCCGTGTTTCACTCCCCCTCCGTGCTTTATAAGCCTTAAGGCCTTTCTCCCTTAAGCCCCCTTCCCGTGCATGGACCCCCCCCCCCCCCCCCGAAAAGAACTAAGGCTTGAAAAGCCTTGTTACCTTTTTCCCTCCCTCGTGCTATAAGCCCTTCACTCTTCACCTTTCCCCTTCCACCCCGGGTTTAAATCCCTAAAACCTTTACTACTCCGTGTCCTAAAACCTCTCCAAAAAAATCCCCCTTCCTATACCTTTTACTCCCAAGCCCAAAGATCTCCCAAGGCCCTTCATTTGTTTGCAAAACCACACTCACACACTCCCTTTTTACCCTGTATATACCCCTATAGGGCCTTTTTAGGCTTTGTAAACTTTTCCCTCCCGAAGAAGCTAAGACCTTAAAGGTCTTATTACCCCCTTCTCGTGGTCAATCCCTTAATGACTCCTTGCCTTGAAAGAGAGAAGAAGAGTATTGAAGCGACGGTGGAATTCCGAAAAGGAGTGTAAAGCTTCCTTCACGTTCGAAGGATTACAACTGCGATGCTGCCTAAGAAAGTCCAAGGAGTAGCTGCGGGAGGGTCATCTCCCGGTATCCATGTGGATATCTCACCCCAAAACCAGGTTTTTCCTTCTTGGTTTTATATCAATTTTAATTCAATCATGCAAGATGAATTGTTAGGGATAAGATATATTTTTTCCTAGTTATTTACGAAGAAGGAATTTAGTTTAGTTGAACATGCAAAATGGATAAAGTATAAAACATAGTTTTCCTTCAAATAGCATTATGCATTGAAACGAATTACGAGCAATATTATCTAGCCACTATAGTAGTATATTTCAGTTAAATTGTGAAGGTATAAAAACTGCAACTTGCATCATTAACCCCTATTCTTTTTACAACGAATCATCATAGAAGGTGAAATTTATGAAAGGTTTCTTACGTTGCTCAAACTCTAGGAAGTTATCATTGCTAACTGCATATCTTAGCAAGGAAAAGATTGTTTATTTGGCATGAGTTTTGTTCGCAAGGAAAAAGGAAGATTAATTGAATTTACCTAACCTCAAAGAAATAAAGTTTAGGACTGAAAAATCAATTGTCACATAGATAACAAATCGTGCCGAGGTGATCTCGATATTACCTTCTAAAAGTTAACCGAATTAATATAAACTTAGAAATACCTGTGCTGCGAAATATGCATTGGGAATGATTTAAAATCCAAGAAACGTTTATACCTTAAATACTTGCCCACCTTCCCTGAATGTAGGGTCAATAAATCGTAAACGTAAAAGAACTAGGGTTTGTCCCTGAGGTTCTTAAAGAAAATAATAAAAGGAGACCCTAGGTCTGACAAACGTCAGCTTAAAGAAACTGAAACGGATTGTTTCATCGCATATTACGATGCAGGACTTGCACAGCAAGTATGAAGTCATATGGTCTTATGATTGATTCACAAGAAGAAAGGTTAAATACCCTCAACAAGGATGGCGGATCCTTACGCAAGTTATCTTGCAAAAAGATGTATTCTTTGATATCTTTCTAAGTAAGGAAGGTTAAAACCGGAAACTAAAGTATCCAATGAACTTTAGGGTTGACCAAGTTGGGTTAATAGGGTATGCCCTAACCTAGAATATAAAGGAACTTTCCAAGTTGCAAGGTACCCCGGATCGAGTGCTAGATGCATTCAAAAGAAAAGATTCCTTCCTTAGCAGTTTGCCAACAACAAGATTGGTTAATGGAAATGTTTGTGCTTACTAGAGATTTTAGAGCATTCTTTGATTTATGAATTACAAATTAAACGAATATCCATACTTCAGGTTGAAGGCCTGAAGGGAGAGGCAGTTTCAGTTACCCCCGACTGCCTGCCTGACCCTAACCAACGGGGTTGTTGACCGCACCGGGAACGTGGACTGAACCCGCCGACCGCGAGAGGTCTCTCCGTTGAGCTCTACTTGGAGCAGGAGGATGCTTGGGTGCCAGGGGGGCTCTAGCCGTAAATCCCTTGCCTTCCGGGTCCTGCACAAGAGGCTAAAGTGACTCGGGATTGGATCTCGAGGCTTGCATACTAGTCTATGGGCGGAAGCTTGGAATAGTGATCCATGTGGATTACTGGATAGCCTTCGGGCGGATTATGGACAAGCCTACGGGCGGAACTCCTTGTATTTCAAAGATAAATATGATGATGTATTAACAAAGAACTCGTCTGATATTGTTTTTCTATGTCACATGATAAGATTACGTGAAGGAACCAGTGCTTAACAGATTAATTAAAGAAGCTGATTGTTACATGTCCAACTAATGTGTTAGATAATTACCTAACTAAAACAAACCAAGGAAAGTGCGGAGGATGGGCCATGGGTCCGTCCTACGGTTGGGTGGTCCTGGTTGGCCGAGAACTTTTCTCAAATCTCGAAGAACAGCGGGAAGATCGTCAAGGGACAAGAACAACAAAAGCGTTGACCTAGAGTTATGTCTTAACCGATTTACGCTGTTTTAGGGGAACGGAATGGGACTATGCCTTACGGCAGAGAGGTTGAGCTTTGCATCCCTCTCGTTTCCCATTCTCTTTGAACCAAGTGCAGCGTGAATCCGCTTCGGACCTGGCGTTTCTGCGTAAAGTAGTTCACTTGAGTCCGATGCTAGTTGCTGTTAGGAAATTACCAATCAGGAAAACCCAAATTTCGGTCGATCCTAAGTGGAAACGGCCAGAATATTTCCAGTACGTGGCAGACGTGGAAAACCCTAGATCGCAAACCCCGTAACATTCCATGGGAGTGCCGAGCGGAGCTTTCTAGACATCCTTTCCGATGGATTGCTAAGACGTGTCCTGGATGATACTAGTGGACACATTACAGGTAAGGTCCCATAAATAGGGGGTATATAAGGGGTATTTTCATATATTTCTTGCACACAGGTGACATCTCCTTATTACTACTAGTGAATCCCCCATGGATTCAACTATCTTGGATTGCATGGTGTTATCACCTTTTTCACAGTCAGCTTCCTGTCCAAGGGTGTTTCCACATTTTCTTAGAAGAACGAGGCCTACTATGACAGGAAATTGCTTCCTTTTCTCCCATAACAATTTTTTTAAAAATGTTTTTTTTTCTTTTGCCCTATTCCCGAGGGTGTTTCTACCTTTTCTCGAAGAATAGGTCGGCATGACAGGGACCAAAGTCCTTTTTCCCCATGATCGATATATTTTTATTGTGTTTTTTTTTCTTCTCTTTTCTTTCTTATTGTATTTGAAGCATCGAATGGTAGGAACGCCATGCAGAACCATTATCATCATCTCTATTTTGTATCAGATGGAAGGGAAGCTAATGAGGAGAAGAAGGTGGTTGCGAGGGGCTATTAGGACAAAACCATAGCATCAGGATCAGCAAGAGGGTTATTAGGAACATTAGGTAAAGGCATATCAACCTTCGTGCAAGGCATGATGAAACTATCAAGTGATTGTCAGGATCCCGAGAGGGTAATACTTCTTGAGGCGATAGCCATTAATAAGGGATCATCCGAAGCATCGTATAAGGACCCATCCATCATTGTTGAAGCTTGCCAATAAACTTGCCAATAAAATTGCCAAATTGGGAATCATAAGCAATGATTAAGTCACCTTCCTTGAACTCCTTCTTCTTGATGAAGCTGTCATGATAGACCTTTCTGCGAGCTTGTGTGGATTCCATGCACTGTAGGGCCATCCTATAGATCTCATCAAGACACTCCAAGTGCAAGAGACGATGCTGCAGGGACTCAGAATCCCCCAAGCGCTCCTTGATAGCCACTTGCTGGCTGGGAGGGCAACTCCAGTTCAACATGAAAAACGACTTCTATACCATACACCAGTTGGAAGGGTGTCTGTCCTGTAGCTGCCTTATGGGAGGTTCTATATGCCCAGAGGGCCTCTATAAGTCGATCATCCCAATCATGACGATGTGCAGCTATCATTCTCGTTAGGATCGAGCAAAGGATGCGATTGGTGACTTCAACTTGGCTGTTGGATTTGGGGTAATAGGGGGTGGACTTGCGATGACGAATCTTATACAGCTCCATGAATTCTTCCATGACCTTATTAATGAAATGAGTGCCTTTGTCACTTACCAGCTCTAGGGGACTACCAAAATAGGTGATGATATTCTCGTATAGAAACAAGGCCATGCTATTTCCATCATCCTACTTCAGAGCTTTAGCTTCACACCACTTGGTGACATAATCCATACATACAAAGACGTATCTGTTCTACTTCTGTCTGGTGGGGGGATCATTTGGACCTACAAATTTGATGCCCCACTTCTCGAATGGCTTCAAGGGAAGGATAGGTTGTAGTGGCATGGCACTAGACTTGGTGGGTTTCCCCATCCATTGACATGCATCACATCGCTTATAGTAGTCATAGGCATCCTTATGGAGGGTCGGCCACTAGTATCTTGCTAATAGAGCGTTTCTGTTGTTGCTTCTCCTGCAAAATGGTCTCCACATGGCTCGTCATGGCATGCTTTCAATACTATGTTGATTTTTTCTCCTGCAACACATCTTCTGAGCATGTCGTCTTTTCCTTTCTTGTACAATGCATCACCTAACATGGTGTAGGGGGTTGATTCTAGTAGAAGCTTCTTCCTTTCGCGACTAGAGATGCCAGGAGTATACTGTTGGGTTGCCAGTAGGTTGGCTATGTCTACATACCAGGGGGTGACAGTTTCTACTAGAAACAAGGAAGCATTAGGGAGGTCTGGATCATCTTGCTCCTCGTCTGCATTCTGCAAGATACACAATGGATGATCAGTCCAGAACATGGAAGCGACCAAGTTTGGTGATTATCTCAAAGTCAAACTCCTAGAATAGAAGGAGTCATCTCATCATTCTTCCCTTTACATCTTCTTTGTTCATTAGGAAGGATAGGACCTCATGAGCCACATAAAATTTAAAATGAGTTGACAGCATGTAGTGGCGAAACTTCTCTAGGGCAAACACCATTGCCATACACTCCAGCTCTATCACTATATAGTTTCGCTCTCTGTCAGTGACCTTTCTGCTTGCATAATAAATGGGCTGACCAGCTTTGAGGATCCCTTCTGGCATATAGGACTACACCTAAGCCTTCAAATGATGCATAAGTCTATACATGGAACTCCTTTGTTCAATCGAGAGGTTTCAGGATGGGTGCCTCAATCAGACACTACTTCAGGGTATTGAATGCCTCGTCACAATCATTGGTCCATGTAAACTCAACATCTTTTCTCAAGAATTTATGCAAAGGGGCTGCCTTCGTCACAAAGTGTGCAATGAATAGTTTTTAATAGCCCACATGGCCAAGGAATCCCCTCAATTTCTTAAGGTTAGTTGGGGTTGTCAAGGCGACAATCTTCTCAATTTTAGCAAGATCTATTGCTATCCCTTGTGCAAAAACAATGTGGCCTAGAAGAACTCCTGATGAGATGCCAAAGACACATTTTTCGAGGTTGAAAGAAATCCCATACTCACGACATTTGTCAAAACACTGCTCTAGGTGCCCCCAATGTCCCCCGGATTAGGCTATAGACATAGAAGTCATCGAGATACACCTGAATGAAATCATGTAAATGGTTCTGGAAGGCAGCCATCATCACTCGTTGGAAAGTAGCAAGAGCATTACAGAGGCCAAATGACATCACTTTGTAAGCATAGGTTTTCCATTTGGTTGTGAAGGTTGTTTTAGATTGGTCTTCTTCTACAATTTGGACTTGGTTGTATTCGCTGAATCCATCCAAGAGGGAATAGAGCTCATGGCCTGCCACTGTGTCCAATAGTTGGCCTGTGAATGGGATAGGGAAATGATCCTTCTTTGTCTTGGAATTCAGCTTTCCAAAGTCCACACATATTTGAAGTTTCCCATTTTTCTTGGGTACTATCACAATGGGTGAAACCCATTGACTGTTAGCCACTAGATAAATGAACTCAGCTTCAAGGAGCTTCAATAGTTTGACCCTAACTAGAGCAAAATATTTGGGATTCATGTGTCTTTGTCTTTGCCTCACTGGTTTGGCATCAGACTCTAGGTCGATGTGGTGTTGGCATACTGTGGGATCAATCCCCTTTAGATCTTTGTACGGCAATGCAAACACGTCTAAGTTATCCTTTAGTAGGTCTCGCAAGACCAATAGTTCCTCTTCTAGAAGATTTAGACCCACCTTCAGGTGATGTTCAGTACCTTCACCATCCATGAACATCAATTACTTTTCACCTTTTCCTTCACAGATAAATGTCCCACTAATTGCTTTTGGGTAGAGATCTGACTCCTTCAAGGGAGTGGTCTCCTCTTCTGATGATGCATTGGAACTAGTGTCCTCTTTTAATAGAGGCCTAGCTCACTCTTTGGGAGGCTGAAACGGTATCATTGAGGTTTCGGGTTTGGGTTGGGAATAAGTTACTTCTTGGCTCGAGGATTCATCTTATGAAGATGCAACCAAGAACATCACATAACATAAACTTTCTACGTTCTGTTTGAGCTGCAAGGCTGGGGGTTGTTTGTAAGGTGCATCAGCATCATCCTCTTTAAGGAAGGGTAACTTTGGATGAGAAGAGCCACTGTTGAAGGAATGCCTATTCTTCTTAATCTATTTCTTATAAAGTCTTTGCTCATGATGTGACTCATTAATCATTCCAAAAGGTACCATATTCATTTTGATGATTAGAGAGGGATCTTCTACTTCTGAGGCTTCAGGAACTTCAGCAACTTATTCCTCAACTCTGCCTTCCATGGGTAGGATAGATCCTTCTAGCTCACTTTCATAATCTTCTTTTGCATTATCACCTTTGTCCTCTTCAAAGTCTATTTCTATCTCTATGGGGGCTTTGTAAGAGAAGAACAAGCTCTCTGTTATGTCCTTTGCTTTTGTGTTTGTGTCTATCTTTGTCTCTACTCTTGTCCCTATCTCTAGCTCTATCTTTGCGACTGCTATGTAACAGGGAGAACAATACATCCAAGCTTCTATTTCGCTGTCAGAAGTGATTTCAAAAGTCAATTCGGGTTCAGATAGGAGGTATTCTCGCATGGCCAAGGACTTTGCTTCCTTCAGTAATTGGCTTACATTCCCCACTATTAGGGACTATGCCTCTATTTTCTTGGGAAAAATTGTTTGATACTCTCTTCATCTCCTGATGTACCATCTGTTACTTCATTAGAGGAATTGGTTATGAGTTCGATGGATGTGGATCCATTTTCTTTTTGCAATCCATACAACTTCCACACCACTTTGTTGAGTCCTCTACTGAGGGTTAGGGTTCCTTTGAACCAATCATCCTTGCTCTTGCTTCAAAAAGCCAAGGACTTCCCAATAGCAGAGGGTATGAGGTCCCTTAGGAATTTGGTTTGACCACTAGATATGTCACCCAATAGTCTCTTCCTACAAGGGTTGTCTTTATGTACAGGAGGATACCCAATGGTTTGATGTTTCTTTGGTTTGCCAATCTGATCAGCCATTGTGTAGGTTGCATTCATTGTAATTCTAGATCCTTCATTGTCACATCCATCATTATATTTACCCATGAGCCTCCATCAATCAATGCATCTCTAATAAAGAACCCTTCAATCCATATGCCAATCTTTGGGGTTCCAGGATCCAGGAAGGCGTTAGCCACATCTACTTCCTTCACGGGTTCTGAGGCTCTGTTGGACTTGGTTGTTGTTGGGGGAGCAATCCTTAGGCCACTTCTTCTTGTCAATATGCTTTTGAATTTCTTTCAATAGCTGGGAGACAACATCAACAACTCTTGGAATGTTAGGTTTGGTTTAAAGGTGTCTACGTCTTTAACCAAATCATATTCTTTGATAGGATTCACAGGCTTTTCCAATCGGCTAGGAAATAAGGCCACACCTACTTTTATCTTCCCTTTTTCTTCTAGGAGTGGCAACATTTGCACTTCTTCTTCATGATGAGGTCCTTTCGCATTCTCTATTTCCTAGACCTCCGATCCTGTCTCTGGGACTATCTCTGTGACTCTCTGCGGCATTGTAGTGCTCTGTACTAGACGCTCTATTCTGGTTTTCTGTTGGAAGACTGAACTTCACTACTTTGGCAGGAGGATTATTTTCTTTCTAGACAAGTGGTTCCTTCTTCTTGGCTTGCATGATGGTGGCAGTCTCTTATTCTACCAAATTGGAGGCAGGCTCTTGAACCTTGGACTGGTTTTCAACAATATTGTTCTTCATTAGAGCTGGGCTTGGAGAGTATTTTGCAGTGTGGCCTTCTCCTTTTCATCGACTGCATAAGGGCTTGTAATCCACAGACCTTCTAGGGTTTGGACAATTTGGTGAGATATGACTATTTTCTCCACATCTGTAACACTCCACCTTTGATCTTTGACCACCACTAGACTATCATCCTCTATAACTTTGAGAGGGAAACCTCATTGGACAAAAATTAGGACCAAACTCCCTAGGATTTGGTCCAATGTCTTGCATTATCATTTTGGATTCTAGCAAGTTGAATCTTGCACCTTTATCTTTCTTTCTTCTTTCGTGTATCTCTTTCAGAGAGCAGATATCCTCTGTATGGTTCTTCCTCAAATAATAGGAAAAGAAGACTCTAGGAATGGTTGGTTGTCGGGTACATTCAGTGGCTAAATGTCCCGCTTGATGGCACTTTCCACACCATGTATTAGAACACATCACATCTCTTTCACCTCCCGTAGGAGTGGATATATTGGCGGTATTCACCTTCAGTGTGTCTGTAGCTGCTCTTTAATCACATCCATAAGCTCTTTCTTGATACTTGCCATTGAATTGGACAAGCAGTTCTTCAGATTTTCACCTCCTGAAGTACTTGTAGTAGGATTTTGGGAAGCTTTTGTGATTACTGCATACACTCCTTGGGTTGATCCAGAGGGTCCTCTATTCTGGTTTTGATTTAGAGATCCTGTTGAGACTTGGGGTTGTTGATTCCAGTGGGTAGGATTCCACTGTTGTTGAGTCGCCATTGGAGGAACTGTTTGAAACCACCCATCATTTGAGGCATTATCATCTGCGACCACTGTGGATTAGGTGCATTGTACTGCGACATTGTTTGCATCTGGGGGTAGGGATAGGAAACTGGCCCTGGAACTGCATTTGGTGGGTATACCATTCCTGGCATGGGAGGAGGTAAGACTCCTCTTCCTGAGGTCATTGACAACCTTGCTTCAACTTCATCATACAATCTTGCACCTTCCACTGCAACTTGTAGATTGACTAGTCTTCTCAATTCCATGAACTTGCGAACTTCTGATTGTAGGCCTCTGAGGAGCACTCCTTTTTGGATGCCTTTATCCAAATAATGATTGATCCATCTCTTTAGGATAGATTCCATTCGTGAAACATAAGATTCTACTCTTTCTCTAGAGGATTGACTTAGATTCATGAACTCCTCTCACATCCGCTCTTCAAAACCTTCATGGCTAAATTTAGTGAGAAATGCCTACTTCAAGTCATCCCATGTGCCAAAAGTTCATGTTGCTTGTCTCTCGTACCACTGAAATACCATGCCCTTGAAAGTGGCGGGGAATATTGCTAACCAATTATCTGGGGTTTTGGCATTGTTAGCCACACATGCTACCATAAACTCTGCTACATAAAGATCATGATCTTCATTGTACTCTCCCTTAAAAATGGGCAGTGGGACTATGTTTGCTGTCATGTCATCAATATTTCTAGGACAAATCTAATTAGGAAGGGGACCTTGAGTCAAAATGAGGACTTCTGTAAAGAGTGCTTTTAAGGCGTCAATGGAGACTTCTGTTGTGCAAGCTCATTCTCAGCCTTGATTTTTGCCTTCTCTCTTCTCACATACCTCTAGACTTGTTCTAGTGCTTGCCTCTTGATTGTGTCATTCATTAGGGGGTTGGGTTCAATTAGTTGGTCTGTACTCAACAGAATAGAATCAGAGGGAGCTTCAATCTCTAGAGGACTCTCTGGCCAATGTCTCTTCTTCTTCTTTCTTTTTTATGTCTCTAAATTGAGCTTTCAAACCACTATAGAGGGAGAGATATTCTGTTATGAAGGTATCAAAACTCATTATTTTGAGGATCATTGTTGTACTATCATCATAATAATGCTAGCTTTTGATGGTTTCAATAGTGTATGTTGTAAATAACACTCTATCCACCAACTTCCATTGGGTTGCTAATTGAACAAACAAGAGATTGTTAGTGCACCAAACATCCCATGTGTCCTGCTGTTGAGCATCTATGAACAAATTCCAACTTCTTTCTTTCTTGTTTTTATGAACCTCCACTGACCATGACTCCTAAAGCTTCTTCACGATCTCTCACTTGATGATGTCTGGAAACTTCTTAATGAATGCCAAATCTTCCATGGGATGGCCATTCTCTTTGTTTCTACTCTTCTGTTTGTTCCTAAACAATTTGCCACCAAGATGCAAGTTTCTGATGCTTCAACAAGAAGAGAAAATAGTCTACCACATAGAGCCTGCATCATAATGGTAATATACTTCTGCCATTGTGGAATGAACTTCTTGTAGAAAGTGGCTTTGGTAATGAGAATCTCCAACTCTTTACCGAAAGAAAGAACTTTGCAAACACATATTGAATTCTTTTCTTCTTGGAAATGCAATTTTCTTCATTTTCAGCCTTTTGTAATGCTTGTTGATGGCAAGTTTCCCTGGCTGCACACAAAAAACATGGAGCCCAAGAGAGATACCAAGTAAAATGAGTTTCTACTACAAGAAAATCTATCTTGTAACATCAACAAGATTTTGTTTCATTAGAGAACCACAACAAGGAAAAGAACACCACCTAGCAAGAAATCTTCATGCAACATCATAGAAACAAACTCCAATGGTTTTATCTTCAATAAAATTCATCATTCTCTTCATATTATTCATAGAATTATTTGATAGAAATTGAAAACACAAAATAATGCTCCACTTTGAATGAAAATAATCACGTAGTATTCATCTTCAATGTCTTCATAGTTCTCTTTCTCAATCTCTTATAGATAGATACCTTGTTTTGCATAGAATTGACTATCTATAACTCTCTCTTTCTCTCTAAATCAATAGTAAATCATCTCTTCAATACAACACTCAATAATCACTCATAATAATACTTCTTTGGTTGTGGATTCTCTTTCCAAAAGGTGTGCCTGATATGAAAGGTCACCAGAGCCACCACAGTGACTTCTCATAGCTCATCACTGTCACTTCACTCCAATCTTCACTTGAGTCTTCAGTAGCTACTTCTTCCACTTCCTTGATCTATTTTGAACTTATATTTACATCTTTCCAAGGCTAGAAAACTTTTCCAAAATCATACATACATTCCACATAATAGTTATAGAAGCCTACATAATAGAACAGAACAAAAACAAAGTAGGGATAGAGGCTCTACAAAAGCTCAACAGAGGGTTACAGAAGGTCAACAGAAAGCATCAAAACCACATAACTCATACTAAAACTAATCCAAAATATCAAAAAACATTCAATGATCTTTTAAAAATTCTCCACTTCCATCAATCATGTATCCATGCTTTATACAGAAGAAAAATAGAACAAAATAGAAGCTAAATAGAACCAATTAGAATGTCAACATACCTATTAGAACATCACAGAGCCTCATATTTCTACTGAGAATCATCATGAGCTTCTAAAACATAATCAATCTCATCCAAAACACTCTCAAACACTTCCAAAATAACTAATCATCACTCAAAATCCATAAAAATCAACTATTCAGGCCTCATAAACAACAAAAATCAACCAAAACAATCTAGTCAATTCAGCATTCAACACTTACTTAGCAAATAGACCGCTAAACTTCTTTGGGAGAGGAGCCTCACATTGGGTCTCCCGGCAACCAACAACGCTAAACCAGCCATTCCTAGGATGGAGATAAATCCCATTGGAATACCCAGACCACCTAGACCCTACGTAACCCACCCACCGATCGACGCTCCAATCCACTATGTGGAGGAGCAGAATGATGAGGAATCTTATGTGAACCCTTACGTCTCGTATGATGAAGAGGGTAATCCGATCCTCATGGATTATAGACCAATACCGGTGATGGCATTTGGTAGAGGTAGAGGTGGAGGTGTAGGAGGCTAGGTCCAAGCGGACTTGCGGTCACCCAAAACATATCTCATCGTGATGCCTTGAGAGGGAGTAGGTCCAAGAGCCAATCTCGTGTTGGACTTGCGGTCACCCAAAACATATCTCATCGTGATGCCTTGAGAGGGAGTAGGTCAAACCACAACACAGCAGATCTTAGGTGCGCAAAGTGTGGAATCACTCATCTCTTTGCCGATTGCCCAAGAGGGAAACCACCTTTGGCAATCAAGCCATCAGTCATGTTGGGATTGTTTGTCATCAAGACACTTGATGGGGAGGCCACACCTATCGTGTTACATGTCATGACTCGTGCACAGATGAAGTATGACGGCATATCATTGCCAGAGCCTAGCAATTTAGATGCAGTCTCAATTGGGAAAATGAGTTGTATGCAAATGAAAAAGAAACTGGATGCAAAGATCACACTAAAAACGGAGAGTGCCACAACATTGTCTGTTGGAAAAAAGGTGACAAACGTAGAGGCAGAAATGTCGGCTCCAAAGACTATTGAGAAGGAAAGTGTGAAGGTCGGGGAGTACCCCAACCCAAAGCGCAAACTCAAAGCTATCGAAAAAGTGAAGGAGTGGATAAAAAAGGCCCAAGAACACCTAAAAGATGCTTAGCCCATATTGGAAGATGAGGTTGATGATCTCTCAAGCATAAGTATGCCAATCTCACCACCATGATCAAAATCGAGACGCGAATGCACCACAAGTAGTGCCGCTTAGACAAAACTCAAATACTACGAGATAGCAAGGCTATCAAGGCCATTAGCCTGAAAATGCAGGGTTTGGAGAAAAGCTAGCAACCAACAACCTCCTCACCACATTGGTGACCACCCCCATGATGCCAAGCTTGGAAAATTTGCTTAGGCAGTATCCGACACTCTAGCAAGAGCTGAAACAATGGGTTGAAGGGTTGATGGAGCACGCTACCACAGACTTGCACAGACATGATGTAGAGACACAAATATCGAGCCTCTGATGCTACACTCAATGCCCAAATTCTTGCACATAAATGGTTTTTGGGAAGGCACAAAAATGCATGCCATCTTACCAGGTCCTAGCTCTGGGAGATACCACAAGAAAGGGAATTGTAGACACAGGGGCAAGCCACACAGTACTCTAGGTGTGAGATAACCCGCCTGTTGAGAATGCTAGGTTTAATGTCATGCTAGCTAATGGAATGAGGGTAAGGCCATTCAGAGTGCGAAAGAACTGGCCCTTAAATATTGCAGGAGTCCAATTCTCCATTGAATTTATAGTCATGAAGGGGATGGGCTATGACATCCTGCTAAGCCGGCCCTAGATGCACAATGCACGGGTCATAGAGGACTAGGGTAATGGTTTGATCTTCTTAGGAAATAGAATAGAGGTAGTGAGGGTAGAGATGGACACTTGGAAGGCAACGCCAGTCGACCTAGATGTCATCTTAGCCATGTTGAAAGGTGACGCCAAGTGTAGAAAATCTTATGGACTGTTGAGTTAAGTATATCCCTTGTCCAGAAGATGAGAGATATTGGATGCATGTGCTAGCCACTATCAATCTACAATTCTCAAATGGTGAGGAGTACGAGTGAGCAAGCTACTAAGGCAGCTGGTAGGCCCAGAAATAGACCTTCAATGCTAGTCTCTGCATGATGGCTAAGAGCTCAGACAAATGATCAAACCCTATCAAATTTCATGTCCCTAGCAACAAGAGAGAACTCCTTGAGATCTTAGAGCATCTGACAAACAAGCTAGCGGGCAACCTAGCCGCGAACCTTAAACCTCTCTAAGATCTCTTGGATAAACCTAAGTGGCGATGGACCAAAGTGCATGAATTAAACTTGATGTACAATTGAGCCTTAGTCATCACCGATGAAAACAAGGAGCCATATCAAGACTTAGAAGATGACGAGCAATTGGATGAAGATAGCGCTAATGATGAATACGAGGATTGTTATTCCCTTAGTGACCAAAGTGAATGAGGATGGATACCATAGAATACGACATTGAGAGATGATTAATAGAACATATATGAGAAAAATCCAAACCAAGCAAGGAAAATATTTTTAGAATCAAGAAAGGAGTCATGCACATAGATTGTGACCACACATGGTTGGAGCGCATAGGAGTGATAGATTACGAGCATGTAGGCTTGGTCCAATCAAGTGCCACATCCTTCACACTCTCAGTTGTGACCTCTAGGAGAGACTCCCTCTTCTAGCAAAGATGGAGAGTTCGATTTTGAGTCAGAAGTAAGCTCGGATAGTGATCTTGAAATACCTCAATGGTTGAAGACTAGACGCATCAAAGGGGACCTACCTGTTCACCTAAGGCACCGAAGGCTGAAGAAGAAAAGGAGGAAGTGGCCCAAGGAACCACAAGAGCTAATGAGCAAAGAAAGCCGCAAGACCTTCCAAGGAAATTCACAAAGTTCAAAAAAGGCGATAGGGTGGTGATCTTGCTAGGAGCCAAATGCCAAGGGCAAGCCAGGGAAACAATAGAAGGTCCCGCCATTGTCAAGGAGGTCAATTTGGCAAAGGAAGGGGAGAGACCCTGACCTATCTTCATAGTCGATGACTTGACTAAGGAAGAGGAAGCAAGTCTCGTTACTCTCTTGTGATATTATATTGACATGTTCACTTGGTCCCTCAATGAGCTAAAAGGGATAGATTGGAGAGTGTAGTGACTCACAACATACCCATGACACTCGATATAGCACCTGTCAAGCAACGTCCATATCCAAATGAATCCTAAGTATGTTCACGCAGTGAAAGAAGAGATTGATAGGCTGTTGAGAGTAGGATTCATTTATGAGATTGAGCACACGGAATGGGTCTCACCCGTAGTGATCGTGCTGAAAAAGAATGGAAAAATCAGAGTGTGCGTCAACTACAAGAAGGTAAACACTGCTATGAAGAGAGACAATTATCCATTGCCATACACTAAGCACATGCTCAAAAGAGTAGCTGATAAAGAAGCCTACATTTTTCTAGATGAATTTTGGGGATATGATCAGGTGCAAGTGCATCCTGATGATAGGCATAAGATTGCATTTGCCACAAAGTGGGGTGTCTTTACCTACATAGTCATGCCCTTTGGGTTGACTAATGCACAGCTTCTTTCTAGATACTCATGTGTACCATCTTCAAAGACATGCTTAGGAAGGAGTTAGAGGTTTTCATAGATAATTTCTGTGTTCACTCTACATGGAGGAACACTTAGATAAGCTCTAAGAAGTTTGTGCGTTCACTCTACATGAAGGAACACTTAGACAAACTCTGAGAAGTCTTTGAATGTTGTTGGTCATATTGTCTCTCACTGAAGCCCTTGAAGTGCCAGTTCTGGGTAAAGCATGGATGCATCCTAAGGAACATGGTTTTGAAGAACAGCATTGCCACATACTTATCAAAAGTTAGGGTTATTGTCAATCTTCCACCCCCATCCAATTAGAAGGGAGCTCAATGCTTCTTGGGCCACATGGGATACTATTGGTGCTTTGTGTTGAACTATGTATTGATTGCTAGACCTCTATACAAATTATTGATCATATTCAAGTGGACTAAGGAATGCCAACACACATATGAGGAATTGAAAAATGCTCTAAACACTGCACCAATTCTACAAGCCCCAAATTGGATGATCACCTTCCATGTCCACATCCACGCTTTGAAATTCGCCATGGGAGCTGCACTGTGTCAGCTTGGTGAACACAATCTAGACTATCCAGTGAGCTTTGCTAGTAGACAACTCATGGATACACAAATGAATTACTCAAAAACAGAAAGAGAGGGCTTAGCCATGATATTTGCTATAAAGAAAATTTAGCATTATCTGCTAGCCACGCCTTTTACTTTCTTTGTTGACCATCAAGAATTGCTTTATCTTGCTAATAAACCTTGCACTATAGGATGCATTGCTCGATGGTAACTTCTGCTTTTAGAATTTGACTTCTTCATGGTGATATGCAAGGGTAAGCAACACTACATGGCTGACCATATGCCTCACATAACCACAAGAGAGGCCATTGGACAAGGCATCCAGGGCAAATTGTGAGATGCACATATGTTTCACTTTTCTAGCACAAGAGATTTATTTAGAGCTAATTTGATGCCATATTGGGCAGACGACATAGTCCAAGTGCTTTTGAGCACTGACTCCTTGATCGACCCATCGAGAAGACTTGACTTAGGTGACTCATCCTTAAAATCCAACCCTGTCAATTGATAGCAAGACAACTTCATAGATTGGGAAAAGACGGGTTGCCACAAAGATTCTTCAACGGTAGTCATATCAAGAAGTACTACCCCCCCACGCACCCATTACACGAACCTCCAATGTTATAGTCTCGTGTCAACATACGAGTGGCCATGACCACAAAGATTGAATATGAGGATGAGAAAATACTGGAAACAGCTTACCTAAGCATAACTCTCATTGCCCACCCTCAATGCACTGATCAATGAGGGAGCTGACTTTAATGCCCTAACTCACGAGCATTGGACGCAAATTGGCAAACCGTAGTTACAGCCCACTAATGCCAAACTTAGCCCATTTGGGGGCCATTCATATGCACTCTTAAGAAAGGGCAAAGTAGTAATCTCTATCGAGTCTGTGCATACCAATGATCTTTTATGTGCTGCCAAACACTAAAGATGCAGGTATAATATCACTGTTAGGACACACATTTAAGAAGTAAACTCATTGCAATGTGGACTACAAGTCCCAGCGCATTCAGCTTGCCATAGGCAATGGGCAAATAGTCACTGCTTTCAGCAAGGGTGGCGTGACTTCTTCAAAGTTTGCAAAGCCCCCGGTAGAGAAACCCATTGTCAAGTCTAAGGAGGGGGGTCATAACCCATCACAACCTGCCAAACCTCAAGACATGAAAATCACGGGAGTCAAAGCTTAGGCCTACGGACCAAATCTTCAATGGATCCCTAAACATCAAGGCCCACCGCCGGGGAGCAAGCTCCCACGACCCAGCAAGGCTAAGAACTCACACTTGACACCTAGAAGGTTGAGATGACACTACCAACCTTGCAAAATGGTCAAGCTACGATGGTTCTCCAAAACCTTATTGCAAGCTCAAGGCTATTACAAGGGTAATGCGAGGATATGGGTACCTAAGGCCAAGATGGCCAAGGACACTACTTAAACATTGCCCTCAGACTTGATTACCCAAAGCATAGAGGAAAATGAGGCACACATACCACACGAGACTCAGGCTGCGAAACCCATAGCACCTCAAAAGCCTAGGCTAGCAGAGCCTTAGCTGAGCTATTGACAAAAACTATATCCTGCTGCTCACAAGCCGCTTCAACTTGATCCCACTCGTACCCTTAAGACCTCAGATGCAGCTACTAGTGCAACACATGTGGCTCCAACCAAGCCTATCAACAAAGGCCAAGCCACAATCTCAGGAGCAACCCAAGTGGCAACAACTACTTGCTCAACTATCTAGTTTGGTCAAACCCCAACCACCAATTGGCCTTAGACACTCTTATGAGAGAAGTTCCATTCTAACCTTGGCCACCAACTTGGCAGAGAATACATAGGATGACTTGGTTGCTTGCCTTAGATGCTTGGATGCTACCTTAATGACACTTGCTAAAAGTTATGATAGGCTAGATTTAGGTCTGTGGATGAGCCTATAGTGAGAGACATGTGTGCACTCCCCTGTTCTTGGGAAGAATCAAACTTAGTATTTGTTAAGGCTTACAAAGCAACAAAGGAGCTAATTGCCATTGAGATCTCCAGAGACCATGCATGAAACTGGTGCCTCATCACGTCCTATCACAAGAGAACTATCCTTGCCATATATAGAGAAATAGAGGAGTTAAAACAACTCGCTAGCATTGAGTCCTCTTTCTTCAGGAAATGGTATGCTCTTTGACTTCAATGGGAGCTAGAGGGCTACCAAATCATGACTAATGCTAAGCAATGACGTGCCATCAAAACCTCAAAGTATGACCCCCCTTACGTAGCTCCAACCTCGTATTGGGTGTTGACATCCTGACCCACCCATATCTAGATCGAAATCTGACTGAGGAGGAGCTACACATTGCCAGTCGAGTAAACTCCGGTGACTTCCTCATGGATATTCTCACCTACATTACTCAAGTCAACATCCGTCCTTTCAACATGGACCACTATGCTCAATTAGAATACAGTCAGAATTTCTATACTTGGCTCATGCAGAAGTAAAGCCCCAAACACACACGCTGAAGGCCCTTGACCTCTCAACCTCTAAATCCTAGGAAGGATTCTTCTCATTCCCAAGGGGGGAGGGGGAAAGGTGAAGTAGAAGTAAGGTGAAGTAACATGAAATCAACAGTGGAATGAAGAGGTGAAGTCAAACATATAAGGGAAAATGAAACATGCAAGAAACAGTTAAAGTCTCAATCAACATCTAAAATAGATAAAAATCAACTCGTGATTAAGAAAGAGCATCGTAAAATTTTGGAAAATGAGTAGAACTACTCTAAGGAAAATTCTCTTTTTATGCTTAAGAATATCTTATTTCCATAAAAGCATGATCAACTCCTGTTTATATTCTAGCAAGAAAGTGTCTTAAAAAAGCTAATGGTGAACCATAGTTTTATGATAGGAGCCGAAGATGGCAGCACAACAGGATCATGCCCACCATCTTCCATTCACGAATGAGGAAAGAGAAAAGTTTGGCCTCTTTCTCGAAAATCGTGCTTACAACAATTAGCTAAAGTTTTGAAGCTTCCATAACATTGTAGAGGTGGTGGCTAAGGAGGAGGTTGCAAAAAGGGTCCTGGAGTAACGCAACTTGGCCAAGTACATTAAGAAGTTTGGATAGGAGCCCAGACCATGCCAAGCGCATGGTCTTCTTGAGAACCTACAACCCTGATAGGAAATGTGGGATGACTATGGGGAGGGGATAAGGAGCAAAGCAAATTCAAATTCAACTCAATAAGACCTTGGTGGAAAAGGCATTGGGTTTGGAACCCAAGGTAGAAAGGAGACAGAAGCGGGATGTATACGCTCATGCTGAACATGAGGAAGGAGCAAGTTCTAACAAATGACATCATAAGCATTCAAGACATCCCCAACCATAAATCAAAATGTGGGCAAAATTCATACATTCCCTCTTCTCTAGCCAATGGTACAACTCCCTTATGCACAGAATCAGTGTGCCCATGCTGGAGAGCTTGGCAGCTCGCATGTTGGATGAAATATACTAGAACATCTACATGCAAAAAACCATTGATCAATCTGCTAAGGCACTAGCTCTAGGTAGCAAGATGGCTGGTGGGGAATCCTCGGTAATTAAAGGGAGTTGAGAGGAAGAAACCATCATCCAAAGCCTCATTCATTGGGTATGGGGGAATCTTGACTGCCCTCATCCAAGAGGCAGTAAAGGAAGTGTAGAATGGAGAGGAAGGAGTCGATGAAACACCTGGAAGTTCACCCCCCATTATGAACAAGAGCAGTCAAGTGAAAGAATGGTTAACGAAGAGAAGGGAGAGCTAGAAGCCCGGTCTAGCAGAAAAAGAAACCAAAATACCCCAAGAAAATGCTGATATAGGAGAAAGCAAACCTGCAAAAGGTGAAGAAGGAGTCAAAGAAAGAGGAAGAGCAAAGGAAGAGGAAAGAGAAAGAAGAGTCTAAGAGATTGCAAGAAGAATTGAGAAAAGACGAAGAGGAGAGAAAAAGAAAGGTTGCTAAAAAGGAGGAGGAATTGAAGAGGAAGGAAGAGGAGGACATCACGCTAGCCATGCACTTGTCCATCGAGCATCAAGGCGGCATGCAAGATGAGCTGGATGCCTTGAGCTCATGAAGAGATGATGGCATGGGTGCAGTACTTTGTCAATAAGGAACTCACACAGGGGAGGAGTGTGGAAACTGCAACCATTGGGCAGAAGAGATCGGTGGCAAACAGATGATGAATCAAGATAGCACTTGAAACGACAAAGACTCGAAACCTCCACGAGTCCCATCTATACAATGATGACACCAACTGCTGAATACAATGAATACGTCAAAGAGTTGCTCTCGCAGTTAGAAAAATCTAAGGAGGAGAAGAGAATAGCAGTGGCTGCTGAAAAGGAGTCGGTGGCTGCCTTCTAGCTAGAAAAGACCGGACAGATGGCCATGTGTCAAAAAGAAATATACAAGCTGAGAGAATCCCTCAGAACAAATGAAGGAGACAACAGACGGTGGGAGGCAAGACTGGACGAAGAAAAGCAAAGCTCCATGAGGATGTAGCAAAATGCTATGGATTTGGGAGAGCTATGCAAATAACTACATGTAGAAATGGAAAATCTCAGGGATGCTACTCCAACATTGGGATGCCATTAAAAAGAAGCTAGGGATTGTGTGCAATTCCCTACGAGCAAGCGTGCAGATACCACCACAACAATTGTGGGAGTTAGAAACCCTAGAAGAGCAATGAAGATATCTATTACAAGCAGGATTGACACCACAAGAAATAAGTGCAATAAGGTTCGCAGAGGAAGCGGCCCAAGGAGACCAGCAAGGAGAAGGGGGTTGGACCAATCTTTGAGTTGGGAACTCAAGAGGAAGAATTAGTCCTACAGCCTCCTTCCACTTCATAGCCAGAAGATTAGCAACAACCAGATTCCCCAAGAGAAAGAAAAGCTGCAATCAAAGAAACGAGGCAACAGATGGTGGAGGAAGCACGAAGGAGACTGGGTATCGTGGGGCCATATGTGTCCATCCCACCAAATCATGATGATTTCCTTGCAAGCTTCCATGCTGACTTGATAATCTGGGAACAACAAGAGACTACTAGAAAACCCTTCAATCTTAATTTCCAATTCCCCGCCAACTTGCATAGGATTCTGCCAATCAGAGTGGTGGAAGAAGTGATTGACATCAAAGGGAGACTCGGGGAGAAGTGGCTAGTTGAAAAAGAGCAGAACTCCACCTTGTGGGGCACATAAGACTCCGAGTTTTGGCAAGATAAAGTTTTTGAAGTTCCTAGATTTGTGCCTTTGGCTATGAGTGCCAACCCATATGGAGAAGGCGCATCTGTGATGTAAATATGGACACTTGGTTGGCATTTTGTAACACCCTTTCCTTTGAGAGGAACAACCCAATGTTCATGTTGTACCCTTGAAGAATAGGAGTGGATTTTGACCCCAATGTCCATGACCAATACGACTTCCCTATAATCTACAATGCTAACTATACTAAGCTTGAAGAGTCCCTCATCTTCATGCTCGAAGATTTTAAGGACTCTATAGTCCATTTTGTAAATGAATTCTCCTCTTGCCCTAACCTTGCTTTCATCACCACATGTAATTACCTCAAAATACTTAGACTACTACTTAGGCAAGATCCCACTCCACAGGAACACGGCCTTCCAACCCTCTATTTTGATCCAATCCAATCACTTTACGCATTGTAATCATCCACTTCTGTCTATGACCACTCTACAAGTCTGCATGAACCTCATGGGGTACTTGCAGAGTGGGAAATTCTTGAGTAAATCTCTTAGGCCCCCCATCTCCACCCATTCAGATGATGAAGAGTAGCTCTCATCAATCATGACAATGTAATATTTAAAAAAAAAAGGTGACCAAAGAGGAAAAAGAAGCACCTCACGGGTAAAGCAGTTAGACCACTTCACTTCACATAGGCCACAAACACTGGATCCAGGGGTCCTCAAGTTAGACATGTTCGGTGGCTTGAATCGGCTGACTCCATCCCTAACCGCCTAGCCCTTTCCCCCATTGCACACTAAGGACACATCAAGGGTAGGACACACCAAGGGAAGCTCATGCTCAGACCTATCTCCCTAAGTCACATCCACAGCACCTCCCCATACACAAGATGGGTCCTTAAGTGCGGGACAACACCCAAGCTTGCTTGTGGTTCCCAACTCCTAGTACCACTAATACGAACACAATGCACCACACAGTAAGGTAGACAAACCCCTAGGTAGTGCACCTTTTTTTTTTTTAAAGGAACAAACAAAATTTGTAACCCATCAACTTTGGAGGCACCATCATCCATGCAATATATTCTTGGCCCCCACCATCTCAACTGGTTATTCAACCTTCCATCAAAACCAATCCCCACGAGACCCCATCACCATCGAATCGCATGACCGCCCTTTTCAATGACCGAATCTTTATCAACAAAAAACTGCTAGTGCCATGGAACTTGAAAATGTCTAGGAGGGGGGTAATGTTACACAATATATCACCATGCAACCCACATGACACAAGGAAACCAAGGAAGCCCCCATTAAAAAGTGAATGAAGAAGCTCATTCTGCTCAGGTAGGAATAGTGGAGGAGAAGGAAAGCTCAGAAGAAACGACAAAAAACACTGGCCCATTCTAGCAAGGCTCTCTCAAGGATGAGGGAGAACTTTCGAGAAGGCTCTCGCAAAGGAAAGTGCAAGGGGCAAGGTAATTCATTTTATGAGGAATACAGGTTTCCTCCTATGCAACTAACGGACAAAGGTGATGTAACAAGTCCGAAATTCGAAAGGCCCATATGAAAGCCCTCATAGGGTTAATATTTTTAAAGCAAATTTTTTAATTAATTCCCCTCTCTTCCAGCCAACTGTCGAGCTGGAGGAAGAGGGGAATAGCAAGAGAGGCAAGCTCCTTGCTGGAGCTTGCCTAGGCAAGAAGCCATGCATGTCGACACGCAAGGAGGGAGTATCTCCCTCCCCTCCCCTATTTAAACTGTGAGGGCGGCGAGAGATTGGGAGGACGGAGAGGGACGGCTGAGCGCTGCATTGATGCTTGAGGGGAGGACTGCGCCTGAGCCACCGAACTGCCATCGTTGAGGAGGAGCCAGATGCTGTGAGAGGGAGAGGATGAGGTATCGATCACCGCCGAAGGCCAGGACGGTATCGCCTCTGCTCTCAGTCCGCGCCTAGCCGTCAAATGTCATTGTCTGACGTTGTCTTTTTTCTCCCCTCCCACGTGGCGTTGAAGCCTCAGAAGTGTCCTGGGGGGAAGCTTCCAAGGGGCCTCATAAGCCCCCTTTTCCCACCTTAGCCCTTCCTTTGGGACTACCCCCCCCTCGTGTTTAAAGCTCTATAAGCCCCCTTTCCCCCCAATAAGAGTTGGCCTTAGAGGTCTTATTACCCCCCTACCCCCCCCCCCCCCCCCCCCCCCCGTGTTTTAAATTCCCTTAAGCCTTTTCCCTCATTCCGAAAGGTATAGCCTTTAAAGGCTACTTTTCTCCCCTTTATAAAAAATCCCTCTCTAAGGCTCCCTTAGGCCTTTCCCCCCCATAAAAGGTTACTCCAAATGACCTTTCCTTTTTCCCCCATGTTTTCTAAAAAAATCCCCTTAGGCCCATAGCCTTTAAGGCCACTTTTTCCCCTTGGAGTTCTCCCTTAAGATTCTATAAGGCCCTTTTTCCCCCAAGAAAGTTTGTCCTTAGCCCTTTCCTTTCCCTATGCAAAATACCCTTGGGGCTTTGTTTTTTTCCCCCACTCGTAAAAGGAAAGAGAGTGTTGAGGGTCTTTTAACACCTCCCTTTCCCACTAAAAACCCTTGTAAGGGATTCCACACCTTTTTATTCCCCGTCCGTGCGAGTCCTTACAAAGGCCATTAAGCCTTCCCCATGGCTTAATGGGTCTTAGTCGTGAAAGATTCTGAAACACCCCTTTCGAATCCCCGATTCCAAGGAGGAAGCCTTCTAAAAATGCTTTCGACAGATGGTGCAAGTTATTGCAAAAGAGAGCCACGGTGGAATATCAAAAAGGAGTTGTAAAGCTGCTTCCACGGCGGAAATGCCTCCTAAGAAAGTCCAAGGCGTAGCTGCGGGAGGGTCGTCTCCTAGCATCCACATGGACATCTCACCCCAAGCCCAGGTTTTCCTTCCTAATTTTTATTTGATATGGTTGCAATTCAATCATGCAAGGTTAATTGTTAGAAATAGGGTATATTTTTGTTTTAGATGCTCATGACGGAGGAACTTAGTCATTAATACTTTTAAATGAAACAGGCAAAATAAAGAAAGCATAAACGCATTTCTAGCAAATAGCTTTATGCATTGAAATAAATTAAAAATTGGATTATTGTCCATTAAAATAGTATACTTTATTTAAAGCCTAGATGTATAAACTACATATTGCACTATTAATCCATATCCTCTTCGCAATGAATCATCATGGAAAGTGCAAAGCATGAAATGATTCTTACGATGCATAAAACTCTAGGAAATTATCGTTTGTCAACTGCATAAATTATCAAGTAAAAGGTTGCTTGTTTAGCATGAATTTTATTCGCAAAGTAAATGAAGATTAGTTGGAATTAACCTAACCTATGCCTGACCTCAAATCGGTAAGTTAGGGTTGAAAAATCAATTTAAGCATAGACAACGAATCATGTGGAAATGATCTCGAAATTATCTTCTAGAGTTAAACAAATTGGCATAAACCTAAAATACCTAAACCACGGAGTACTTGTTTAGAAGGAGTTAAATTCCAATAAATTCACTAGGAATTAATATGTAACCTAATCGTTACGTATTGCTAAAATTGAAACTCTTATACCCTAAATACTTTCCCTCTTTCACCGAAATGTAGGGACAGGGAAACATATTTGGAAAGTGAACTAGGGTTTGTCCCTAAGATTCTTACAAGATGGAACTTGGAAACCCTAGGTCTAACGACGTCAGTCTAATGTAAACAGGAACAGATTGTTTTGTGACTCCATTCAATGCGTAGAATAAGTCTCATAGTTCGATGCGACACTTGTGCGGCAAGTGTGGAGTCATATGATCTTGTGATTGGATCACAAGGGGAATGGCCAAATTCTCGCAACGAGGTTGGCAGGTCGTTAAGCAAGTTATCTTGCAAGAGGATGAATAATCATCCTAATTTAGTATCTTTCTTGAGTAAAGAAGATTACTTGGAAGCAATAGACCAGCCGATAAACTGAAATAACTGATGAACTTAAGGTTTGACCAAGTCGGGTTAATAGGGTACGCCCTAACCTAGGATATAGGGGATCTTGCCAAGTTGCAAGTCATCCCAGAATGAGTGTTGGATGCATTCGAAAGGAAGGATTCATTCCTTAGCAGTTTGCCAACAAAAACGATCAATGAAAATGTTTGTGCTTGCTACAGATTTTAGAGCACTGTTTGGCTTTGTTTGATCAATGAATTAAAAGATAAATGGATATCTATACTTCAGGTTGAAGGCCTGAAGGGAGAGGCAGCTTCAGTTACCCCCGACTGCCTACCTAACCCTAACCAAGGGGGTTGTTGACCACACCGGGCAAGTGGACCGAACCTGCCGCGAGAGGTCTCTCCGTTGAGCGCTACTTGGAGTAGGAGGACGCTTGGGTGCCAGGGGGGCTCTGGCCGTAAATCCCTCGCCTTCTGGGCCCTGCATAAGAGGCTAACGTGACTTGGGATTGGATCTCGAGGCCCGCATACTAGTCTACAGGCGTAAACTTGGATTAGTGATCCGTGTGGATTGCTGGATAGCCTTCGGGTGGATTGTGGATAAGCCTATGAGCTAGACTCTTTGTATTTCAAAGATAAATATGATAACCTATTAATAAGGAACTTGTTTGATATTGTTGTTCTATGCCAAGTGATAAGATTACGTGAAGGAATTAGTGCCTAACAGGTTAATTAAAGAAGCTGATTGTTACATGTCCAACTAATGTGTTAGGTAATTAAATAACTAAAACAACCTGAGAAAGTGCGGAGGATGGGCCATAGGTCTGTTCTACGGATGGGTGGTCTCGGTTGGCCAAGAAGGTTTCTCAAATCACGATGGAGAGCAGGAAGATCGTCAAAGAACACGAACAACAAAAGCGTTGACCTAGAGTTATGATTGAACCCGATTTACGCTGTTTTAGGGGAACGGAATGGGACTATGCCTTATGGCAGAGAGGTTGAGCTTTGCATCCCTCTCGTTTCCCATTCTCCTTGAACCAAGTGCAGTGTGAATCCGCTTCGGACCTGGCGTTTCTACGTAAAGTAGTTCGCTTGGGTCCGACGTTAGTTTCCATTAGGAAATGACCAATAAGGAAAAACCCTAATTCAGGTCGATCCTAAGTGGGAATGGCCGGAATACTTCCGCTACGTGGTAGAAGCTGAAAGCCCTAGATTGCATACCCCGTAACATTCCATGGGAGTGCCGGGTGGAGCTTTCTAGACATCCTTTCCGATGGACTATTAAGACGTGTCCTGAAGACACAAGTGGACACGTTACAGCTGGTATCAGAGTGAACCAACAACGGAATTGCTTTTATGAAATCTTAATAAGATGAAGTAAAGAAAATGTTGATGTTCCAAACATTTCCTTACCTTCAATGCTGTCTTACAGAATTAAGAAGTGTGGAACAAGTTCTTAGTATTTCGAATCATGTTTATGACTACAATGCATTCTCCCATTATCGACAAAGGGTTGAGATGATAAATATCCTAGAGAAAATCTATAATCCATCACCTTTGTACATGGAATGAAGATGGATGGGTGCTTCATGAATCTACTATATAGCCACCCTTTGCTTACCTACAAACCAACCTAAAAAGGATCTAGTGGTTGGAAGTCTTGAAAGTCGTGAAGCTGTTTATTTTTGTGGACGCTCACATAAACTCAACTTTACATATTCGAGGTTGGAGGGTTGAGATGAACTCATATGTATACGAGGAAGTAACCAGTGTAATCCCCGCCGACAGGATTAAAGTGTTAGGGCGCCATGAAAAGAATGGGTTCCAAAGGAAAGGATACCCTGAACTTCCAATGATTTACCGATTCCTGAAGATCCATCCGAAACCATACTATTATACAGTTCCTGTAGATAAATGTAATACAATGTTGTTCTCCCCAAACTAAATGTAACAGTTGGCTTATCATCGCAAGAAATGTTGTATTTCGAAAGGGCTATGCCCATATAAATACAAATAAGACTTCTTTTTATCAATGTCTGATTGTGCATTAGAATTGATAAAAAGTTAAGTGGTTAGATTGCCTGGGTGATAGCGGAATTGAAGATGTAATAAAAATCAATAACGTTTATCGTATAATGACGTTAAGAAACCTTTATCCAGGCACAACCCCAGGTACAAGTTCCTAGTTCGCCTCCTACATCAAGTACTGCTGTAATCCAAGAGAAGAAGTTTCTTCTCAAGCAGATCAAAATCCGCCCGAGTTTGACGGGAGAGGCAGGTCCGTCCAAGCTGATGCTGAAATTTGGATTGAATCCATGGAGGATTACTTCGAAGCAGCCGGTACTGCACCCGCCAATCAGGCTATGCTCGCCAAGCTAAAGCTCAATGGCGAAGCCAGGCTTTGGTGGAAGCATTGGTGCAGGGTTCAAGGGATCGCGAAGGGATTCGTTACCTAGGAGAAGCTGAAGAAAGCCGTGCAAGGAAGATACCTTCCACCTGCATATTGAACGCAGAAAATGAATGAGTTCTATGAGCTAAAACAGCTGGGGCTCACACTTGATGTATACTATTCTAAATTTGTCTCACTTCTTAAGTATGCACCACAGATGGACATGACACAGCAGGTGTCCAAATTTTGTGCTGGTTTAAATCCACTAGTAAATACCCGTCTTGAATCTATGCGTCCATCAGATCTTCAGGACGCACTCATTCGAGCGGCGCCTATAATTCAGGAGGTACAGTCTAGACCAAGGGGTAACGAAGCTTAGTCTTATATGACTCGAACAAAGGAGCATTCAGACCTCAAATGAAGAGAGTTCAAGGTCATAATCAGGGACAAAGAAAGAAAGCAAGGACTAACAATGTCAACAACTTTGTTCCTACTCAAAGTAATGGCCAAAACCTCTGTTGTTTCCATTGCAACGAACCCGGTCACTTCAAGAGGCAATGTCCCAAACTTGGAGGAGGGCAGCGCCAAGCACCTTTCCAAGGAACAGGCCGTGGTTAAGGAGCCGCTACCCGAGGCAGAGGAAGAACCGCTTGCATTGCCAATAGGCAAATGTGCGAAGAAGAAGAAGAAGAAGATCTGACCATGGAAGCAGAGTTCGAAAGGGCAATAGTCCATGTCGCTCTACACAAGAAAGGCCCGAATCGCCAATTCTCGGTGATTCAGACACCGTCGAACTATCAAGGTAAAAGTTTCAAGACCTTGATTGATTGTGGCAGTACATATTCCTTTATCTCACCAGCTTGTGCAAAAAGATTAGGAATAGCCATAGTAGAAGCACCTACCTTGCTTGTGGAATTGGCAAATGGTCATGAGATTACTTGTACCAGGCAAACTGCTAAGGTGGAATTCTTTCTGGGAGGAAAGAAGACTTTGGTCAAATTTAGAGTCATGAATTTAGGTATCCATGAGTGTCTACTCGGAATGGATTGGCTTAAGCCTAATGACGCCCACATTCATTGTGGAAAGGGTCAAGTTTCCTTTCGAAACTCTAAAATGGAATTAGTCACAACTCAAGGTGAGGCTGGAGTGCAAAGAATTCAATTGGCCAAAGTATCTCGGATCATAAAAGGAGTTAGAAAATGATTACCTGTCTACTTAATTAAGCTCAACAAGTTAGATCAGAAGCAAGAGTCTAGTGAAGGACCTTCTTGGCTAAATGAATACACAGACGTATTCCCTGAGGAGTTGACAGAGCTCCCACCTCAAAGAGAAGTAGATCATGAGATTAAGTTAGTACCAGGAGCTGTGCCAATTGCAAAGAGACCTTATAGAATGTCCATACTAGAAGCAATTGAGCTGAAGGAACAACTCAAGCAACTACTAGATCAGGGTACATCCAGCCTAGCAGTTCACCATGGGGAGCTCCAGTACTATTCCAGAAAAAGAAAGATGGGACACTTCGACTATGTATTGATTACCGAGGATTGAATCAATCAACGGTCAAGAACAAGTACCCTATTCCTAGAATAGATGAGCTTCTTGATCGTCTTCAAGGTGCAGAGATATTCTCCAAGATTGATCTCAGGTCAGGTTACTATCAGATAAGGATCAAGGAAGAAGATATCCCAAAGACAGCCTTCAATACAAGATATGGGCACTTTCAGTTCCTAGTTATGTCATTCGAACTTACGAATGCACCCGCCACTTTCAATAGGTTAATGCAGGATATCTTTAGGCCATATCTTGATGACTTCGTGCTCGTCTTCTTCGATGACACTTTAGTCTATTCTAAACATGAAGAAGATCATGAACCCCAACTTTGGATTGTCCTTGAGACAATGAGGGCGCATAAGTTGTATGCTAAGATGAAGAAGTGTGTATTCTTCAAACGCCAGATTGAATATCTAGGATTCATAGTATCAGCAAAAGGAATCTCAGTGGACCCAGCCAAGGTCAGAGATGTGCTGGAATGGCCAATACCAACATCTGTCAAAGAAATACGCAGCTTCTTGGGATTGACAGGATGGTACAGGGTCTTCATAAAAAACTATGCTTTGATTGCAGCACCTCTGACGGACTTACTGAAGAAGCAAACTTCCATTGCATGGTCAACTCCCGAACAAAATAGCTTCGACAGATTGAAGAAAAGTTTGGTACCAGCACCTATCCTAAAACTTCCCGACCTCAATAAGGAGTTCGAGGTAGTAACTGATGCTAGCACACTTGCCTTGGGATGTGTGCTCATGCAGGAAGGTCATCCTGTAGCATACTCTTCAAGGAAATTGAAGAGTCATGAGAAGAATTATGCTATGCATGATCTGGAATTGCTAGTTGTCATCCATGCTCTAAAGCTTTGGAGACACTACCTGTTGGGTAACAAGTTTACACTAGTAACTGACCATAAGAGTCTCAAATGGATCTTTACCCAGAATGAGCTCAACATGAGGCAACATTGGTGGATTGAAGTGTTGGAGGAATATGACTTTGAAATCAAGTACCGACCAAGAAAAGAGAATGTAGTTGCTGATGCACTTAGTCTCACAAGGCATTTCTTAATTCCCTAATCTTGCAGAATCTATCAACAGCCAGATCTCTAGCTACAAAAGTATCTATGCCAAACAACCCTATACTTGAGTTAGCTAGAGAGGATGCATGCCATGATCCGGCCTACCAAAAAATGCTAAGGAAGATCTCTATCAAGGATCAGAATCAAAAGCTGCAGGCTAAGTATCATGAATTTTCTATCAATAGTGGACTTGTCTACTATAGAACAAGGCTGTGTATACCAGCAAGCCAGTCACTTAAGCTGAAGATATTGTGGGAAGCTCATGATTCCCCTTTCGCAGGACATCCTGGCTATGCCAAGACTCTTAATGCAGTTAGGAAGAGCTACCATTGCGAGAGGCTCAAAGGTGACGTTCTCAAATATGTCACCGAGTGTTTGTCTTGTCAACGTATCAAAGCCGAACATGTCAAGATGCCAGGGAAGCTACAACCGCTTGACATTCCCCAAATGAAATGGGAATTCATCAGTATGGATTTTGTTCTAGGCCTACCCAAGATTCAATACTTGCCTTTGGTTGAATTTGCCTACAATGCTTTTTACCAACAAAGCATTAAGATAACCCCTTTCCAAGCATTGTATGGTCATGACTGCAGAAGTCCCCTAAACTTCTCGGATCCGACCTTGAGGGTTGAAGCTTCAAGGCAGATGTTGGAAGAGATGGATGACCAAATAAAGTCAATAAGAAAAGACATCCAAGCGGCCAAGGATAGACAGAAGGCATACACGGATTTGAAGCATCAAGATAGAATCTTTGAAGAAGGAGACATGGTCTTCATTCGCGTACGCCCAAAGAAGAGTTCCCTATCCTTAGGAGATTGCAAGAAGCTAAGTCCAAGGTATTGCGGACCGTACAAGATCCTCAAATACCTAGGACCTAATGCTTATAAACTGCAACTCCCTAAGAACCTAAAGGTTCACAATGTATTCCATATCAGCCTATTGAAGAAGTATGTACCTAATCCTAACCATGTACTTGATGACCAACAAATTGTAATGCCTAGTCAAGGAGTCCTTGAACTAAGGCCTGATAGGGTCTTAGATGTTAGGGAGAGACAATTGAGATCCAGAACCTTGAGAGAATGCCTCATCCAGTGGAAAGACTATCCTGAAGAGGATGCCACTTGGATAGACGAAGGCACTCTCAACCATCAATATCCCCAGTTTATCTCGAGATGAAGACATCTCGGTTCCTCCGAGAGGGAGAGAATGTAACAAGTCCAAAATTCGAAAGGCCCATATGAAAGACCTAATAGAGTTAATATTTTTTAAGCAATTTTTTTAATTAATTCCCCTCTCCTCCAGCCGACTGTTGAGCTGGAGGAAGAGGGGAATAGCAAGAGAGGCAAGCTCCTTGCTGGAGCTTGCCTAGGCAAGGAGCCATGCCTGTCGACATGCAAGGAGGGAGCATCTCCCTCCCCTCCCCTATTTAAACTGTGAGGGCGGCCAGAGATCGGGAGGACGGAGAGGGATGGCTGAGTGGTCCATTGATGCTTGAGGGGAGGACTGCGCCTAAGCCACCAAACTGCCATCATTGAGGAGGAGCGAGACACTGTGAGAGGGAGAGGATGAGGCGTTGATCACTGCCGAAGGCCAGGACGGCATCACCTCTGCTCTCAGTCCGCGTCCAGTCATCAAACGCCGTCGTCCAATGTTGTCTTTTTTCTCCCCTCCCACGTGGCATTGAAGCCTCAGAAGCTTCCTGGGGGGAAGCTTCCAAGGGGCCTCATAAGCCCCCTTTTCCCCCCTTAGCCCTTCCTCCGTGTTTTAAATTTCCTTAGGCCTTTTCCCTCATTCTCAAAGGTATAGCCTTTAAAGGCTACTTTTCTCCCCTTTATAAAAAATCCCTCTCTAAGGCTCCCTTAGGCCTTTCCCCCCCATAAAAGGTTGCTCCAAATGACTAAGGTTGAAAAATCAATTTAAGCATAGACAACGAATCATGTGGAAATGATCTCGAAATTATCTTCTAGAGTTAAACAAATTGGCATAAACCTAAAATACCTAAACCACGGAGTACTCGTTTAGAACGAGTTAAATTCCAATAAATTCACTAGGAATTAATATGTAACCTAATCGTTACGTATTGCTAAAATTGAAACTCCTATACCCTAAATACTTTCCCTCTTTCACCGAAATGTAGGGACACGGAAACATATTTGGAAAGTAAACTAGGGTTTGTCCCTAAGATTCTTACACGATGGAACTTGGAAACCCTAGGTCTAACGAGTCAGTCTAATGTAAACATGAATAGATTGTTTTGTGACTCCGTTCAATGCGTAGAATAAGTCTCATAGTTCGATGCGACACTTGCGCGGCAAGTGTGGAGTCATATGATCTTGTGATTGGATCACAAGGGGAATGGCCAAATTCTCGCAACGAGGTTGGCAGGTCCTTAAGCAAGTTATCTTGCAAGAGGATGAATAATCATCCTAGTTTAGTATCTTTCTTGAGTAAAGAAGATTTCTTGGAAGCAATAGACCAGCCGATAAACTGAAATAACTGATGAACTTAAGGTTTGACCAAGTCGGGTTAATAGGGTACGCCCTAACCTAGCATATAGGGGATCTTGCCAAGTTGCAAGTCATCCCGGATTGAGTGCTGGATGCATTCGAAAGGAAGGATTCATTCCTTAGCAGTTTGCCAACAAAAACGATCAATGAAAATGTTTGTGCTTGCTACAGATTTTAGAGCACTGTTTGGCTTTGTTTGATCAATGAATTAAAAGATAAATGGATATTTATACTTCAGGTTGAAGGCCTGAAGGGAGAGGCAGCTTCAGTTACCCCCGACTACCTACCTAACCCTAACCAAGGGGGTTGTTGACCACATCGGGCAAGTGGACTGAACCCGTCGTGAGAGGTCTCTCCGTTGAGCGCTACTTGGAGCAGGAGGACGCTTGGGTGCCAGGGGGGCTCTGGCCGTAAATCCCTCGCCTTTTGGGCCCTGCATAAGAGGCTAACGTGACTCGGGATTGGATATCGAGGCCTACATACTAGTCTATGGGCGTAAACTTGGATTAGTGATCCCTGTGGATTGCTGGATAGCCTTCGGGCGGATTGTGGATAAGCCTACGGGCTGGACTCTTTGTATTTCAAAGATAAATATGATAACCTATTAATAAGAAACTTGTCTGATATTGTTGTTCTATGTCAAGTGATAAGATTATGTAAAGGAATCAGTGCCTAAGGGGTTAATTAAAGAAGCTGATTGTTACATGTCCAACTAATGTGTTAGGTAATTAAATAACTAAAACAACCTGAGGAAAGTGTGGAGGATGGGCCATAGGTCTGTCCTACGGATGGGTGGTCCCGGTTGGTCGGGAACTTTTCTCGAATCACGATGGAGAGCAGGAAGATCGTCAAAGAACACGAACAACAAAAGCGTTGACCTAGAGTTATGATTGAACCCGATTTACGCTGTTTTAGGGGAACAAAATGGGACTATGCCTTATGGCAGAGAGGTTGAGCTTTGCATCCCTCTCGTTTCCCATTCTCCTTGAACCAAGTGCAACGTGAATCCGCTTCGGACTTGGCGTTTTTGCGTAAAGTAGTTCGCTTGGGTCCGACGTTAGTTTCTGTTAGGAATGACTATTAAGGAAAAACCCTAATTTAGGTCGATCCTAAGTGGGAACAGCCGGAATACTTCCGCTATGTGGCAGACACGGAAAGCCCTAGATCGCAAACCCCGTAACATTCCATGGGAGTGCCGGGTGGAGCTTTCTAGACATCCTTTCTGATGGACTGCTAAGATGTGTCCTGAAGACACAAGTGGACATGTTACAAGTGAAGGGATAAGGCAGCTTGAAGGGAATAGGGAAAAGCCATGTTCTACTCGTGTCGTTGTAACCTTGGAGGGCGAGAGGGGGATCCATCCGACATGATATTCAATTTCAAGGGATAGATCCACTCAAGGTCAGCATCAGAGAGGGACCTGCCCCAACTACATCTTCAATTTTAAGGGCCAGTCCATCCAATACCATCCCTCGCAAGGGCTTGTATACAAACTCAAAAAAGCTATCTGGCTACACCCATCCCACCTTCCAACCACTACCCATCAGTGCCATGGGATTGACACTAAACTAGGAGGGGGATAATGTTAACCTCAACACAAGAAGAAAGCAAAAAAAGTGGAAAAGTGTAAGTTGGGACCTAAAAGAGGCAACTTGGGACACAATGGAAGAAACAAGAAGGGAAATGTCCAAAAGTGCAAGGGCAGCCTTAAAAGCTAAGTCAGGCGCATTCTTAAATACAAGACATCCCTAAAACTTTTTGTAAAAGAGCGCCAGGCTCCCTCCTGTGCAAATTGTAAAGGTAGATGGGTTGTAGAAAGGAAGTTAGGAAGATAGGAGGACAATGGGAAAGAGGGCCTAGGCCACAGTCGCCGGCCACTTAAAAAAGGGGATAAGGGGATGATCACCCAAAAGGGATTTAGAGTTATGTTTAAAAGCCAAAAAGTGAATAGAGAGACTCATTCTTTGGTGTGTGGCAAAAGTTGACTCATATTCTTCTCTTCTTTTCTTGTCTTTGCTTGCTCATGTGTGCTTGAGGGAGGGAGTGAGGGTGTGCTTGAGTGAGGGAGTGAGTGTGTGAGGGTGAGGGATCTTGGAGTGAAGCTCTCCATAATCCCCTCTTTTCTTGTCTTTGCTTGCTCATGTGTGCTTGAGTGAGGGAGTGAGTGTGTGAGGGTGAGGGATCTTGGAGTGAAGCTCTCCATAATCTCCTCTCTTCTTCTTATATTCTCTCATCTCACGTGTGGCTATGGAGGATGGAGCTTGGAGGTGGAGGCTTGAGGATGCTTGAGCTTGCATCACCATGAATCGTGGAGCTACCGAAGTGGTTGAGAGAGGAGGCAATTCATTTAGGCATCAAGGTAAGCTCACTACACCTCGATAGGATTGAAGGCCCATCGACTAGGTGAGAGATAGCCATAGGTGCTTTCTTGAAATGCTTGAAGGAATAAGTGGTCCGTGGGTCTTGGCGGTTGAGCATGAGCTCCCTCTACAATACACATTCTTGATGAGCTAAGAAAGAAGTTGGATCTAAAAGTGCTAAAAAGTGTATATTTGTTGGTTATTCCCTTGATAAAAAGGGTTCCTGGTGTTATAATCCAGTAATATGCAAGGTACATGTGAGTAGAGATGTTATGTTTGATGAGATGAGCGATTGGTATGATGAAAAAAAATGGATTATTATAGGTGATGTAAAAGAAAAGTTGATTATAGAAAATGTGGGTCCATAATCAGAGACATTGAGTAGGCCAGAAGAGCCCACTTTTCTAGTAAGTCTATTGAGAGATGATGGAGTGCAAGTTGCATGTGAATAGCACTCTACAAGTGTAAAAAATGTATCACACAAGGGGAAAAAAAAGGTGGTTGATTCAATTAGTGTGCCATATGTGAATAGCACTCTGACAAGTGTAAAAAATGTATCACACAAGGGGAAAGAAAAGGTGGTTGATTCACTTAGTGTGCCAGATGTTTTTGCATGGTATTTACATGTAGATGATGAGTTTGATGGCTCAAATCAGAGTATGGATGATGAGTTTGGTACATTACTTGAGGGATAGAAAGCTATAAGTTGTAAGTGGATTTAGAAAGCAAAACATAATGCAAATGGAAGAATGAGAAAGTACAAAGTCAAACTAGTTGCCAAAGCTTATGCACAAACTTATGGGATTGATTATGAGGAAACATTTGATCCAATGGCAAAGATGACAAATATAAGAACTTTCATTATAGTGGATGTAGCAAAAGGTTGGGTTTTGTAACAAATGGATATAAATAATGCATTCTTTCATGTGAGTTGCAAGAGGAAGTATACATGGATCATTCATATGTTTTTGAGGGTATGCTTCACAGCGATGATGTGTGTAGGCTATGATGCAAAGCCTTGCACGGGTTGAAATAAGCACTAAGAGCATGGTATGACAAGATACCACAATATCTAGTCTCTATTGGTTTTCATGTTGGAGATGCAAATCACTCACTCTGTGGGTGTTAGAATGATAGGGGCATTGTTGTGATTACCTTGTATGTGGATAATTTGATTGTTGGAGGTGATAATGTGCAAGAGGTGGAGCATGTGAACAGTCTTCTCAAGAAAAAATTGGATACGAAAGATTTGAGAGAGATAAAGTAATTTCTTGGCATTAAGGTGATAAGAATATATAAGGGGATATAGCTCTCACAAAGGTAGTACATCTTATATATGTTGACAAAATATGGTATGGTTCATTGTAAGCCAATCTCAGTCCCATTGGCATGTGACACTAAGTACTAATGTGGGTTAGATATTGGAGGATCCCATAATGTATAAGAAGATGGTAGGAAGTTTGACCTTCATTACTATTACTAGGCCAAATTATAACTACACAATTCGTTTTGAGAGTTAGTTTATAGAGATGTCTTGTAAGCCTCATTTGGACAGTGTGAGATGCACCTTGTAGTACCTTAAGGCCACACTAGATTATGGTATCTTTTATGAGGCTAATTTGATGGTGCAGCTATTTGGTTATATTGATGCAGATTGGATAGGAAGTATATTTGATAGGAAGTCCACTAGTGGCTATGTCATTTTCTTTAGGAGTGAGGTTGTGACTTGGAGCATTGAGACCTGATTTTAAAGCTGAATTTCAAGCGTGAAAGTGGCCCGAGAGCCATAAAAGAGACAGTTTTAGTAAAAAATGAAATGATCATGGATCAAGAAGCTAAAAATTTTCTAGATGCATTTCAACATCAAGAATCCAAAGCAAGTGTTTGTTCATTGATCGGAGTCCCTTTGACCTCCCATTTAATGATTGCAAGGTTTGGCATTATGAAGTAGCTACTAGATCCAAAAGCCTGAAAGTAAGTGATAGAGGCCAAGTAATAGATTTCAATACTAGGAAGCTGCCTGTCCAACTGAATCACAAATTCGAGGTCGTTTGCCCCTTCATCTAGGACAAAACCAACACAAATAAGTATGAACATGCATGATTGAACCGGTTTTTATGGTGATTAAGCTTCAACAAGAAGCTTAAGAGCTTTAAAGCTCAAAATTTCACACGAGAGGGGGGGAGGGGGGAGTGCTGTTTTTTCGGTGCCCCTTCTTTCCCATCAAAAAATGATTTTTGGTACCTCTTGCAATCATCCTCTGTCTCCGTGGTCTAAGATTCTTCAATTCTTTGCCCTCCAAATGCTCTAGATCACAATAGAAATGATGTAGTAAATAAAAATATCCAATTTTAGTCTTTGTCTCTCTTGTTTCTCTCTTCTCTTTGTTCCTTGCTCATATGAGAGAGAAAGAGAGAGGGAGGGGTAATTCGATGAAGCAAAGATGGATGATGGTTCTAAATAGTAATGGCACATAGATTGGGTGATTTGGATGCCTTAGTGGTTGGAAAATAGCATCAATTGCTCTACTTTTCAAAAATATGATGCATTGCATATGTGAGATTTTAGCGTAAGTGTCTTCTATTGAATTTTATGATGAAATTTTTGTGCATATGATGGAAAAATGATTAGAAATGGCTAAAATATGTTTACTAGTATCTACAATTTCAAAAATTTAGTCATTTTTCATCATGCATATTAAAATAATAAATCGACAAAACTTGAAACATGAGTGTTAATGAAAAATGATTTTGTCTTGGATTTTGGAGAAAAAATGATATTCACATGGTATGAAAATGAGTCTATTGACGAATCACACTCCACATAAGTCATATAAATTAAACAACTCAAAAAAATTAATAATTTATGTTAAAATAAAAGAAAAAATTCATGAAAAATAGTCAAATGAAGGAATTTTTTTAAAATTTGAGTTTTGTGTTTTAAAAATTACTAAAAATTAGAAGAATATGTGTGATTTTGTAATGAAGGTAAAGCATGAGGATTTGCCTAAGTTTACTTCCATTTATATGTTAAATTATGTGTTTAGAGCTTGTTCCTATGGAAAATTATCACGAAATCTCCCTATGTTTGTGCAAGCAAGCAAAACATAGACGATAGAGGGTGTGGGGCTAAAATGAAAATATATTTGATTAAGTTGCTAACTTTTTTGCATATCTTAGCATATTGGTCATGGTTTATATAAGTTTTAAGGGTATGGGTTAGCCCAGTGCTATTCCTTAATAATGCAACATGACTTTAGTAGAAAGAAATCATGAAAAGTTTATTTGTGCAGTCCATGTTGGTTGGTTTTTAGTTAAGTTGTTTAAGCATAGAGTGTCATACACTTTGCATATACAATCTTAGATGCACTCCAATTGTATGTTTGGGTGATGACCAACATTGAGAGTGTAAGATTCCTTTCACTGTAGGATAATACGATATCTTGAAAAATTGACTAAGTGAGGAATATATATAGTCTCCTAGATCATTACATTTATATTATGAGATTTCTCTGTCATGCTTGTGTTTTATGTTGGAGAGTTGCATCTTCGGGCCAATTGCTTGGGTGTGTGAGAGCTGTAGGAGCTACAACACTGTACTAGGGAGGAGCTCTTTGTGTATGTGATATGAGGTGCTAGTCACCTAAATGTTTGGATACCCCCTTTGTGGGAGTTGGGATGGGAAAAATTGTTGGACTACAAAATCGATACAAACATATGATTTATTTAGATTAGTATATAGCCTCCATACACTCTTGGCGAGAGGCCATGAGGGTGGTTTAATGAGCGTAGGAGGCCTGGCTAGAGTTCTAGAGCTAATGTTCGGTGCATTTCAGATCTCCTGACAGGTGGTGTGTTTGTCGCGAGCTACTTATAAGTGGCGGTTTTCAAATATTAGTTAATAGGGACTAGTTGTTCAGTGTATGCCAAAGAGCATTGAAGTAGATTTGTTATTTCCTGATAGACACTATTAGACCAAGATTCAATGTTAAGAAATAGACAAAAGGGCTAGACAGAGAGTAGAGAGCTAAGATCATTAGGAGGTATTCTCCTAAGTATAATAGCCCAATATCGTTGAGAAAGAGAGGTTTTGTTGACTCAATTAATATCCCACCAGTTTGTCAGGGGGAGGAGGAAATTCTAGCATTTCCTTTTTCTCAAAAAGTCAATCTACTTTGAGTAGGAGTGTAACTCCTCTAGTACAAACCCCTATAGCAAACCAATCATCATGATGATGCAACCCATTGCAATACCTGCAGGAACATCGGATCTGCCAGCCCTAGGCTTTTCTCTACCCATTTTTAATGGGTTAGCAAAGGAAGATGTGAAGCTTTACATAAGTGAGTTTAAAAAATTAGTGTTCAATTTCCAAATTCAGGATGAAAAACATCTCATGATTTTTTTCAATAGGACTTTGAAAGGAAGAGCTACAATGTGGTATCATGGTTTGGCCTTCTAAAGACAGTTTGCCCCTAAGATAGGTGGTCAGTATTGACTATGTGTTCTGAGTGTGACACATCAAGATCCTCATGAGAATGCTCGAGGTTATGCCAAGAAACTAAAATAGGTGTTTCATAGATTGTGAATCTCTATTCCTATTCCACTTGTTGCTCAACTATAGTACTTTTTACATGGATTAGACTTCAATATCCTAATGTAATTGAGTAGTCTTGCTCTTGCTAATATAGACACTACTATTACATGAGTAGAGGAGATAGAGTCATTCTTACAAGCAACCTATGCATCTACAAAAAACTTGAATTTGATGGAAGTCAAGGCATGGCTAGTATACTTATGGCCAATTCAAATGGAAAAGGAAGCATAATGTAGAATGTGCCCATGCTATTAGCTCATCTTAAAGTTGCTATTCTGATAGCTAGACAAATGGTTTCACTAAAAGCCAAATGACAAACTCTAATGTCATGCCAATTAATCAATGACTGATCCCTAATTACGTGGTTAGGCTAGCTGAACAACAAGTGGATGATCATGGTTATGAGTCTAGTACATCAAATGTTCTTGGCAAAGTCAAGGACATGATGATGCATTATATTGATATGATAATGGAATAATATACACAATAGCCATAGATGTTAATTTCCTAAAGACACAATAAAACTTGATAGGAAGTCAATGTCTTGAAGAGGGTAGTCCATCAAGATTTAGCTATAAGTGGTGTGATAATCAACACTTTTTAAGAAACTACCCTAATATCAAATGCAATACA
This sequence comes from Lygodium microphyllum, assembly GCF_053477565.2. Taxonomy (NCBI): domain Eukaryota; kingdom Viridiplantae; phylum Streptophyta; class Polypodiopsida; order Schizaeales; family Lygodiaceae; genus Lygodium; species Lygodium microphyllum. The sequence goes on from NC_141160.1 coordinate 110,093,889, forward strand.
TGTGGAAAGTCTAGCCATCTAGCTAGTACTTGGTTGCTAGAGTAAGATTAGTTCTCTTCAACAAGGGAGTAAGCAGCTATGTCCGACTAATCCTTTGTAAACGCCCCGAACAACGTAGTATGCTTAACAATTATGATATTTGCTTGTTTTCGAGATTTAATATAAAAGAGAATGAATACTTAAAGCTAAAAATGAAAATTACTCACAAAATTACAGCCATGAAAATGTAAAAGTAATGGAGACAAGATTGAGGGTTGAAGATGGGCAACCCCCCCCGAAGGAATGTATTTCTGCTCAACCCAAGTCCCTTAGGGAAGAGCTCAGTTACAATCAACCTGAGAGTGAGAAGAAGTAATTCTCACTCTCACAAGATCATGCAAAGATGTACAAACACACATGCATGATCTATTATGCAATGATAAGAACTGATTTCTTTACAATACGAGAGAAGAAAAAGGGGAATTCAACCTTTCTCCATCGTTGATCAGCAGTACATGAATAGAGCTTGCTTCTTGTAGCTAAAATGGAAGAAAGAGCTCAAGAAGGAGGTGCTGTAATGAATTTACAGGCTTGCTGTCTTGTAAAACAACAGTGATAGAAGAGGGAATATGGAGGAATTTGATAATGGAGAAGTGGGGGATGATGATGGGGATGGATGGGGCCAGTTTCTGGCTATCTGTGGGCGCTGTACATGAGTTTACAGCAAAGAAAAATGATGTTGAATGAAGAAAAACGAGCTCTTATTTATAGGAGAGGGGAGAGCTAGTACAAAAGGGGAAAGTGGAGTAGCACAAGACAAGTGTCCAGCCACATGTCATGAGATGTGACAAGTGGTGGGACACTTGGAAACTTGTGTGACAAGTGTCTTGACACTTGTCTCTTCTCTATGGCCTTCCTTTTTGGATTAAATACTGTCAAGAATAGAAACAACCAAATTTAGTAAGCACAGTCAGAGTACAGAACTTACTATTTTTAGAATGACATCCCTATTTTTTAGGACTAGCATTTTTAGGCTAATTCGAGGCTCCTATAATTTAGGGACCTCCTAAAATTTAGGGATCTCCTAAAATTTAGGGACCCCCCCAATATGGGTATCATATGAAAGCTTTTTCCGTGTACATCGCAAAAATGGTATTCGAATCTTCATGTGACTTTCCTATGCAAAGAAATGTGCATTTCAAGCTTTCAGCCCACACATGCACATTATATAAGCATTTCATGATCATGCCATCTTGTTGATTGTAACTGTCTGTTCTGGTGGATCTAGCCCACACTTCAAGGCATCAATCCTTTCTGTGTGTGAGTCTAACCCAGATATGCGTGAGTTCTAGTCACAGGCGCCCAATCGAGTAATATAGGTGGAAGTGTGAACTATCTTTTCTCTAACCCACCACGTGGGTCCACCATAACCTGTCACCACTCATCAGTGGCCAGCTCCAATGCACTTTTCTTTATATCTAATTAGTGCAAAGGAAATAAATTTAATAAATCATTATATAGACAAATTAATGAAAAAGGATACAAATTCTGATTCTATAGAGTTGTGACATCCTTAAACACAAGGGAATAATCTTTAATATGATGAGGAATGAAAGCAAATATTTTAGAGAGAAAAAGCTATTGCAGAAGTGTTAGATATGATCAATGCCCCACCCTCATTAGGTGCCACCAATGATCCATGGTGCTCAAAGTTGTAAGGCCCCCATTATGAGGAGAAGCCAAATGTGATCCCGGACATTGGTTGAGTCCTGACTTGTATATCAGATGAGGTCTATGTGATCGGATGGTAAAAAGGTGACCGTTGTGGGTCTAATCTTTGGGTTAGACAGAGTGGTTAAGCTGGTAGCAACTCGAGGCGCATTGCATTGAGTTGCGGGGTAAGGGAGTTAAAAGGGGCCCCTATTTTGGGGTCCAGGGGCCGCGGAAGCGGCCCCTGGCTGGGGGGTCCCAGGGGGGTCAGCAGCCCCCCTAGCGGGGATCCGAGGGCAACACCCCCGGCCCGATGGTAAAGGGAATATTCCTTGGCCGACTAGTGGAGGCTCATATGGTAGGTCGGTCAAGATGGCCCAACGGCTTTCGCGGGCTATAAAAGCTAAACCCCTTCACAGCCATCCATCATTCATCTTTCACCCAGTCAGAGTTGTTATTCCAGCTAGCCTTAAGCTCTTCACCTATCTTCTGTCTAGATCGCCATCTAAGCTTCACATAGTGGAAGCGCACGGGTGGACAGAGTCATCTTTGTATCAGTTGTTTGGAGCTAAAGAATTTACTGATTCTCCTCTTATATGTTGTGTATTCTCTATCTCTTTCTCAGATTCTGTTCGTTGCACCGTGTAATTTTTTACAAGAAGAGCTATCTAGTGATAATGGTGTTAGACTTATCGAACCTGTGTGTGTCAACACTACTAAGGCTTCCAATTTTACAATCCATTACAAGAGGATAGAAGGTTAAAGAAGGTGATAGGAATATATAAAACCTATTGAGGACGCAAGTCCTTAACCCTAATGTGGAAGTTAGTCTTCTAAAAATTGCTAGTGGCAAAGTTGACCCCAATGAGGAGCTACCAAAGAAGAAGGTAAAAGCCAAGAAAGAGGCATCTTAGCCTATTCACTAACTAAGAGAAAGAATGGTCTAGTGGGAGAAGAGAGCCATTGCTAATTATCATGAATTTGACTTAGCCAATTCTCTTTGTGAGATAAAGCTTTATGTGAATCTCCTAAAACTAATCAAATTATCTCTAGGAGTACATAATGAGTTTAAGAATATCCTTCACACAAGGTATATCATCAAATCCTTGGGAATAGCCCATGTGGGAGATGACTGGTTTGAACATGCTAAAAAGCATTGCCCAAGGGTGGTAGCATATGTTGATGGCATATTAGTGGATCATGCCATTATGGATATAGGATCCTCTATCAACATAATGAGTTTAGAATTGATAGAAAGGCTAAGACTAGAAGCCCAAAAGGATACTTCCACAATCCTCCAAATGGTTTATGATAATTTAAGGCAATTGAAAGGTTGCATTATCAAAGTCCACGTGGTTGTTGCTAATGTGGAATGCATGTTGGACTCTAGGGTTATTAGGTTTGCAGCAAGGCAACCAAGCTATTAAGTTTTATAGGGAGAGACAACTAATTATTTTGAGAAAATATTTGAAGCATTGTAGGCAGTTTTGCATTCCTCTCAATCCAAGGAAATGCGTCTTTGGAGTGTCCTATGGATTGCTATTAGACCATGTGGTTAGCTTGGCTAGTATTGCGATCGATCCCGAAAAGATAAAGATTATCATCGCCATAAGTCCATCATGTACTCCTAAAGAAGTGAATAGCTTTCTATTATCAATAAGACATTATTGATGATTTATTAATGCATTAGTTGAGAGGACATTGCCATTGATGAATTTATTATCCTTTAAATGTTGTTTGTTTGGAGTGATCTATGTTAAGTATCCTTCGAGGATGTGAAGCAAGAATTGGCAAAAGTCCCAAACTTGAAAGCACCTAAAGGGGGTGATATATTTTATATATTTTCATTATATGTGATATATAATGTCATGTGTTGTTTAGCCCAGATTTGGAAGGAGAAGTGCTACCATCCGATTGTGTTTGTGTTAGGACACAAATTGGGATTGTTCAAGATTAATTATACCTACAAGGAAAAATTGTATCTTGGGATGGTCTTTGCAACAAAGAAATCTAGTCACTAGATTCTATATGAAAATGTAGTATTTTATACAAAGGCAGAGGGGATGAGGCTACTATTGAATAAGTTGCAGCCACTTGACTGCCTACTAGCGAAGTGACTGATTACTTTGCAAGAGTTTGACTATGAAATTAGAAGTAAGCTGCTGGAGTTGCAGGGCATCATTGAGTGTCTTGTGGATTTTGAGGATTCAAAGGAAGTCTTGGCTAAATGTAGTAACCTTAATGGTCTATTCAAAATTGATACGACCTCCATTCCATTTGGTATGCTGCTATAACGCACTATCTATCCATATAGGAGAGGCTGGAGCCTCTTTGTCAAAGGCTAAAAATAGAAAAATTAGGCAGTAAGCCTTAAAATTTGCCTTGATTGTAGGAACACTATATTGGCAAGGGATCAATAATGTTTATTGTCGATGTGCCATGCTTGATGAGGTTCCATTTATCTTGGAAGAGAGTCGACTCGACTTGTGGAGGGCACTTTGTTGGATGGTTGAGTGCATAGAAAGTTTTGAGAGTTGAATATGGGTGGCTGTCCATTTTTCAAGATGCATTTGCGTATGCCAAGAGATAAGATACATGTCAGAGATATAACAATAGGGAGAATAGGAAGCACCCACTGACTCTTATCATGGCTATACTACCATTTGAGAAGTGGGGCATTGATTTCATTGGACCTATACATCCTTCATCAACTATACGAAAGCACTATATCATTGTGGTGACATACTATTTCACAAAGTGATCTAAAGCTTGTGCTATGGTGAAAGATAATGCCAAGGAAATGACTAGTTTTATTCTTGAATAGATTGTTTGCTAATTTGGTCTATCTAAGGAGCTTGTGTCTCCTTGTGTCTCACAATAAGACACATGTTTTAAAATAAAGTGGTTGAGGATTTGACAGAAGTTCTAAAGATCAAACATAATAAGACCCAAGGTAACGGGCATGTAGAGAGTACTAATAAGCAGATTGTGGGGATTTTATGATTATATCTAAAGGTAAGCATGATTGGGATAAGAAGTTGTATATGGTTGTTTGGGTTTATAGTACAACATTCAAGAGAGCTATAGGTCACACCTCTTTTAAATTAGTATATGGGGAAGAGTGTGTTTTACCTTTAGAGATTGAGTTGCCTACAATAAGTCTTGCTTTAAACCATTCTTTGGAAGAAGAGGAAGCATTGCAAGAAAGGCTAACTTCCCTTGCACATCTTGATGAGATTTGGTTACAAGCCTTGTTACATTAGAAAGTAGGGAAGAAGAAAATGAAAATGCTTCATGACATTCGGGCTAAGAAGTATAAATTTACTAAGGGTCAATTGGTCTTATATTATAATGCTCATTTTGAGCTCTTCCTAGGCAAGTTGGAATCCAAATGGGATGATCCTTATAAGATTTTCTAAAAAAAAAAAAGGCTCTACAACCCTTTTAATAGATTTGCAAAGGCTAGAGTTCAAAACTAAAGTAAACTTCAATAAATTGAAGCCTTATTATATGTAGGGACTAATGTTGGTGGACTTGGTGCTTTGCAAGTCCTTCAGGATCCAACTTAAACTTGTAGAGGGTACCAAGTCTATTGGCTAGGGAAGATCATCCCTTATCTTGAGCATCCATATTTAGAGCAACGTTACCACCATGGCAATGTGATCTAGTGGAGTAAGGGTTATCACATTACTAAATGGCAAGATGGTTCTTTCACATGGGATATTCAAGTCTATTGCCATCATTGTCATTCGGTTCTTACTAGTGTCCCTATTGAGTTTAGTGAGGAAGGAGGGATTGCACTTGTTTTACACCCCCTCTCTCGATTAGACTTTGATTATCATGAGTATGCATAGGTTGATTTCCATGGCAGGTTATATCAATGAAGCCTTGGTTTATACATTATATTTTGACAGAGCTTCTCGAGGACTTGCTAAGCATGAGAGTGTTGGAGTTATCATAAAAGTCCCTTGTTGTCGAGTGATTTTAAAAATGGAAGTATATTTAGGTGCGGCTGAATCTAGCCAGACGTGGTGGTATTCACTGGTTATTAATGAGAGGCAACTCGCAATTAGCGATCAACTATAATCGAATTACATTTCCAAATGTAATTTTGGGCCTTCACTTTACCTACTAGCAATGCCATTATGTACACCACTTTTAATGAGAGGATACTAATTATAAGTGTACCTCTTATATGTAGCGTGATCATTGCTTCACACCATTAATCCAATACACATACTTGCAAACTCAAAATGTAGAAGAAGTGTCACTTTTGGTCCATATTTTGACTCTTTGAATCTATGCTAATAAATGCTATAATTCTCCTCAACCATTATGCTAGCATGTAAATTCCTCTTCACAACATTAAACCATATATGTTAGCATATGATTCACTTGTAAGTGTTGGTACCTTTGATTTTGGTTGCATTGGGTCATTACATTGACCTCAATATTATCTCTTATGAATTCATGTGCTTATTCTTGCAATTAACCTTTATTGCAAAAAGCTAACACTATGGATATTGGCTTTATTTACTCATGTGTGAGCTAACAAGACTCTGTGCTCATGATAGCTACACATTTATGTCAATGGGTGGATATCTCATGCATGGTCTCATGATGCAAAACATAACAAAAATATGTCAAATAGTTGCATTTAACATAGTTAATATGCTTTTAACCATCTTACTTAAAGATTGCTATTACAACACTGCAAAAATTATTTCTTATAAGTGTGAGCTAATTTCTCCTAGCCTTCCCCACTTGTAAGTGTATCAATTTGGCAATAAGACTATGCAACAAGATGAGTGATAAGTCATCATGTATGCCTATAAGTCGGTGTTTTTAGATGTGCCTTCCTCTATGCAATATCAACACTACTACCATCCTCAATGCGACAAAGGGTGTTTGAGGTTTTATCTCACCTAGAGTGTTGCTCTACTCAAGTATATACACCCTGTAACTACCATGCTTAGTACTATGAATGGTGAATTCAATGCTTCTAGATATGCCTTCTATGCAATACCAATTGCTTCCATGCTTAATGCGGTGAAGAGTGTTCATGGTCTTATGCTGACCTAGAGTGCTTCTTTGAGGACTAGAATATGACAATATATGTGCCTCACAACTATTGGTGCTATGAAGCTTAATACTAAAAATGGTGTTTAGTGGACTAGACTAGACTATAGTATCACTCTATAAGCATTTGATGAATAGTATTCAGGATTTGAGACTAACCTAGAATACCATTCTTTGTGGTTGCTTTACTAAGGTACATACACTCCTCACGATTTACATGTCATGCATGCACTCCTACACCTTTTCTAAGCTAGAGATGTTTTTACTACATGAGGTCAACCACTACCTTGTAAGTAAAATACAATATAATCTACTCCTATACCTTTACTTAGCTCACTATGTTCTTGTTACACCAAGTTAACCTCTGCCCTGTATGCACTACAACATGAATATAGTGGCTGTAATATTCTTGCAATGATATTGGTTTGAATGGCCATTGTGAGGCATATAAATTGCACCATCAAGCTATATCTCAAGGGATGGTGGCCAAATCTAGCAAGAAAAATCTTGTTGTCTACTAGTATTGATACACCTTTCTTCTATTTGGAGTTAATATTCCTTGCTCTATGAAGCCCAAATCTTGGCTATCTAGCATAAATGTTTATGGTTGATGCTGAAAGGATTCTATTGATTCAATGTTCTTTGCTTTTAAATGGAACACATCTCTTAGCTTAGTTGGTACTTTAACTATGGTCATTACTTATTGGTGCCTACAATATCTATGGCCTCCATTACACAAATTATTTCTGGACACTTGATGTGATCTCAATTCTAGGTGGTTTGTATAATAGCTCCTCTACCCATATCTTCAACATTTATTGGCCAAGAAGTGTATCTACCCAATATAGTCTACCACTTTACATGTAGTCTATATGGCACCTAATATAATAGTCCTTTCTCAGAAACTTGGAAGAAACCCTTTTCTATGCCATTTTCATGGAGATGAGATACAAGGTTGAGTGGGCTAAATGTATTAAGTACTCTTCATGAACACGGTATTTAAATGGATATTAATAGGGATGACAATTGGGTTGTGCTCCTAGTTTCAAAGTCATAACCATCTTCATTTGTATGAATACAAGTAATAGGGATATTAATAAGGATGACAATTGGGTTGTGCTCAACACCTGTAATATGCATTCGTTGCAAAGTCATAACCATCTTCATTTGTATGAATACAAGTAAGAGGCATAAACTCTTCATGTCTTATTTTCAACTATTTTTTCTATGGTTATGAAGTCATGATATTTCATGGATTCTTCTTCATGGGGTCTTTTCTAGTCACAAAGTGGAGGTAGACTATTCACAATAATGGTGTTGATAATAGGGCATACCAAACTGATTATGACTTTTTGAAACATATCTTTAGTTACTAGATAAATATACATGGGAAAGTAGTGTTACACATTGCCGATTCACATAGTTGTGAAGTGGGCTTACATAGTACTTGAAATATGAGCAGTATCTCCTACTAGATTCTATCACTAGTATGATAGTACTTATCTTGGCCACATTATTAATATTTTGTAGCACATGATAAAATATGTAAAGAGAATTACATGATACAAACATTCTTCTAAAGTACAAAATTTTATTTACAAACCAATAGTAGTGTTTTTATAATATTTCCAAATAAGGCTCTTTGGGCTTTGATTGATACACAACATTGACAATGTTGTAATGAAATGTAATAAGATAAAATTCATATACCTGTTAATTCCATTCATTGGGCATTCTGATTACTGGCTAGTTAAATAGATTTGAAGCAAGTTCAACCACTACTAAATATTGATGAAAGATCAATCTGCTACTATTGGTATGAACTAAAGTTATACATTGCCATAAACTAGTTAATGGTTGATCTATTTGCTTTACTTTACGTTATCACTACTTGGATAGAGTTAGTTAGGGACTCATAGGTATGAAACAATGTCATGGTAACATAGCTAAAGGTTAGTTAGTGCCAGAGGCATTAGTGTATATTTTAGAGAAGCTTCCGATGATTGATTCAGATAATAGTATGCTATGGATGCTAAAGGACGATGATAGACTTACAGGAGATATGGTGGGGCTCGAGATGTATTCCATGTTCTTGACTCATATAAATTCCATCTCAAGCCCATCATCTCTTTTAGTGTCAAGGGCATAGTTAGCGGTGTGCCCTCCAATGGGTTTATTGGCTCAAGCACTCCATCCATTGTACACCCATAAACTCTTTTTATATGCCGCAATAGGTGCATTTCTTGGGATAGAACGGTACCTCTTTGTAGACATTTCTAGGGTATATCTAATATTATTGTATATGATATTCAATTAAAATTTGAATATAAAGCATGGTTGGTACACACTTTTCTTACTATTAGCTCAAAGTTTGAGATTACTTGATTAGTGATCTCCGATTGAAAGTCACTGAAGCATCGCACATGGTCTATAGACAAGCAAGGATTTTGTCAAATTGCCACCTTGCACTAAGTGCAAGTATAGGACACGTCAATTGAGATATGCCTCATGATCTTGACTGTCATGATCATCATCTTTGTCCATTTTGTCTATGTTATGGCATAAAATATGATTTTGTTTTTCTCATTGTTTCTCTTTCTCCATCTCTCTCTACTTTTCTCTTTCCCTCTCTCTCACTCTCTATTCTTATCTTTCCCTCCACCTCTCTATTTGTGTCCCCTCTCTCTTTATCTCTTTCCCATCCATCTCTTCGCAAACAAAAGTAAAGATAGAAAATAAGAAACCTAAAAAATAAAGAAATGGAAAGTAATGTCTTCCTCTCTCTCTTTCTCCCCCTCTCTCTCCTTATCTTTTTGTTTCTCTATTTTTCTCTCACTCTGTTTTTATATTTCCCTCCATCTCTCTATAACTCTCTCCCTCCCTCTCCATTCTTTGCTCTCCCCCTTCATAGTATTATCATATATATTAGATTTGCAAAATTAGGGATAGTGTCTCTTCTGTTGATGGAGGCTCAAAAATGCTTGTACTCCTTGTCCATGCCAACTAAACATGCAGCCATTATATCATCATCATCAACTTGCACTCTAATATATCCAAGAGCTTCAACAATACTCTTAAACTTCATTGCATAGTCATTTTAGCTTTGGTATTTGTACCAAATATTTTAACCAAGTTATTCTATGCTTCTACAAAACTATTTGCATCACATATATGCCCAAACATATTTTTGAAATACTAATAAAAAGCTAGTATACAATTTTTTGAGCATCCTTGCTCCATTTGTTAAATACATTGGCATGGCATTTTCCTCTAGTAACTTTGGAGCCTCAGCATTATCTCCTTCAATGTAGTCCCAATAACCTTTATCCATAAGAAAATTGGTCAATCTGAACTTCCAAGCATGGAAGTTGTGCTTGTTAAGCTTGTCACTAATAATCTGATTAATTTCCTCATACATTGTGTAGTAAAATCCAAAAAATTGTATTTATTAATTACCTATTAATTCACATGAGCAACACATGTAATGTTTGATAATATCCAAATATTGTCTACCACACCCAATACCTATAACTTATTTGTGTCATGACAAGATTTATAGAGTTTGTAAACCTTACTAGATTCGCATACAAACAGTCTCTACCTTCAAAAGAGAGGTTGAAACATACCCAAAATGTGAATTCAACAACATGTGTGAAAGGTAAAGCTTGAGTGGAAATAGACACACGGAAGCAAGAGCAAAGCAAGAACTATGGTAGATAGAGTAAGAGAGTAAGTGAGAGAGAGACACAAGATGTGGGAACTCCAATAGTCACAATGTGTGATTGGCCTTCTCTTATTCAATAGTCAATGAAAAATAAAGAATAAAGTGATAGCAATTAGTGCCCGCCATGTGCAATTATAAGTGTGTAATCATAGTGTCTGAAGTAAATATAAGATGGTATAGGTATAAATGCCTTCACCCCCAACAACCTCTCACTTAAAGGAAAATATGCCTCAAGTGAGGAGAGAACAAGAAATAAATAGCAAAGTATAAATGTACATAAATTAAAAAAATATAAGGAATAGATATTATCTCATTTTATACCCAAACTCTTAAGAAAGGAAAAACTTTCCACTGAGAGACTTTTAGTGAGAAAATCTATAGGATTCTTGTTAGTCACAAGACCTTAGCAAGCTCAACAGACTTATCCTCTACCACCTCCCTAATGAAGTGATAGCATACCTCAATGTGCTTGGTCTCTGCATGGAATACTAGATTCTTAGCCAATTGAATAGCACTCATAAAATTTGAATGCAGTGTAGGATTAATACTAATATGAAGGTCTACCACTAGATGGCCTAACCACATGGCCTCCTTGCAAGACTCAATGGCTATAGCATACTCTACCTTAGTAGTAGATAAGACCATGCATTTCTAAACCTTGGATATTTAATAAACACTACCTCTGGAAAAAGTGAAGACATATCCAGAGATGGACTTCCTACTATCTACATGTTATGCATAGTTGGAGTTAGTGTAACCCATAATTGTAGTATCCTAATAACCATTGCAAATGCTCATATCTATAGTACCTTTCAGGGGCCTCATAATACCCATCACAATATGTCAGTGTCACCAACCAAGTATAGCCATATAGGATGCTACAACTCCCATTGTAAATGCTATGTCAAAGTGAGTGGCTATCATGGAATATATCAAACTACCCATTATAGATGCACAAGGGATCTCGGCCATCTTAGCCTTCTGCTCATTTGATAGGGATAATCTACCCAATTAACCTTCATATAGGGAGGTAACGGAAAACCACTAGGCTTAACATTCTGCATATGAAATCTCTTAAGGACCTTTTGTATGTGCTCCTTTGGAACAAGTAAAGGAGCCCCTGAGAGTGATCGCATGTGATGTGCATCCCAAGAATATATGAGGCCTATCCCATGTCCTTCATCTCAAAGCTCCTTTTGAGTTGATTTTTCAAAGCATCCAACTCATCATGGGCTCTCTTAGTAATCAATATATCATTCACATAAAGTAACAAGATAATAAGGTTGCCATCATGAGCCTTCTTCATATAGAGACATGGATCCATATCATTGCAGGAGTAAGACTACGACTGTATAAATGCATCAAACTTATTATATCATTCCTTGGGTGCTTACTTAAGACCATAAATGCTCTTTCTCAACTTGCACACTAGATGTTCTCTACTCTTTTCTTGAAAGCCCTTAGATTGTTGCATATAAATCTCATCATGCAAGTCCTAATGTAAGAAAGTCATCTTAACATCCACATAATAGAGATTCAAATCTAATTCAACCACTAAGGCGGCCAACACCCCCTTGTTTATGTGCTCTACAATACTATTCTAGGATGGGATGTGTTAACCCCAGTTCAAAATGGAGAAAAAAAATTCTAAGGAAACTCCAAATGCGGACACAAAGGAAGAAATAGGAAGGGAAACAACCCAAAAGCGCAAGGGCGGCCTCAAAAGCTAAGTCAAAGGTAAAATTGCATTTTAAATGCAAGGTGGCCCTAAAACTTTTGTAAAAGAGCGCCAGGATCCCTCCTGTGCAAACTGTAAAGGATAGACGAGCGTAGGTAAAGAGAAAGGGCAACTAAAAGGGAATGGAAAATAGGATCTTGCCACAATAGCTAGTCATGTAAAAAGGGAATGGGTGCCCAAAGGGATAAGGGTTTTGTATATAAACTCAAAAACTGAATGAGAAGCTCATTCTATGGTGTGTGGCAAAAGCTCTTCTTCTTCTTCTTCTTCTTCTTCTTCTTCTTCTTCTTCTTCTATTCTCTTGTCTCACGCGGCTATGGAGGATGGAGCTTGAAGGAGATGAATTGAGGTTGCTTGAGCTCGCATCACAAATCGTGGAGCTATTGGTGTGTACGAGGGAAGAGGGTACTCAATCGAGCATTGAGGTAAGCTCACTACACTCGTAGAGAGGGATAGCGCATTGGTTATGTGAGAGGTAGCCATTAGTGCTCAACTTGAAATACTTGAAAGAATAAGCAATCCGTGGGTCTTGGCAGTCGAGCGTGAGCTCCCATCATTTTGGTTCCATTGTCGGGACCAACGGATTTGAGCCTTGAGCCCTTGCCTGCTTCGAATTGAGCATTGAAGTAGGGTTTCACCCTGAACTAATGCTTGATATAGGTAGGAGATTTACGCGCTTTGATCTTTGAAACAAGTGTTTGGAGTTTTTTAATGAGTAGACAAGTAGATTACTTTAGCGAGGGATTACTTTGTGATTTTTGGTTGCATTTAGGTAGATTAGGACCAAGTACTTGCAAGGAAATAGTAGGGTTTTTTGCTATAAAAAAGGCATAATAGGGAGAAGAAAAGGGGGAAAAAATGAGTTTTGGGGTTTAATGAATGCAAGACATGGAGTTGGCACATTAAAAAAGGCTGGACAAGACCCTGAAAGCCCAAAAGCAATAGGAGAGAGCTCATTTCTGCACTTCAGTGATAGAGAGAGAGCTTGAGAGAGAGAGAGAGAGAGAGAGAGAGAGAGAGAGAGAGAGAGAGAGAGATGCAAGTACAAAACAAATCGAGCGTATTGATTTCAAGTCTATCTTCCATTCTAGGTACCTCAAAGCCTTCCTTGTGCTCTATTTCCTTGTTTTGGAAGGTTACATGTTATGACATAAACCCTAGGGACCCTTGGCATCGATCGCGCCAGCATTTGTGTTTGCGCCACCATGATCGCGAACCACCCCATTGATGTCTGACTCCCAAAGTTGGTTGGAGCAGTCAAATAATACAACTGGTAGAATTGGATCGTCTGACTAGTTAGTTAGACGGGGCCAATTTGATTGGACTATTGCTAGAGTCTGTCTAGTCAGTCAGACCAGGCCCAGTTGAACCATCCGATCGGATTGGTGCTAGTCGGATGACTTTTTGTCCAACCGGACACCACATTCGGACCAACGGAGCTGTCCTCAAAAACCTCGCGAATGAAGTGATACCTCACCTCAATATGTTTCGTCTTCGCATGGAAGATCGACCAACTGAATGGCACTCATAGAATCCAAATGCAGTGTAGGCATAGCATTTGTCATACCAAGGTCAGCAATCAAACAGCCTAACCAGATAGCCTCCTTGCAAGCCTCAATGGCTGCAATATACTCGGCCTCTATAGTAGAAAGCGCCGTACACTTCTGCGCCCTAGACTTCCAAGAGATAGCCCTCCAGCATAAGTGAACACATAGCTAGAAGTGGACTTTCTACTATCTACATGTCCTGCATAATCAGAGTCAGTGTACCCCACGACTCTTATATCCTGGATGCCATAACAAAGACACATATCTACTTTGCCCTTCAGGTACCTCATGATAACCTTTACGGCATCCCAATGTTTCTTTCCAGGTGTAGCCATATAATGTGCCACAACCCCAATTGCAAAAGCTATATCTAGACAGGTGGCTATCATGGTATACATAAGACTGCCCACGGCTGATGCATAGGCAATCTTGGCCATCTGCTCATTTGTCTGCGAACAATCGGCCTGTGAAACCTTCACATGAGAAGGTAATGGACAGCCAATAGGCTTAACACCCGGCATGTGGAAGCACTCAAGGACTTTATGAATGTACTCCCTTTGTCACAGATAGAGTAGTCCCTGAGATCTATCGTGCGTAATGCACATACCAAGTATATGAGAGGCCTGTCCCAGATCTTTCATCTCAAAGCTCCTCTTGAGTTGAGCCTTAAGAGAATCTAGCTCCTCATGAGCTATCCCTGCTAAAATCATGTCATCCACATAGAGTACCAAAATCAGTAAAGAATCGTGTGGCTTTCTTCATGTACAAGCACGGATCCATAGCACTTCGACTGTAGCCCTATGACTGCATGAATACATCAAACTTATGGTTCCTACTTCAAGACATATAGACTCTTATTTATCTTGCACACTAGGTGTTCCTTGCCAGGGTCTCGAAAGCCCTTAGGCTACTCCATGTAAATCTCATCATGCAAGTATCCATGTAGAAAAACCGTCTTGACATCCATCTCGTACAAGTCCAAGTCAAGCTGTGCAACCAAGGCCAAGACTAAGCGTAAGGTAGTCATCTTGACCACAGGAAAAAAGACTTCATCAAAGTCAACACCATGCTCCTTCTTAAAACCCTTAGCAACCAATCAAGCCTTGTATACTGGCTTGGGGTGTCCAGGGGTACTTTTCAGCTTGTACACCCACTTGCTTGGCAAAGCCTTCTTACCCTGAAGGCAAGGAAGCCAAATCCCAAGTCTGATTCTTATGCAAGGAGTCAAGCTCAGACTGCATAGCCCTCTCCCAAGAGTGACAATCAACCCTACACATAGCCTCATCATAAGTGAGAGGCTCTCATGTATCTGCAATCAGTACATAATCCATAGAGGATACAAAACGGTTAGGAGGTCGTCTATCTCTAGTAGAACGCCTCAACCCAGGCTTTGCTGCTTGATCGACATCCTGTATAACATCAGCATGTCTAGCATCTGGGCCATGAGCATCAGGTGATACTACACGCTGTCTAGCAACTGGCCGTGGAAAGGGCTGAATGGGAGCAGGTGGCTCCTCCTAAAAGATAACTCTGCGTACCTCAACCACTTTCTCAAGCTGCATATGCACTTTGTCCTCATGAAAGATGACATCATGGCTAGGGATCACTTTCCACGCATGCGGATCCCATAGACGGTAATCGATCTCTCCGGCATCTCCGTAGCCAATGAAAATGCATTTGACACTTTTAGGATCCAGCTTATTGTGTTTGTCCTTGGGCACATGGCAGAATGCCTCACATCCAAAGACACGCAAATGATCATAAGAGGGGGGCTTGCATGTCCATACCTCCTCTGCAACTTGAAAGTTAATGCCACTACTAGGTGATGTGTTAGTGAGATGCACTGCAATACTGATTGCCTTAGCCCAAAAGTGTTGTGGTAAGCCAGCCCGCTGGCAAAGCATGCTATGGACCCTTTATTGAATGGTCCTATTTATGCGTTCAACCATACCATTCTGAGGTGGGGTGTAAGTGCAGTCAGCTGGCGCTTAATACCTCACTCATCACAAAACTACTCAAAAGCACGTGATACATACTCACCCCCATTATCCGACCTTAGGCATTTGAGCCTTTTCCCAGATTGGTTCTCTGTCAATGCAAGCCAATGCTGAAATGTGTCTAAGACATCGGATTTTCTCTTTATAGGATAAGCCCAAACCTTACGTGAGTAATATTCTATGAAAGTAACAAAGTACTTCGCCCCACCAAGTGATTGACAGGGCATGGGCCCACATACATCTGACTGCACAAGAGCCAAGGGCTCACCCATGTGTTCTTACTAGACTTTTGATGTGTATTTCTAGTCTGCCAGATACAAACAATGGTCACAAGAATCAAAAGGCGAAGAGTCAAAAGGCGGAAGATATTGCAAGGCACAAAGAATTTTCATTCCTTTAAGAGACATATGCCCCAAACAAGCATGCCAAAGGGATACATAGGGAATAGAACCCACATAAAAAACATGATCCAATGTACCTCCAGATACAAGTAAGGGATAGAGGCTGCCAGACTTGGCACCTCTTGCAAATACAAGCCTGCCATGAGTAATCTTCCATGCAGAGTCTCCAAAAGACACAAAATACCCTGCATCATCAAGCTGTCCAGCTGACATAAGGCTGTGAGTTAATGCAGGTACATGGCATACATCATGCAAAACAAAAGAACTACCAGAAGGAGACTGTAGAGCCTAACATCTCCAATGCCCACAATGTCAAGAGACATGCCATCACCAAATCACACAGAATCAGATATGGTACGATAGGTATGAAACTAATCTCTAGGGTGTCATATGAAAGGACGCACCCGAATCCAAGAGCCAGTACTGTGCATACATAGAATGTATCTCAGAAGTTTGTAAGGCATCGCATGAAGAAGCTGCAAGTATGTAAACATCATCTGAATATCAGTGGTCTGCATGACATTAACCTCTTTTATTTTCACACTGGACTTTGTAGGTACAATACTACGCACATAAGACTTTTCCTGCACTTTTTCTTTTCCATTTTCCTTGTTCTTATCATCGTGCATTTTATGGCACTGCGGCCTAATATATCCTGCTTTCCCACAATAATGACATGTAAGATTAGACATCCATCCACGGGACTTACTGTGACCACATGATTTGGACTTGGACTTCTAAGAATCCCTGCCCTTATGATCATTATCATGCATACCATGTCTGCCACATCTAATGGTCAATGCATGTGAAGAGCGAGAAGCATTATTGTTTCTCCTGTTGATTTCCTCAGCCAATAAAGCACTCTCAACATATTTGATTTTCAGCCCATCAAGCTTGTTCATGCATATGGTAGGATGGAAGACATCCCATGATTTAGGCAAGGTGCCAAACAGAAACAACGGGTACAAGTTGTCTTTGAACTCAATACCCTTTGACAATAGACTCTTCATGATAACATTATGATGGACCTCTTGTGAGAGTGACAAAATAATGGTAGAATTGTATAGCTCATCAACTTCCATCTAAACATCATCATCCATATCCTTAGGTTTGACACCCTTGAAACACAAGGGTTTAATCTGCAACTTCTGCACCAAAACCTGCCATATTTGGGACTTCCAATACCCATAATTGGTACCATCCAACTTTGCAATGTTAAAGAGAATTGTCTTTCAGATGACAAGCCATATTGTCCCAAATCAATGCAAAAAATGTAAAATTGCAAGTTGTTATAATTAGTAGAAAATGAACTAAAACCACTACAAAAATTGGCTAAAAGAGTGGATTTCACCAAGAGAAGCACCTGTCCACCAAATATGACCAAGATAGCATCAAATAGTAGGCATTACCCTCATAGGAGTGCTCAAAATCTGTAGATTTTAGCTTGCTATAATAAATGACAGCAATATGTAAAATTGTTCCAAAATGAAGCAATCACTGATATATATGTCACTACAACTGCCAGGTAGCAAAATATGTCCAACGTTGAGTTTCCAGGAGCAAGAAGGTACCAAGAAGTGTCAAACCAATCACTTGTCAGGCAAGAGACATCTCATAGGTCTAGAAGTCATGCATGTAATGGGTCTCAGGGTAAGAGAAGAGACCAAGCACAAGGACAATTGATAGAGCAAGAAGCTTAATACATAACCATCCAAGATGCATTAAAAAATGACAAACCTGTGACAGAGATAGGTGCCTGCCCCAATAGGAGTATCAAATCAGCCCACTACAGACAAACTGCAGACATAAAGCTCTCAAGAGAGCAAATGCATGTAATTGTCCCACAAGCTCAAGCTCATCAGTAAATAAGACTCTGTGTACATCCGAATATACCAAGAGGCTCCCACTGGAAGTAAAGTCAAATGCAAAGAGAGCAAGCAACACTCTAATACATCGATGACATAGCATCAGACATGCCAAATCCTAGTAGGGTACATCCGGAGCATAAATCCCAAGCTATCTTAGACCCGTAAAGCATAAGCCTGAAAGCATTCAAAAAGCATGTAACTGACAACCAGATGTAATGCCCAGTAGATCCAAAATGCTCAAATGCATTTGAAGACAAAGCTCCAAGTAACTGTCAAGCATGGGTAAACCAAGTGGCATCCATATCTGACCAAAGCATAAATGCAAGAAGCCTAAATGTCAAGCAATGACAATAGGCATAGACCGGTCCAAAGTATGCCAACTGAAGCCAAATGCTAGTGAAGAAAGACCAAATTAGAGCCTACTCCAAGCTAAAAAGAATTCCGGAACCAAGAAGAAGCATTTGATAACCTCCAAATACATCGGTATGATCATTCAAACCTCTAATAAGCACCCCGTATCCATGAACCAATGCATACACCAAGTAAATGAGCTTCAGGCCACTGTATTATAACAAGTAATTTACTACTAAATGAAGATCAAACGA
The DNA here is from genome assembly GCF_053477565.2 of Lygodium microphyllum. Lineage (NCBI taxonomy): Eukaryota > Viridiplantae > Streptophyta > Polypodiopsida > Schizaeales > Lygodiaceae > Lygodium > Lygodium microphyllum. The sequence goes on from NC_141160.1 coordinate 110,112,537, forward strand.
TACTTAGATCTTCTCCAAATCAGTCTTAAAGCATAGACATAGCATCCCATAACATCCGAGCATCACCAAGCATCAATAGGCATCAGATAACAATGCCAAGAAGCATCAAATAGTAAATGTCAAGTGCTGCCCTGTTTTGAAAGTCCTGGGACTCTGTATATAGCAAGGGCTAAAGGGGGAAGCACTCAAATTGGTCATGGAGAGCCAAGCACTAATGACGAGGAGTCAAACAATGATCAAGAATGTTGCCAAGAGTGCCGGGAAGCCGAGAAAAAGGAGGGAAATGCCGGGAGCAGGTTAGCCCATCCCCCTAAAAATGTGCCAAAAATTGTGCTGGCTGTTCCTAGGGGCTGGGGATCTTCAACATGCCTCGGGGTACAGGGGGCTCCAATGCATCCCGTCGATTAAGGTCCAGAAGCTTGGGGAGGAGGCACGAGATCAAAACATACCTGCAAATGAAGGTGCCATGGCTGCCATTGAAGCTCAGGTTGAAGCTCTTCAAATTCGGGCTAAAGAGAATGGCGGGCAAGCTCCAATGTCTTTGCTCTAATACCAGTTGAAAGGGAAGTGAAACCCAAGAGGAAGAAGCTTGGCGAGGAGGGCTATGGCGGATAGACAGCAAGAGCCAAGAGAGAGAGACTCAAAAGTGGGAACTCCAACAACCACAATGTGTGGCCGGGCCTTCCTTTATTCAAACTGTCACTAACAGAATAAAGAATAAGTGGTTGTGACGGGTGCTTGCCACCTTGCAGTGTGCAGTGGCAGGTACTGTCAGTGTAGTAATACACAGGCGGCTAGGTGGAGGCGCCTTTACTCCCAACAATCGAGAACCCTAAGTGGTAGGACCAAGAGGAAGACGCAACACATGAGCTAGACGAATTGAAGGTCACATGATTGCAGGCATGAATCTACCCGATTTAATCAACCTCATTGACACCCTAGTGGAACAAGAGACCGCAGATATAGCAGAGACCAGCACAAACCGCAAACACAACGAAGAGCTTGATCTGGGGATTTCTTGGATGAAATTCAATAGATGGTGAGCAAGTATGACTTGCAAACCCAGATGAACCACCACGGTAGGCCAGCCGAGGATATTTTAGTAGACCTCAAAGAGAAGAGAAAACTAGCACAGAAAGCGTTATAAGGCATAGTGGCATACAATCAAAATTAGCAAGCTAGAAGCTTGCGACAAAATGCAGAAATGTGGGAGATCCAACAAGTATTGGCCTTAGCAAATAGAAATCGAATAGAACCTGATGTAGAGAGAGAGTGTGTGTGTGTGCTAGAAGGAAACCTTATGTTGAGCAAGCTTCTCATGAAGCGACTATTGGATAACATGTCAGTGGAGCAGAGCACAACAACATTGGCAAGCTCATTGCTCGCAGGGCTAGGATTCCACCAGAGCTCCAAGAGCTAGTCAAGAATCCCTATTGCTGCTAAGCAATTGGACAAGTACTAGTTGAACGATGATCCCTATAGCTTCATAGAGCAATTTGAGCAGGTCTGTGAGGCCAACGGCCTCGCCAATCTCACCCAGTGCTCGCAAGCCTTCGGCTTTGCTTATGCGACAAGGGAAGGACTTGGTACACCAACTTAGATGCTGCAGAATGTAACAATTTCAATAATTTGAAGAACCTCTTCATTAAGAGATTCTCGGAGGCTAGGTACTTGGACAATCTGATAGTGCAACTGATGAACGTGAAGCACAGAGATAAAGAAGATATCAAGGATTATGTAACCCATGTGAGGAGTCTTTTTAAGAGAATCGTGTCAAACGAATGACCCATGGAAAGAGCGGTGTCCATGGTCTTTATCAACGGAATACAAAGTGAAGAACTCTATAAGGCCTTGGCAGGCAACTCAAGCTTGCAGTGAGATGCGCTAACTAGGGTCTTTGAAGATGCCATTCGAGTGGATGACCAACTCAAGGAGAGAAGCTCCATGAGCTCCAACTGAAATGAGGGTAGCTCTAGAACCTCAGAAAGGGCAGCCACATCTAGCAAACAATCAGTCCCAAGTAGCCAAGGTAAGGGAAAGAGTGCATACTAGAGCCAAGAGCAAGCAGAAATTAAGATGGAGCTAGCGAGACTACAAGAGATGATGAGGAGGACTATGCACCCACAAGTCCATGTGTGTATTGTGGTGAAAAACAAGTGCTAGCTGAGTGTCAAGACCCTAGGACCTGACCACGTGCTAATTGCAGTAGGTTTGGCCACAATGCTATGCATTGCAGACTGCCAAGGAGAGTCCAATACTCGCAACCTTACAACCAACCTTACCTAGGGAATAGGCCACCAAATTTCTTCAGGAGGGGAGCCCCATTGGCTCCCCTCGCACCTAATGACACAAAACCAGCCATTCCTAAGATGGAGACAAATCCCACAGGCATATCCTAGTCACCTGGACCTTTTTTAACCCATCCACCAAGCCACAATCCAGTCCACTGAATGACGATGAGCCCTATGTGAACCATCTCGTATGACAAAGAGGGAAATCCAATCCTCATGGATTATTGACTTGTACCGATGATGGCACTAGGTAGAGGCAGAGGCAGAGGCAGAGGCTTAGTAGGGCAGACCCAAGAGCCAACTTGCGGTCACCCAGGACACATCTCCTCACGTTGCCCTAAAAGGGAACAAGTCAATAGAGACAAGGCTGACCTCAAATGTACTGAGTGTGAATCACTCACCTTTCTGTCAATTGCCCTAGATGGAAACCATCCTCTAGCTCAACAATTGTGCCATCAGTCCCATTGGGGTTGTTTGGTGTTGAAACACTGGACGATGAGGCCACACCCATGCTGTTGCATATAATGGCTCATACGCAGACAATATAGGCCGTCATATCACTGCCATGGCCTAGCAACTTAGACATAGCCTCAATCAGAAAGAAGAACCATAGTAGGTGAAGAAAAAAGAAAATTTATCCAAAGGTCATACTTAAAACCAAGAGTGCCACAACACTTCTTGTTGGAAAGAAGGTCATAAATGTAGAGGTAAATACATCCGCTCCAAAGATTATTAAGAAGGGGAGTACCCCATCCCAGAGCACCAACTAGAAGCCATAGAAAAAGTAAAGGAGTGGGTGAAAGAAGCACAAGATCACCTAAAGGATGCTAAGCCCATTTTGGAGGATGAGATCAATGATCTCTCAAGCATAAGCACATCAATTTTGCCTCCATGACCAAAGTCAAGAGACACATTTGCACCTCAAGAAGTACCACCTAAATAGAGCTTAAATGCTATGGGCTAGCAAACTAATCAAGGCCATTGGCCAAGAAGCGTAGGACTAAGAGAAAAGAAAGTAGCTAGCAATCTTCTTACAATGCTAGTGACCACCCCCCAGTGACTTTAAGCTTAGGAGATCTACTTAGGTAGTATCTGATGCTATGGCAAGAACTGAAGCAGTGGGTAGAAGGATCGATAAATCAGGCTACAACTGACTTACACAAGCATGATGCAGTAACGCAAATACCAATTCTGACACTGCACTTAGTGCCTAAGTCCTTGCACGTTAATGCCTTCTGGGGAGGCACTGAAATGCATGTGGTCTTATTGATCCTAGCTCTAGGTGATACCACGAGAAAGGGAATCGTAGACACGGGGGCAAGAGTAAGTGTGCTTAGCCATGTAGTGCTCCATGCTTGGGGTAACTCACCTATCGAGAATGTTAGATCTAATGTCACATTGGCTAATTGAATGAAAGTAAATCCATTAGAGTACTAAAGAATTGGCCATTGAAGTTCGTGGGAGTCCAGTTCTCTATAGACTTCATAGTCATGAAAGGAGTAGACTACGACATCCTATTAGGCCGACCCTGGATGCACAACGCACAAGTCATAGAAGATTGAGGCAACGGTTTGGATCTTCTTAGGGCAATTGAATGCAAGCAGAAAGGGTAGAGAATGGATACCTATAAGACTACAACAATCGACTTAGATGCCATCTTAGTCATGTTAAAGGGTGATGTGTAATTTAGGAAATTGTACGGGCCACTCACCAAGTATATCCCTTATCCTGAGGATGAGAAAGATTGGATGCACATGCTAGCCACGATCGATCTTCCATTCTCAGATAATGAAGAGTACAAGCAAGCCGCTAAGGCAATTAGTAAGCCTAGTTGCATGCCCTCAGTACTGCTCTGCATGATGGCTAGGAGCTCGCATAGACAACCCAACCTTGTCATATTCCATATATCGAATAACAACTGAGAAATACTTGAGATCTCAGAGCATATGATGAATATCAACCAATCTCAAGCCACTCAAGGATCTCTTGGATGAACCCAAGTGGTAGTGGACTAAGATGCAGGACCTGAACTTAATGTACAATTGGGCCTTAGTCATCAATGAAAAGAAAATGTCATATCAAGACTTAGGAGATGATGAGCAGTCGGATGAGGATAGTCTTAACGACAAATAGAGGACTTTTGCTCCTTCAGTAAAGCGAAGAAGAGATTGATACAATAGAATACGACACTGATGCATTGATTTGTGAAAAGGCATGGCGAAAGAGCTGGTTTGAGAAGCACCTCAAGCAACAAGATTTCAAACAAGGTGACTTAGTACTATTGTACTCTATCAAGGCCATAAGAAGAAAATGAAGTTTTGGGGACTAGGATCTTTCAGAGTTTGCACCATCAACCAAATTGGTAATGTAGAACTCGAAACCTAGAGAGTGAGGGTATAGGCTTTTTCAATGGCAGTCACATAAAGTAGTACTACTCGCCCATGCACCCACTACATGGGCCTTCGATGCTAGAGTCCCTTTTCAATGTATGAGTGGCCACTATCATGGAAATTGAAGATAAAGATGAGGAAGTCGTGGCTCTGGCTTACCTGCACATGACTGTCACTACTAAGAAAATGCATACAATTGATGCATTGATCGATGAGGGTGTTAATTTTAATAACTTGACTCACGATCATTGGGTTCAAATTGGTAAACCATAGTTACAACCCACTAACGCCAAACTTAGCCCATATGGGGCCCGATTATATACACTTCTGGGAAAATTCAAGGTTGCAATCTCTATCGAGTCTGAAAGCATACCAATGATCTTTTATGTGTTACCAAATGCGAAGGAGGATGCATGTATGAAATCGTTGTTAGGATGTATGTTTAAAAAGCAGACACTTTGTAATGTCAACTACCAATCACAGTGCATTCATCTAGCCCTTAGCAATGTATGTATAGTCACAACTTTCAGCAACAAGGGCAGCACAACTCTATGAAAGCCTACAAAGCCACTGGTAGAGCAACCCACCACCAAGTCTAAGGAGGGGGGTTGTAGCTCATCACAACCGGCCAAACCTTAAGGCCAGCAAATCACTGAAATCAAAGCTCAGGCCCATACACCACAGTTCAAATGGATACCTAAACATCAAGGGATGCCATCTAAAAGTACACACTCACGACCTTGCAAGGCTAGGAACTCATATTCGAAACTTAGGAGGCACAGAAGGAACTATAGGCATCGACGAACGGTCAACTAGCGATGGGTTCCCAAGATCTTATTGCAAGTGCAGGGCTATTACGAGGGTAATGCCTAGATATGGGTACCTAAAGCCAAGATAGCCAAGGGCACTACTCAAATGCCGCCCGCAGACTTGACCACACCAAGCTACATGACAGAAAATGCCCCAACGGCAAAAACAACTTAGGTTGTGAAGCCCATAGAGCCTCAAACGCATAAGCCGACAGAGACTAAACAAGTCTATCAACCAAAACCGTAGCCTACTACTCACACATGCCTCAACCTAGTCATGCTAGTGTTCCTAAAACCTCACCAGAGTCTAATAGCACGACATCCACATCACAAGTCAAGCCAAGTGCACCAATGACTCAATCGCACCATCAAGAACAACCAAATCCGCAACCATCAACTTTGTTGACTTGTCTAGTCCCATCAAACCCCAACTACCTACAGGCCTTAGACATTCTCACAAGCGGAGATCAATTCTAACCTTGGCCACAAACTTTGCTAAAGATACGGGGGATGACTTGGTTGATTGCCTAAGATGCTTAGATGCCACATTTACCACACTTGCTAAAAGCTATGATCGACTAGACCTAGGTCTTTTGGTGGACAAGCCTTTAGCAATGGAGGTACATATGTTGCCTTGCTCTTGGGAGGAGGAATCTAAATTTGTATTTGTTAAAGCTACCCAGGCAGCTGAGGAATTAATTGCCACCAATATATCTCGAGAATATGCATGAAAACAACGTCTCATTATGTCTTATGACAAGAACACGGTCCTTGCCACCGACAAGGGAATGGAGGAGTTGAAACATCTTGCTGACAATGACTCCTCTTTCTTGAGGAAATGGTATGCTCTCTGACTTCAATGGGAGCAAGAGGGATACCAAATCATGACCAACGCGAAGCAAAAATGGGCAATCAAAACCTCGAAGTATGACTCCACTTACGTAGCTCCAAGCTCCTATGGGATATCGACCACCACTCATCATCGACCCCTAGAAGAGCATCTCCCAACCCACCCGTATTTGGATCAAGTTTTGATTGAGGAGGAGTTATACATTGCTAGTCAAATAGACTCCAATGAATTCCTCATGGATGTTCTCACCTACATCACTCAAGTAGGCATCCATCCTTTCGACATGGACCGCTATGCTAATCTAGAATACAATCCAAACTCCTATGCTTGGCTCATGTGAAAGTAAGACACCGAGAGCACACATTGAATGCCCTTGACCTCTCAAACCTTAATCATAGGAATGATTCGTCTCAATTCCAAAGGGGGGGGAGTAAGGTGAATCAAACGTATAAGGTGAATGAAACATGCAAGGAAAAAGGCCTCAATCAATGTCCAAAAGCGGAAAAGAGTGGATGAAAATCAACTTATGATTAAGGAAAAAAGTCATAATTTTTTTGGAATGAATGAACTACTTGAAGGAAAATTCTCTTTTCATACTTAAGCATTTTATTCTTTCCATAAAAGCATAATCAATTCCTACTTACCTTTCAGCAAGAAATTGTCTTAAGTATACTAATGGTGAGCTATGATATCATGGCAGGAACTCAAAATGGCAGCATAGCAGGATCAATCCCATAAGCTTCCATTCACAGAAGAAGAAATGGCAAGGTACCACATCTCCCTCGAGAACCACACTACAATCAACTAAAGTTCAGAACTATCCACAACATTAGAAAGTCATGGCTAAGGAGGAGGCTGCCAAAAGAGTCATAAAAAAGTGTAATCTAGCAAGATACATTGAGAAATTTGGGAAGGAGACCGACCACACCAAATGCATAGAGTTCTTGAGAATCTATGATCCTGATAGAGAATTTGGCATGGTGATAGTTGGAAGAGGAGAAGGAGCCAAGCAGGTACAGGTCCAGCTCAGTAAGGCTTTGGTGGAGAAGGTACTAGGTTTGGAACCCAAGGTGGAAAGGAGACCGAAAAGAGATGTATATGCCATGTTGAATATGAAGAAAGACCAAGTTCTAACCAACGATGTCATTAGCATTCAAGATATCCTCGACCCAGAGATATGGCTCCAAGCAAAGGTCATCCACTCCCTGTTCTCCAGCCAATGGTATAATTCACTCATGCACAGAATCAACGTGTCCATGTTAGAGAACTTGGCAGCCCACCCACCGGATGAGGTCGATTGGAATGGGTATGTGAGAAAGATGATCAACCAATCATCCAAGGCACTGGCCCTCAGAAGTAGGCCATTAGGTGGAGAATCCCTGGCATCAAAAGGTGGAGCTGAAAGAAAGAAACCATCATCAAAAGCCTCATTCATTGGGTATGGGAGAGTTCTGATGGCTCTTATCCAAGAGGCAATGAAAGAAATGCAGAAAGATAAAGAAGGGGTCAATGAGACAACAAAAAAGGTCACCTCCCACCATGAACAAGGGCAATCCAGTGAGAGAACAGTAAGTGACAAAGAGGAGGAAAAGGAAACACAATCTAGCCGTGAAAGGGCTAAGAAAGCAAAGAAAAAGACCACACATGAGAAGCAAGAAGAAGAAAGCAGGAAAAAGGAGAATGCAGACTTAGAAAAGTCTAAGAAAGAATCTAAGAAAGCGGAGGAAGAAATAAAAAAGAAAGAAAAGGAGGAGTTAGAGAGGTTAAAAGAGGAATCAAAGAGAACCGAATAGGAGAGAAGGAGGAAGGCAGCTGAGAAAGAGGAAGAATTGAGAAGGAAGGAAGAAGAGGACATCACGCTAGCAATGCACATGTCAATAGAACAACACTCCAAACAAGATGGGCTAGGTGCTATGAGCCCATCATGAGATGAAGACCTAGGTTCAAGTGCCCAAGTTTCAGAGATCACATCCTCTTCGATGAAAGAAAGCAAGGGCAAGGGCCTAATTGAGCCCATCCCTACTCTCCTAGTGCCCACTACCCCAACAACCACAACCACCCAAGGGTAGCAACATGTTGGCCTAGGTGCAATTCTTATAAGGAAATAGCCCAAGGGATAGGTGAAGATACCCTTGTAATAAGAACCAAGCAATCGACAACAAGAGACATCAAGTCGAGAAATGACCCTAAAAGGTAGAGGGTGGAAGCCTCTACGACCTCCATTCCCACAAAGATGACACTACCTACAAACTATGATGATTATATCCAAGAGCTTCTCTTGCAATTAGAGAAAGTAAAGGTGGATAAGAAGATAGCAGTGGTTGAGTTAGGAGCCGAAAAAGAGTCCATGGTGGTGTTCCAATTAGAGGAGACTATCCAAGTAGCTATGTGCCCAAAAGAAATACATGAGCTAAAGGTAAAGCTCAATGCTAAGGAGGGCGAAGAAGGAAAGTGGAAGAAAAGGAAAGTTGAGGAGAAATAGGGCCTCGTGAGGATGCATCAATGCATCGAGGAGCTCGCACGGTTATATGAAGAACTGCAAGAAGAAATGAAGAATGTCCAAGACGCCACAGAAACTCTAGAGGTAGCACGAGAGGAAAGGGAACGTAGGTATCAAGTAAAGATAGAGAATTTGAAAAAAGAGGTAGCCTTGGGGTAGGAGGAGAAAAAGAGGTTGGAGAGAGATTTTGAAGATCAAGAGCAAAGACTCATAATCTTGGCTCAAAGGCAAGGGGAGAATCTGGAAGAAATGAAAATAAGAGTAGAGAATTGGACTAATTAGAATGAAATAATAGTCAAGGACTTGGCGCATTGTCTAGCCCGTGTGGAAGGAGATAAAGTCTTAGCAGAGAGCAAGGCAGAGGCTGCTCAAGTGAGCCTAGAGACCCAACAATGTGCCTTCCCGAACACAATCATATATATCACTCAAATAGAAGAAGGGGAGGCCATTGAACCATTGAAAAAGAAGATGGATATTGCTCACATGGCCCTAAGAGCAGGATTTCATATGCCGATGAAACTAGTGGGTGTCAGCCTTAGCCTCAAAGAACAGAGGAGTTATCTACTAAGGGCACGCTTGACCCCACAAGAAGTGGATGCCTTAGGGTTTGCCGAGGAAGCACAATAGGAAGAGGTAGGAACAAGCTTTGAGTTGGGACCTCAAGAGGAAGAACTTGTCCCATTGCCCCATCCCCTCGACCAAAAGAGCATTAGCAAGTGGATACCTCTATAGAAAGGAAGGTGGCACTTAAAGGAAGAGAGAACTGATGGTGGAGCAAGCACATAGGAGGCTGAACGGTCAACCAATAGTAGTGCCAACAACACCTATCCCACGAAGCCAAGATGACTTCCCAGTAAGATTTAATGCTAAACTCATAATCTGGGAGTAACAAGAGACTGCTTGTAAGCCCTTCGACTTTAATTTCCAATTTCCCATCAACTTGTGTAGAGTACTACCAGTCAAGGTGGTGGAAGAGGTAATTAATGTTGGGAGCAGGCTGGGAGACAAATGGATATTAGAGAGGGCACATAACCCTACCTTATGGGGGACGAAGGACATAGATATTTGGCAGAAAAAAGTTTTTCAAGTATCCAGAGCAGTGAAGGGCTATGAATTCCAACCAATGTGGCAAAGGCACATTTTGGATGTAAACATGGATGCCTAGATGGCATTTTGTAACACCCTACCCTTCGAAAGAAATGACTTGACTTTCATGCCATATCCTAGAAGGGTAGGAGTGGATTTTAATCCAAGCATCCACGAAAGATACGACTTTTCATGGATCTATAATGTGAATGCTACTAAACCTGAAGAAGCCCTAGTCTTCATGGCAAGGGACCTATATGACTCAATAGTCTGCTTCATCGATGAATTCTCTTCTTCCCTTGATCCCACTTTCATCACCATGTGTAACTATCTTAGGTTTACTACTAAGGTAATATCAGACACCATAAGAGCACTACCTCCCAATACTCTTTTTTTATCCCAATGGCATAGACAGCTACACTATGGCTAGATTAATGATGTGAGTTGCTCTACTCCTCTCATTTTTCTTAGCCTTATTAGAAGATATGAATGATAGCCCCTTCATCTGCTGCAATCATCCATCTCTTTCCACCACCACTCTCCAAGTACGTCTAAACCTCAAGGGGTACATACAGAGCTAGAATTTCCTTGAAAAATCTATTAAGCCACCAGAATCATCCTCTCATGACTCATATGACGAAGACTATCTTCTTGTCATATTTATGTAATTCAAAAGAAAAGGAGAAAAGAAAAATAAAAAGAAAAAGACAAATACAAAGACAAAGAAAAAAAAAAGAAAAAGAAAAGAAAAGAGAAGGAAATCACAAGAAAAGCAATCAAATCACCTCACTGCACATAGGCCATAGCTACTACACCTAGGGGTTCTCAAGTTAGGTGCATCTAGTGGCTTCAGTCGGCTGGCTCTGCCCCTAACCCCCTATCCCATTTTGATTTCCCATATCACACTTAGGGAACATCAAGGGCAAGACATACCTAGGGAGGTCACACTTGCCTATGGTTAGACCTGTCTCCCTAAGCCACACCCACTGCACCTTCCTTATGCACAAACTGGGTCCTTAAGTGTGGGACAATAACTAGGCAACCCAACTTCCAGTTCCACTAGCACAAACATAATGCACCACATGATAAGTTAAACACTTCCCTTGGGTAGCACACTTATTTTCCTTTTAGGTACAAACAAAGCGTGCAAACCACCAACTTCGGTGGCCCCGTCATCCACTCCAACCATTCTCGGCCTCCACCACCTCAATATTTTGATCAACTTCTCTCCAATGACTAATCCCCAAGAGGCCCATCATCATCAACTCACGAACCACCCTTCAAATCACCGAGCCCTCCTCAACATAGACACGCAAGTGCCATGAGATTGGCACTCATCTAAGAGGGGGGTAATGTTAACCCTAGTTCAAGACGAAGAAAAAGAAGTCCAAAGAAGTCCAAGGAAACACCAAATGTGGACACAAAGGAAGAAGCAAGAAGGGAAACAGCCAAAAGAGCAAGGGTGGCCTCAAAATCTAAGTCAAAGGCAAAAGAACATTTTAAAATGCAAGGCACCTCTAAAACTTTTGTAAAAGAGCACTAGGCTCCCTTCTATGCAAATTCTAAAGGGTAGACATGCATAGGTAAAGAGAAAGGACAACTATAAGGGAATGGAAAACAAGACCTTGCCACAATGGTTGGTCATGTAAAAAGGGGGATGGGTGCCCAAAGGGATAAGGGTTTTGTATATAAACTTAAAAAGTGAATGAGAAGCTCATTCTTTGGTGTGTGGCAAAATCTCTTTTTCTTCTTCTTCTTCTCTTCTCTTGTCTTGCAGGGCTATGGAGGATGGAGCTTGAAGGAGAGGGATTAAGGTTGCTCGAGCTCGCATCACGAATCGTGGAGCTACCAATGTGGACAAGGGAGGAGGGTACTCAATCAGGCATCGAGGCAAGCTCACTACACTCATAGAGAGGGATAGCGCATCGACTATGTGAGAGGTAGCCATTAGTGCTCCGCTTGAAACGCTTGAAAGAATAAGTGGTCAGTGCGTCTTGGTGGTCAAGCATGAGCTCCCATCAGGGTGTAGGGGGTGGTCAACTAATGCTTAATACTCTACTCATCTCAAAATCACTTAAATTATTTAGAAATGTATTCATCCCCATTATTTGACATTGGGCATTTTAGCCTATATCCCTCAACAAGAGCAAACCAACAATGAAAGGTAGATAAGACTTCAAGTTTTTGCTTAATATAGTAGTTGCCAACTTAATATCCCATTTATCAAAAATTTACTCAAATGCTTTAGCGAGATATTCACCCCCATTATTTGATCTGAGGTATTTTAGCCTATGCCCAGACTAGTTTTGAACAAGAGCAAGCTAACATTGAAAGGTAAATAAAGCTTCCAATTTCTTCTCTAATAACATATGCCTAGGCCTTATACAAATAAACATAAATGAAAGTCACCAAATACTTTATGCCACCTAGTGACTAATAGGGCACGTGACCACATGTATCAGAATGAACAAGAGCTAGAGACTCACCCATACATGTAATGCCAGACTTCTTATGAGAACTACATGTCTACTTGCGATAAAGATAATGATCACATGAATTAAAATATTTGTAGTTAAGACACAAAAGATATTGCAAATAAGTAAGCATTTTCATTTCCTTTAAGGATACGAATCTAAAGCAATGATGCCGTAAAGATGCATGTGGTATGTCAACCATGTCACCCAAAATATGATCTATAGACCCAATTATAAGGAATAGAGATTGCCAACCTTGGCACCTCGAGCAAACACAAGTCTTCCATAGGTAATCTTTCATGCAGAATCACCAAAAGATACATGATAGTTTATATCATCCAACTATCCAAAGAGTAGGCTTTTGGTCAAAGTTGAAACATGGCATATATCATGCAAAAGAAAAGTGCTACCTAAAGCAAATTATAGCTGTATATACCCAATGCCAATGATATTCAATGCCACATCATTTCCCAGTTCTAATAGAACTTATCATGCTACAATAAGAATGAAACCAATCCCTATGTGGCATAAGCTCCGGGGGGGTCAGTATATATAAAAATGTGTGTAACGTGAGTTTAAAAAAAGGGAATATAAAAATATATAGGCTTACATATGTACATTTATAGAAGGAAATATTTTAAAAGCAATAAATCTATTCACAAAAGGGGTATTTATATTGAACATGTAAAGTTTTTACAAAAGGGTATTATTAAATCATAAAATTGGTTTGGATCTTTAACAAACGAGTATGATGAAGCTCAACATTAGGTGTCTTTTTATTCAAAAATTTTCAAAAGCACACTTTTTTAGGGACACAGGGGGTGCGCGGCTCGCCTTAATCAAAGAAGCACCTTAAGCAAGGAAATTGGGATGTGTCCTAAAAAGGACTTACTGCATCTAGGAAGCAATGATTGTGAGAATAAAATTCTTAAAGTATTCTTCTATGGTGCAAATCACCTAAGTGCTTTAGATGAATTTGCATGATAGAGAGGCCTATGTAAGAGTGCAAGGTTTAGTATGTGTGTGGTGCCCTATTATGCTAAGAGTGCCCTAGAATGACTATGTGCAATGTGCCTAGGTCAATATATGGATGGTATGTGCTTTAGTTCTATATTTGGAATGGTAATATGTACTAAGACTTAGTGGTGTGTGCCTAGATACTCATGTGTTTGAGTATCCACCCTAAATGTACACAAGTAGTGCACGGGTATATCCCTATATTATGTGCTTAGGTTCTACCTTCTGTCATGTAACTAAGTGCTCATGCCTAATGTGTGTAAGAGTGCCTATTATGTGTCCTAAGCTATATGTCCTATTGACCTAGGGTGGTGTATACTTTAGTACAAACTCCTATAGTACACCCTAAACCAAGTGCACAAGTTTATCTTAACTTTAAGTGTCTAATGCTCCTGAGTGGATGGGTGTCGAATTCGTGCCCAAGTATATGCTAATTTCTAAGTGAAAATACACCTAACTAGATGTGTCCTAGGATAGTTGGTCTAAGTGTGCCTAAATGGATCAAGGCAATGTGATTGGGTGCTTCTAGATGTGCCAACACCTATGTGCCTTATGTGATTAAGCGCTTAATGTGTGCAACTTCTTAAGGGGTAATGTGCTTGAGTTTCTAAGTTCTATGAGCGAGTATCACCTAGGACTAAGTACATGAGTACCTCAACCCTAGCTACTATGCATGAATTGTGTACTTGTGTACATTGCCAACCCTAACTTATTGACAAGTTCCTAAGCTATTGCAATTGGGTGCAAATTGTGATCGGTGCAAGTGAGTGTGATGTGTTCTAATGGATTTTTTCCAGGCTTTAAATTTGATGCCTAAGATTGGGCTTCAAGAAAAAATCAATGACACCCTTTTTTTAAAGCATCATATTATTGTCCTCACTAAAAATTTGGATATCGACTTTCAAGAAGGGGGAAATTGGAGTTGAGTCAAAGCCTAGATGTTGGAGGCAACTGAGAAAATTGGATCGTCTAACTAAGCATGGGAGAGAGGAGTTATCAACAAAATTAAAAAATTGGCAACATACCAACCTATTGCATGATGTTGGCTAGCCTTGGTAGGGGATTAATGCCCATTATGAAAAACACCCCTTCATTATGACAAATCCAACCCCCCCCTCCCTCCCTCTATCTATAATGATGGACCCATATACTCCCTCACCCTATTAAAAACATATTTTGAAAAATCAAGATCTCTCTCTCTCTCTCTCTCTCTCTCTCTCCCCTTTTCGTATTGCCTACAATTGTGGTTACTCTCCTGAAGCTACCTCCGTGCACCATTACCTACAGGGAGCAAAGATTTCTAAGAATGGAGTTGCCATTTATAAGGGATGCTTCCTTGAGGCTTCCTACTGAGGATGCTTCAGTTTAAGAGGAGGTGGTGAGTACTAGTTCTATGCATGACTCGTGAGCACTGAGATGTGAGACGTTCACGGGAGGAGGTGGTGAGTACTAGTTCTGCACAATCTGCCATGTCTCATTGACTCGTGAGCACTGAGACACGAGACGCTGACAGGTGGCTTAAACTTCCTGGTGGGTGCTGCCATCAATGGCGGTTCCAAGGGCGTGGCCATGCGCATCATCCAGCAGTGCCAAGGACTTGGCTTGAGCTTCTTGGTGGGCGCTGCCACCAATGGTGGTGCTTGAGCTTCCCGACTTCTGTTGGCGGGCTTCCTAGTGGGTGTTGCCATCAATGTTGGTGCTTGAGCTTCCTGGGTGCCATCAATAGTGGTGGTGTGCTCGAGCTTCTTGGTAGGCACTGCCATCAATGTCAATGCTTGCATCGGTGCTTGAGCTTCCTGGGTGCCATCAACAACGGTGGTGCACTCGAGCTTCCTAGCGGGCGCTGCCATCAATGGCAGTGCTTGAGCTTCCTGGCTGCCATCAACAACTGTGCTTGAGCTTCGTGGTGGGCTTCGTGGTGGGCGCTACCATCATCGATCGTGCCAAGGACGTGGCTAAGGTAAAAGCATACTCTCTCTCTCTCTCTCTCTCTCTCTCTCTCTCTCTCTTTGTGTCATAGTTGCAAATTAAGTCATATGAAAGTATACCCCTTCAACATGCTCTTTTCCTTCTTAATATAGTGGCTTCAACTCTCGACTCAAGTTGAAAGCATGTTTTTGTTAGAACTTAGCCTCACTGTTTTCTCTTCCTCCGTAGGACAGTTCCAACTTCCAGGATGCCATTGTTGAGTACTTCCAATTGCCAAGTTGGTCTTCAAAGTCCACACTGCTTGCAAGCTCACATAGTTGGACATTGCAACACATAGGCTGGTAGCTTGTAGGTCTTCAAAGTTCAAACTTTGCACGGCCTGAAGGCTAATGCAGTTGTCATGCTGCAACATGCAGGTTGGTAGCTTGGTAGATCAAGTTTTAGAAGCAGTAGTGGGAAGTTTCAAGTGCATTTTTTGAGGAGCTTGGAGTCTAGAGGGACCTAGGAGCTATGGATACATCATATATCCACTATTCCACACTACCATCAACACGCATAGAAGGATCTGGACTCTCAAGCCTCTACCATTCTTCTATATTCAGGTCAAAATTTTGAATGCATTAACCTTATAGCATAAAGGTTAATTAGAGGTGAGATAAACTATGGTTGGAATGTGAATCCGTTGACAATCCATGTTCTAAGCTTTGCTTGCATTTGTTGTCATGTGAGGATTTTGCAAGTTGAGCTAGGTGTGAGCTTAACAAAATATGTAAGCACACATTCAGAGCTAGCCTGCTTGGACAAGGGGCAACCAGTCTCATGCCCCAGAGTGGTTTCCCAATTATCTTGCCTACTATATATTGGCTTTGTTCTAGAGATCTTTTGTAGCTCACAAATCTCCATTTGACTCTAAGATTCTAAACAATGCAATGAATTCAAACTCAAAGGTTGTGTACAAGACACTTGTTTAAGACGAAACTATAAAGCATATTGTCATGCAAACTTACTACCTCAATCCATAGACCAAAGCTTCAATGGTGCCAACTATGGATAATGGGAAGCTAGCTTGAACAAGCTCCATGCCTTAGACCATGACTACCTATAGAAGCTTTGTATAGTGAGGGTTCATGGTATATATGTGATTTTTAATGATGTGTCTAGGTTAAATAATTTTCTCCATTTCAAAACAATATTCCAATAATTAGTTCTTGCTAGTGACCTTAGATAAATGTTAGATTTGATATTTAAGTTTCCCATCTCCAAATCCTTTCATATGTAAGTGCTTTTAAAGAAAACAAGTATAGAACAATAGCCCAGTAATTGATGGTTATTGGTGCTTTTAGATTAAATCTTAGAGTGGATGTTTAAGCTTCCCATCTTCTAGTTCTTCCAAATGTGCGTGCATTCAAAGAAGACAACAAATATAGACTAAAAATTTGAAAGTCTAACATATTTTTTGGTTGTTCATAAGTTGGCATATGACAATTCTACACAATCCATTTGTTTACTAGATCATTTTCTCAATCATCCACCTTTTTCATCAACAACACCCATCAACAGCATTATGAAGTTCTTAACCTTTTCCTTTACATGAAAACATCAAGCCACAAAGAGTTACATGTAATATGATTGGCCCCTCTATCCTACAAAGTGAAATGGTTGAGTGAAAGTAAAGAGAAAAAAACTAAAAGCCTTGCACTACTGGATACTAGGGAAATTTACAAGGGTATAATATCTTTTACAAGATTTTGCTTAGGTAATGTTAAATAAATTGTTTGATCAATATACTTTTTAGGGTTAATACTTTCATTGTAGGATTTATTGCATGTGTAAATCTACTATTTTCATATGATTAATACATGTTTATATAATTGCACTTAGCACAAGTTAAGAGACCATAGTTTTCACTTGGTGTACTTAGTTTGTGTATGCCATTGTTAACGTCATTTCGATGCACAAGTGATCATATGCAAACCTTAGAAACATTTAATATGGGTCATCATACTGTTTAGGAGTACTTTTCTATCCCCCATACAAAGCTCACATTTTTCCTGTATCTAAACATTAGTTATTGTCTAGTATACTTGGTTTGTATGTGTACTTGTAGATTCATTCACAATAAGGAGTGTTTCAAGCATTAGAAGCTCTCTCTCTCTCTCTCTCTCTCTCTCTCTCTCACATCGGACTCATTAGTGAGATTCTTTCTCTTCAATTATCTTTTGAAGGTGTTTAACTTTTGAAAATATTGTATATAAGAATGTTGAACGTTAATTAAACCAATACATAACCCATTATGATAGTCTAAGTCATACATGATCCTTGATTAGAGTACCAAGGTCTAACATATGACATGACCTTGTATATAGTTCAAAACCTTTTTTGGAACTTTCAAATGGCATTCATTTAGGAGAGAATATTCCCTTTACACTATAGCTACAGAGTACTTTACACTATGGCTTTTGCAAATGGATTACATTAAACATGGTATCCATGTCCGAAGTCCATTTGGCTTGGCATTACAGGATACTATATTTAGTGTCATTATTTTCACATCTAAAGAGACAAAGTTTACATAATCTTACTATGCAACATGTTACCTAATGTAGTAACTATACATAAACTACTCATAATCTAATAGGAGTCTAATGCAGGATCCAATAGAGAATATTACTAAAGAGATATAAAGATTATTGATAAATCATGAGGTTGATCAATTTATGGAGTTTAAGAATAATAGCTAGTGATGACTTGCACTAAATATGGTATCTATGTCCCATGTCTTTATGATTTTGGCACTAACGGTTATCATATCTAGTGTGGTTAATTTATATATGGAAAAATACAACTAATGTTAAAAAATGCTAGTAGATTTTATATTTGTGCTTCTTAACACTACACAATTATTCATATACTCATTTCAAAGAAATTACTTGATAATCCACATTATTATCTATCTTAAGCTCAAAATTTAAGAGTAATTTTTTAACTGCATAAGATGGGAACACACACACACACACACACAAATCTTATCAATATGCTCTATTGGTTTCACCTTTTAGGTATGGATGTTGAGGGAAAAACAAGTGTCCAAGGTAATATGAGTAAACTAGATAAAAAGATACTTTTGGAAAAATCTAGATACGGGCTATTTAGAGAAATATGCTCTATGAAAGAAGAAGAGATGAGAGATGCTTGTTGGAATATCGGAAAAAGAGACATAGCAAGATGTAATGTGATTTCACAAATAAAAAAACATGTAGAAAACCCAAGGATTGCATGTTCAGTTGAAAGTATGCATTTGGATGTTGCCACGAGATGGATCTCTAGCATGATTAGAAATCTTTTAGAAATTTGGAACACTAGTAAGCCTAGCTTCCAACAAGATTTTGATGTTGGAAAAATGCATGCATGGGATGCATTGTATGCAGAAGCACGAGTTGCAGAATCAAAATCTAATCGAAGCTTAAACAAGTCAATTTCATGGGATAAAAAGATGCGGTTTGCATATGTTGCTATGGAACAAAATTTTACCATTTCAATGGCAATATCTGAAGTACATGCCCTTCAAAGTAACTATGCACGTATGTCTCATGTGTACTCTACGACATAGCTGAGTGAAGATGAGATAGTTCTAGGGGAAAAACTAGAAAAGGGTGCTTGTGGTGTGGTATTCAAAGTAAAGGTTGTAGGAGTAGCAAGATTTGATCACAACAAGATCTATGTAGGAAGGTATTATAGAGGAAAAGACTATACAAGGCAAGTAGAGCAACGAAGAGAGATAGTGATGCAGATCAGACATCCAGTGTTAGTCCGTGTGATTGCAGCGACTGCAGAAGACCCTCTATGGACCATAACGCCATATTTTAATGGTGGTAATATTTCAAGTTTCATGACTTAACTACTTACATCTTGTGGTTAATTTACAAGGTTATTTCATGCTTGGGGTACATGTAAAAGAAGGCGTGATGAAGTAACTCAATTGAAAAGTGATAAAATAGTGCAAGTAAATATGTTTTGCAAATTTATCACATCTATTATACATGCATTAATTTTGGGAATGTGTCGTTTGCAGAAAGCAAGGTGGTTACACACGGATCCACATCTTGGCAATATTGTATTAGATTTTGTTGGTGATGTTTGTCGTGTGGGGATTATAGATTGGGGCAGAGCTTTGGATTTCTCAGAGAAGAGAAAGGCATTTTCCAAGCCACATCGAGGGTGTGCAGATGATGATAGTGTATGCAAAAAAACTAGAGCAATGCAAAGTAGACCATATACGAAGAAAATGGTTAGTGCCTGAGTTGAAAGACACCACATTGAAGGGTTGTTATAGCCCATAGATTGATGTTTATGCTCTTGATTGGATACTACGGGAGCTTTGCTATTTCTATGAGGATGCTTCTGATTACTTTGATGTAATGAAAGTTATCTCTCCATCCTTGATAATGATTAGACACCTATATGATGTTTTTGGAGATAAAATGATGAATGTAGATCCATCAAAAAGGGTTTCATTTGACAACATAAATGAGCATATTTATAAGTGCCATGGTATGAATGGTGAATTGGCTATGCGTCCCTTGGAAGAAATGGAGCCAAGCTTTATCTAAACATAGCCTTACATTATCAATACCATATAGCATGACTTGTAACTAGTTTTACTTTATTGCCTAGAGATATAGATCCTTTTGGAAAGTTTCATATGTTCGAAAGTGTGCTCTTTATTTTGTGTGTATCATTTTGAAATGATGGTATTATGTCTCTTATAAACCAATTTTTTCTTTAGTGGGACTATCTTTATTTGAATTTGTGTAGATAGCTTGAATTTCTTATTTCACTTTGATCATCATGGATTATTTGGTTGAGTATCATTAGACTATGTACTCAAGCGTGCTTTTAGTGCTTCAAGGTTAAGTTAGTTGTGTGTTTATAATTTTTAAGAGAAATCACTTTTAGATTCCATGTCACAATATACAAGAGTATTACTAATTCAAAACACTATTGACAACCCTAGTGCATTACTAATCATGTCATGACATTACATCATAGACTTAAGAGTGCTTAGTGTAATATATCAAGTTTTCTCATCTAATGAACTCCTCTTTTTATAATATCCGTTGAATGTTGAATGCAGTTCCTACTTAAGGAATAACAGACTTGGTAATTGGGCTTCATGGGGTCTTTTCACACGATTCAAGTGATCCTCGATGAAAGTCAGGAAGATCTAGGTCTTGTGAGGCTAAGAAAAGACGGACTTGAACATGAACAAATTGAGAGTGATGATCTTATAGATGGATCTTTTGACTTCATCGAGGATAACTATCTAGTTAAGAAATGACAAGAGGAGTGATGGACTCTTGGTGACCATCATCAAGTTCATCTCAGGAGGAGTAATACTATCATAAATGAACTTCCTTCTTCAAATAAGCGACAATGTTTAGAACATGTTGATGAGGAACAAAATGATACTCCAAGACATCTCACATCAAAGCTAGGAAGTAAATTGCTAAGTCCAAGCATTCTTGAGACTTGGAAACAATAATGTAGTAGAGTAAGGCTAAAATTAAAACAATCCACAATCTCAAGGGATGATAGGTTTGAACTACACAGTGAAGATGTTGATGGAGAACCTCGAGTTCGAATATGGTGTAACGAGTGTAACTCATTTTATTTTTCCTTGATGTTAATTGCTTTTTATATTTGCTTCAAGAACATGACTAATGGATTATGGTGATGCATCTACAAATGTGAGAATGAGGATGGAGTTTGGATCATTAACAATGTTGGGGTGCTAAGTGAACACATTTATGGGCTAAATGAAAATTTTGTATGTTCACCTTTTTTGTATATCTATGTTTTACAAATATGCGAACATAAAAAATTATGCTTTTAATTACATCATCATGCAAATAATTTTGGAATTTAGTCATGTGCCATAGAAAGGCAATATGTTTTATCATTTAATATAGCTATGTTCTCTAACTACAAATCAAACTCATATTCATTGTCTTATTTTATGGCTTAATAATATTGCAAATAGGTGGAAAATTTGGAGTATTTTTTTCTTGTTATCTCTAAAATTTATGTGTATGTGTGTATGTATTACACGCACATGATATGCTTTGTAGGAACGGTGGAGAAAATAATTTATGATGAATTAGATGCAAAAGATGTAATGATAGCCCATTGCTATCACAATAGGACAGCACCAAGATAAATATTGCAATTAAGAGAGCCCTAAGATAGTACTAAGATGGTCAAGATGTGTATTTCTCCATTTCTATTTCAATTTTTGTGATTAAAGACCACAAGACTCACTCTACGATAGAGTTGAGCAACTAGCTTACTAGTATGTGTGCATTGTACATCTAGTGTCTCTATTTGGAATTTTTTTAAACCCCTATCTTTATTCATAAAATTCTAAATTTTACCATTGGATGTTATATATCATGAAGATATTTTGCAAAGCTTCATCATCACTAAAGAGCTAAACTCTTTTATGAACCCTTAAGAGCTAGTTGTGATCAATTCTGTGCTAAAAATAGTGTTTTGTATTTATTACATAAGGATTTGCTAAATTCTTTTCTTAAAAAAATAAATTTAGAGTAAGGGATTTATAAATTATGGTAAGAAGTTATAGAAGGGTCAAATAAAAAACTTAAAAAAGGTTACATAGGGATATATAAAACATGCCATGAACGCATGTCATATATAGGATTTATACATAGTGACCCCCCCCCCCCCCCCTCCCCTCTGAGGGCATAACATAAAGAAGCCCCCAAATCAAGTAATCAACACTGAGAAAATTTGGACGAGTCATCATTCAACTAAGTAGCAACAAGAGAAGAAGCTGCCAAGATATACTCATCATCAAACTCAAGCTACACTACAATTATCTCTTCAATCTTTACAATGGACTTACTAGAGACAATGTCGCGATCATTAAACTTTTCCTACGTCACTTTACCCTTGCCTTTCTCTTTGCACTTATCATTATACATCTTATGGTACTATGGCTGAATATAACCATGCTTCTCATAGTGATGATATATAAAAGAGGCCTTATGACCCCAAGACTTACTATGAGACTCGAGGAGTTCACCTTATAGAACATGTAAGTTACCACGTGAGTTCAAATGAAGGGTACTATATTTAGTAAAATTTATATGATTAAATTTACAAAATATATTTTAATTATAATTTAAAAAAAGTATAAGTTTAGTAAAGTAAAAGGAGTCATTTTAATGCCTTATAGCATGTAAAGAAAGGGTATTTCTTAATATCCTTTGATCGCACATTATGTAGACGATTTTTTATAAGTGAACCCCCCACACTATGGGACTACCTGCAAAACTAATACCTCTGTGAGTCTCTACGGCAACGGTCATTATTGCTCTCACCATCATGTCTACCCCTAATATTCAATGCATGAGAAATGCAAATTGCATCCATATTCTTTCTATTTATCTCCTCTATGAGTAAGACACCCTCAATATCCTAGAGTTTCAAACTATCCTTAGGTATATTAGCACACATGATAGTACTACAAAAAGTGTCCCATGACTTAGGAAGTGTCATAAGAAAGAACAAGAGAGGGAGATTATCCTTGAGCTAATATCCTACAAAGTCAACTAGTTCTAAATATAATGAATTTCATTCAAAAGTGTGGACACACTAGTCTCGACCTTCATACGAAGGTCCATGAGTTGTTTCAACTAGTGCATCTGTGAAGCATGTAGACTTTGCTTATAAAGATTGTATATATTATTCTATAACTACTAAGCATTAACCTTAGGTGCCATAATATTGAAATAAACATGTTTTGATCATAATAATAATAAAGAGTAGATTTGCATAGCTCATCCGACTCATCTAAAGTATCCTAATCAATGCTTTCAAGCTTTACACTCTTGATTTTCAAAGGTGTAACCTACTTTTTTTGAACCAATACATGCCATATTTGCATCTTCCAATAGGTGAAATTCATGCCATCAAGCTTTTCAATATTGAAAATAGCACTATCATTCGAAGCACCAACCTTAATGATAGTATGCCAATGTAAAATCTAAGAGAATGGGCTATTGTAAATGACTACAAATTAGACCCCAAAACTCAGCTAAAAACAAGGGTTAAACAGGAGGGAATACCAAAGTATAGAGCTATCCACCAACCATAAGCAATAGACTACCAAAGTACAATGTCTGCTCTCTTGGTGGACAAGGCTACAAACTATAATTACAATGATGTTGAAATAAAGACAACTATCTATGTCAATCAAACTGTAGGAAAATAGCCAAGAAAGAAAGTCCCCATTGCCAAGGATATCCAAGCAGCAATCAAGATACAAAGAATGCAACTAGCAATGACTAAGCATAGATGACTAAGCATAGACCACCGATACCAAAGCTCAAAGTATCAGTAATCCATGAATCCCATAAGTAAATACATCACCAATAAATTATTGAAAAAGGTAAATGCAAGTATCCAAAGCATGTAGAATCAATCAGTCCACAAGTGGAGATAACTACATCTAATAACATACATAAGAGCATACACATGAACCAAGAATCCCACTATTTCAAAGAACCAAGCTCTATACAAGCATCTCCTACTGGAAGTGAACCCAAAATGCAAAGTGAGAAATTCAAGGTCAAGATATATGCATCAAAGCATCCAAGAATCCCAAGCATATCACAAATACATTTGGGAGCATAAGTGTACAATGAAGCTTTGATACCTAGAAGTGAGTAAATATGGAAGCTTCAATACTCTTAAGTGAGTGAGCAATTGACGAAAGCCCAAATACATCAAATATAGATCAAATCCAAGTGCCAAAGCATGTCATAGCCATATCGGGGCTCATACATCAATGCTAGGCATCACTATAGACATGTAGCATACCTAAAATACAATGTGGACACAATAGGCATTCAAAGTATGAAGGTCACTGTTGTATGCTTGTTGTATAAACTATTATGATAGCAATAAACCTTTACAAAACAATCCAAGTAGCATCTGAAAGCATAACCATACCATCCATGCACAAAAATAGCAATCCCAAAGCATCAAATGTGCATTATCGAATTTACTATTTAAGACAAATTCAAACATTTTGTTACATATTCAAGATTTTGCACTATTTTCTT
Organism: Lygodium microphyllum; assembly: GCF_053477565.2. NCBI lineage: Eukaryota > Viridiplantae > Streptophyta > Polypodiopsida > Schizaeales > Lygodiaceae > Lygodium > Lygodium microphyllum. The sequence continues at coordinate 110,137,029 of NC_141160.1, forward strand.
TTATCAAATCATAGTTTTTGAGGTATTTTGGATGAAGAGAGGTTATAAATATAGTTTTGATACTACACTTTTGTTAGAACTTTGGGTGTTATGGGCTTTTTAATAGGAGGAAAGGTGCCCTCTATATAGTAGACATCTTTGAACTCACACTATGTCTCATGTTAGATCTATCCATGATCGGTTCTCTCATTGCTCCTATACTTTTACTATAGAAATAGACAGCTCCACAATAGCATTGTATTCTTTTATAAATCACACATGTGAGACTACCAACATCCATCTATCAATGTTGCTATCCTCACCCTCATGTGATGATGGTTCTTTAAAACCTAAATCTAGGGTCTTTTCACTAGCATGCAATATAGTGATGGATGGAGAATATTACTCTATTGCATCATTTGCATTTAGGCTTCATAGCAAATAATTGTGGACTAGACATGCTATTGGGTTTGCAAATTTGGTGCAATGAAGACATTGCCCTTTTTCATTTTGGGCATTTCTTCATCAAATTTGAATTTTCTCTATCAATTTCGAGGCACCAATTAGATTAAGCTCAAATGCATGTATGAGATGTCGGTGTCACCCATAATAGTAAGCTCATCGTTGCACTAGCCCTTCATCTCAGCTCATTATGTGTATGAGCTTTCGATGCCTCCCATGATGGTGAGCTCATTATTGCATTGGGCCTTCACCTCAACATAGATCTAGAAGGTGTTGGTCATCATGGAAAGATCTTTGTTTTGTAGGCTTAGTCTAGGGGCTTATGACATGTAATTGCCAAGATTTGTAGATTGGTAGATCGTATGCTTGCTACCACAAATACTTGTGTAGAGAGAAATCTTGGTCAAATGATATGATTGTATTGCTTACTTTACACAAACACGTTAGCTCATTAATATTCTCTTCTTGCACTCCTTCTTCCTTCATGTGTAAGAAAAATGTACAACAATGTGTTGCACTAACTTTTTTTTTTCTCGAAAAACACTTCAATGCTCTACCATTCGGAGACAACGAGGTCTTGAGTGCGTCAGCATAAATGTTACTTGACTATAAACTATAATGGACTCATGTGAATGGCATTACTGCTCACTGTGTAACCATTGTCATCTTCTTCAAATTGGTGCCTCCTCTTGCATGCCCTCATTCAAAAAAATAGGAGTCTAAAGGTGGTGTTTCATTAGTTATAACTCCTTTTCAATGGTGTGACATTGCACTAGCAATAAATTCTCTCGAATGCTATGGTGCTACCTATCATTCCCATTCACGACAAGACAACCTACTTCAAATTAGCCATATATTTAGTAATAGCTAACCAAAGTTATACAATGGCATTGTTTAGGTTGCCTCACCTTGTAACATGGTAGCTTGAGATGCTACTTGAATGTTCTTGAATATGATGCAATCTAGCTAGTATATTATAAGCTCACCTCTTCATGCCTCTAAGGCTCAATGTTAAAATTGAGCCTTGATGCTCCAAAATCAATTATGATGTTGAAACTAATTCAGCTTCATTTGATTCTGAATTCAGTCTTGATCGTGAATCTAAAGATTACGCTTTAATTGGAGCCTGAAGACTCTAGTGCTTAATTTTAAGCCTATAATGATCAACTTTAAAATTGAGTCTAGATCTTTCAAATAGAGTTGTGATATTGAGACGTGAGTGAGATTTGATTGATCCTTAAGGTTGAATCTAAAGATTGAGACTTGAGGCTCTAAGGCTCAATCTTGGAGACTCAATCTTAAGATTGAGTCTCTAAGATGCAATGCTTAATCTCAAGAATAAGCATCATGTAACCACTATTGTCTTATTGTGATAATTTGCATGAGGTTGAAATTGTGTATTTGCATTTGTATTCAATGACAATTTTCATCATAGCTTTAAGGAGTTAAGAAAGTTGTCATGTTAAGGTTCATATAGTATATTTCATCCTCATGACCACTTAACCTAATGTACTTGTTGCAAGATTATTGGATCAAACTTGTGATTGAGTCTCATGTATTCAATAAAGTTGAAATTATGTTCTAAGTGTGCAAATTTCTCTACATTTTCTATCCTAAAGACTTATAGCTTGAAAGAACATGCACATGATCATATAAATCAATGTACAATATGATCTTGTGATTATTATTTCATATAATGTGACAAATTTCTCATTATAACTCTTTGAATGATCTTATTCACCCATCTTACATGACATAAAATACCAACTAATTTTGGTAGAAAATATCCTGGCACTTGAATGAGTGCTAATTTTTCTAATTTGGTCTTTTTTGCTATCCAAGCTAGAACTATTCTATTCGGTGTAAAACAAAGAACTAAAAACTACATAGAACCAACTCTATGAGTGCTTAAATCTATAGCTCTCATCATAGTCTTCATTTCTAGCTATAGAACACCTAAATCTGATATCGTATGCAAAAGTTATTGCTAAAATATGAAAGTGTTGTCAAGTTTTTACAGCTATCTATGACTTCCACAATATACTCTGTATCTACTAAAAAACAAATAGAATGAATGCTCCTAAACTCATAAGCACTCAACAAGGCTCAATTAAGCCTTAGAAATCTGCCATGAAACCTTGAGCTAAAGCTTTGAATGTGGACTGAAGCAAAGGATGAAGAAGCTCCTCAAATGATCACTCTGATACTCATTGAAAGGTTGAGCCGCAATGGAACCACGTAAGCAGAAGCAAGAACTATGGCAAATGGAGCAAAATACCAAGATATAAAGACACAAGATGTGGGAACTCCAACAATTAGAATGTGTGACCAACCTTCCCTTACTAATTACTTTTTTTAAAAAAGAATAAAGTGACTATGATGGGTGTCCATCACTTGCAATGTACAAGTGTGCAATCACGATGTGTGGTGTAAATATAGAGCAGCATAGGCGTAGGTGCCTTCACCCCCACAACCAACTTAGACCTGAGGTCTCTAACACTCTCAAGTTGAGTATTTCAAGCTCGTGAAGATGGCTTATGAATCAAAGATCATATGAGAGAGATCTCCACAGGTGTACTCCATATTAAGGTTTCCTTGTAAACTCTTGTGCTTGTGGCTTACAGTTCTTAGCTTGAATGATGGTCTAATACCATGAAAAGATGGGAAGAGAGAGAGAGAGAGAGAGAGAGAGAAAGAGCTCTTGCAAAACACAAAACAAATAGAGAGAATGTACACAAGATAGGAAGTTCAAACCCCTAGTCTCTCTCTTCTTCTTCTTCTTCTTCTTCTTCTTCACTATATGAGTCTACCTCAAATAAGAGAGAGTACAATATACATAACATACAAGTGGTCCATTGTGTGAACCAACCAAGTAGAAAGATAACTAGATAGGTATCCCGTAACTTAGGTAAGTGGACTAACCGATGTCCAGATACATGTACCACCCATGTGATCAATGACATGAATATAGAAATGGTCATCCAATTATGTGAGTCTCAGCTCGTATTGAGCTTGATATCTCAACAAGAACTTGGTAGAAGGGGTCAGGTAGCCTCGAAATTTGATCCAAACTAGTACGTTTGTCATAGCCTTGGGGCCATGGGGGTCAAACTGAGGGTGCCATTTGAATAGAGTTAAGGGGGAGTTCCTAAGCATCTTGCCCATACATGAGTTATTGAATGCCAAATAGAAAGACAAAATAATTGTTGGGAAGATACCTAGTAGACTTCACTTTGACTCCCAACGGCCACCAATTATTTCTAATCTAGCCTCTCAGAACTTCTATTGAGGATTTTTCCCCATGGGAGTGTCCTATAAGGGCCTAGTAGTGCTATTCAGAAAAAACCCTATCTATTATCTCATAAGAGAGTGTGATAGAACATGTACCTTCCTCTTCCGCTTGTGTTACTTGCTTTTGATTGGGAACAAACTATTTTGATTTGTCCCGTGGTATGCCGCTACCTTGAGCTTTGCCTTTGTATGTGGCTTTTATCTTTGGTTGGTAGGGGCACTAGGGGGTTGTGCTAGCACCATCAACTGGTTTAGTAGGGCTTCCATGCAGGTCAAGGATTTGTGGCCATTGCTAGCTCCTTCGAAAGATGGGGGTGAGGAATGGGAGTCAAAAGAGAGAATACGCTAGAAATACCATGATGAGGGGCTACATTGTTAAAAAAGAGAGGGTTACCTTGAATCGAAGGGAATGATTGTTTGAGTGCTTCTAACTGTGACGCGATCTGCTGGATGGGGCCTTGGCTACTAGAGTCACTGAGCATGTTGTTCGGTACTCCAACGATGGGAGTGAGCCCCGCTAAGCTACCCTTGGGAGAGGCAGATTGCATGGCTTGATGATGCATGGCAGGAACATCACACCATGTGTTTGTTACTCAACGTCTAGTTGGGGCGGTACTGACTTGGCCTCTTCCTACCCTTTTGAGCACCATGTAGCAGGTGTGCCATTGGCATGCCTGCCCAGAGAGCGGGTCAATAAAAAAACCTTTGCATTCAAGTGATTTTGTTTTAAAAGAATCCGTACACCTTTTTGTATTATTATCAAGGTTATTCGTGACGAGCTATGTTTTCTTCAAGCATCTCTACAGGCTGCTTTTATTCGTTGCTTTTGTCATGCGTTTCTGCATGTAAAAGCATAGCGTATCTGTAATACCCAGACAGACATGAGAGCGAGAGAGAGAGAGAGAGAGAGATGACGACTCAGATCCACGCCGCGGAGGCCGCCTGCGAGATCGAAGAGTGTCCAGAAGACGAGACAACGAAGCAACCAGGGAGAGAAGAAGAAGCAGGAGCAGCAGGTCCTGCTGCTGCAAGGATCAATGGCCCCTGCATGAGTCAAGCCGGTGCGACAAAGAAGCCGCAGATCAGCTGCTGCAAATACGCAATCATAGCATGCGCGCTCCTGGCGATAGCCCTGGCCGTGGTGATCATAACTCTGGCGCTGACAGTGTACAGGCCGAGGAAGGCGAGGGTCCAGATCGAGAGCGTCAGCCTGGAGGCTCTAACGGCGGGGCTGCAGTCAACGTCAACAGTCAGCGGCGGCGGGCCCTGGATCGACATGACACTTGGCGTGCGGCTATTGGTAGAGAATCCGAACAAGGGGGTGAGCTTCTCGTACACGGAGAGCACAGCGCTGATGTACTACTATGGGGAGGAGGTGGGCAGGGTGCCCGTCGGGGCGGGCGCTATCGGGCCCGGGCAGAAGAAGGAGCTCCGGGGGGAGCTGGCCCTGCAAGCGGATCGCCTGATGGCCAGCCCTGACTTCCTGCCCGACGTACTCTATCGCTCCGCCCTCCCCTTCTCCATCGCCTCTAACGTCTCCGGCACCTTCTCCGTCCTCCGTCTCTACCACCACCACTTCCTCGTCTCCACCGCCTGCGACGTCCTCGTCTTCCTTCGCAACAACTCCCTCTCTGAATCCTGCCAGTCCCCCCACCTCCACCTCTAGAACACTCACTATCTACACGGCCACTACCCTCTCCCAACAACTCCAGCTGCCGATTTCTCCACGAATATGTATACCAACCTCTCTAACTCCTCCTGCCTACTATATATATTGTAATCCCACCCCAATGCGTGTATAGTCTGATGAAATCAGAGGCTCAAGTGTTTGGCATTGTGATAACGTTTGCACGATATTCTGAACGTGCCATGCACACGTGACTCACACAAAGAATATTGTAGTACCACCCTCAATCACTCTTGCCTATCTCCCCACCTCCATCTCTAGAATTTCTAATCCCACCCCCTCTCACTCTTGCCTTGATACCAATTACCTCTCTAACTCCTACCTCCCCACCTTCCCACCTCTAGAATATTGTAATCCCACCCCAATGCATGCATAATCTAATGAAACTAGAGGCTTAAGTGTTCGGCATTGTGATAACGTTTCCATGATCTAAAGATTCCATGCATACGTGACTCACCAAAAAAAAAACTATAATACCACCCTCAATTACTCTTGCGCCTATCTCCCCACCTCCATCTCTAGAATTTCTAATCCCACCCCCTCTCACTCTTGCCTATATATCTCCCCACCTCCTCTAGCTCTTGAGGCGGAGTATACCACTATCGAAGGATTATACCAATCTCTAAGTGGCATGCACTCCTCTCAAATCCTCGCACTATTAACTTCCTAATTTTGGACACAAAACGTTTGAGGAGATAAGTTGAGTGGTTAAAACGCTTTGTTATCCTTGATTTGTTTGTATAATATTGACCTTGATGGTGGGGAATCTAGATAACAACTTATACCTTTTTCTATACCTTACTTTTTTACTTCATCTTCTTGATTACAAAGTAAATTATTTGTACTTCCTCTATATTCATTCAATATGGTGTTAATTATTTGTGGCTCATCTATGTTCGTTCAGTATGATAATTTGCGAGTTGTACCGTAGATATGCCAAGTTCTTTACTTTTTTCCCATTATTTAGTACAAGTTGTGTTCTCTCTAGTTGTGACATAATCCTAATTGAGTTTGTTGTTATTTTGGCATCATCATTGTTATCATTGTTGTTTTTGCTACTACTACTACTACTACTAGTTTTATACCACTACATTGTGCCAAGTCTAGTAGAGCGAAAATTCAAGCTTTTGATCCTTTTACTATTTTCATAAATTCACTCTTAGTTTAAAACAACTTCCTAGATCTTATTAGTTTGTGGATTTTTCAACTTATTTGGATTTCTTTTAAAAATTTTCGTGCAACCTTGTATGTCTTTTATACATTATCTTTTAGTGTATTCCTTGCTTATTAAAGTAATTATACATGATCACAACTAAGTGAAAGTGTAATGTTATGAGCCTGTACTTGGATAAACTAGCTCTATTTATTCTAGTTACTCTAGCAAGAGAAAGTAGATTATCCATTAAAATAGAAGAACTTGACATCAATATTGCATATGCAATTTTTCTTCCTACTCACAAAAGGGAATTGTTGCAATCATATAATACTAATATCAAGCTAATTAAATCTAGTTGAGTTTCATGTTTTTAATTTTTCATGGCCCTTTTTCTCTTTTTCAAGTCGCATAACCTTGGCTTGGCTTCACGGTAAGGTTCATAAAGGCAAAAAAGTGTATATAATATTCCAACCTGTGGTGGCATCTACCAACTTCCTTTGAAAATGTATTGAACATCAAATTTTGATTATTCTATCAATATCCTAACAAAGTGTTACTAAATTAGTCCATTGTCAAACTATTCATACACTACACAAATGCACAAATCACAAAACAACTATTTTAGTATTTTTAAAAAATTTAAAATCAAAATAATCTAGGTGGTGAGCATTGTTGGTTTTACAATGCAGTTCAATGATGAACATAGCATTTTCCCCAAGTGATACGGGGACATTGGAGCACCATATGAATAAAGTATCAAATATGGTGACCTTTTTCTACACTCTTTCTACAATACCTCATATGAGAGGATAACTATATTGACCTTTTCCTAATTGCACTACTTTATGTGTGAGGGCTTTCTAAGAAGTAAAGAGGAAAGAACACACAGAGAGATGAGAAGAAGATCATCATTTGGAGGGGGGAGGGGGGGTGGAGGTGGTGCATGTAATAACACTCGAAGCAAGAACTCCAAGGTCACCCCTCCCCACCAACACACACACACACACACACACATAGAGAAAATGCTTATATCCCATGCTCTCCCTCATTTTCAATTTAGGGAGAAAAATTTAATGGAGGCCTACTCCTAATGTATACACTTATGTACATTTTGGAAAAATCCCCCTCCCCTATACTTATGTAATTCTCTAAGCTACCCATGGTAAATCCCCCTACGGCTTAGAGCATGACAAGAAGAACTTGACCTTCTTACACAAGGTCCAAAGCTCGAAACCAAAATCATGTGGCACACTAGATCTGCACATGGAAGGAATGACTTGAGAGATGTGGTAGCATTATTGTCCATAGTGGGCGAGCTCCATTGGTAGGCAATTGTTAATAGCAATGTCTCATGCCTACCATTAGGGCCAATTTTGAGGCCAAAAGGACCCTGTAAGGATTTGGATTAATACTCAATCGCATCATAATGATATTAAAAAAGGGAAAGAATGACACTTTATTAATTACTTATTTTTCTATAATTTTAGGACTGGATTAGTATCAAGCATTGTGGCATCTTTCTCTTTTGTCTCTCTTTCTTTTATTTTCGTGTTTAATAACCTCATTCCTAAATATTTCAACTAAGACCTTGATAGCGATGCCACATCCCCCAATACATTTGATGATGACCTCTAGATGCCCATTTTTCAAGTTTCAATTATATTTTATTTTTGGACTAAAACTTTTCTAATTCTTTCACTTTTCTAGGTTCTCTCTAGGTTCTACATATTGTTTTGTTGTCTTCTTTATTGTTTTCTTTCCTTTCTTCTCTCCTAAGCATTCTCCTTTTTTGTGTTTGTCTACATCATTAGAAGAAGCTTGAGATGTCATTTCACATGCCCTACTGGAAGAAGAAAGAAATTTGACAATGGTAATTGGAATATTGCTAAGATTTTAATGGTTTTAGAAGTCATTTTCATGGTGATAGGCTTTCTCTTTACCTTCATTCTTACTTACTATTACTCTTGCTCTTCTTTTGTATTTGCATACTCTATTGGAATGGGCTCACTATGTCAATTGAATTGAAAGAAGAAAGAAACTTGTGAAAGTGATTGAAATGCTAATTGTCAGATATTAAGAAGGGTTTCTCACTTTGATAGCACTTTGTCTTCTTTCTTATTATTGCACTTTTGCTTTTCATGTATTGTTATGCTCTATTGGAAAAAGGCTCAACATGCCAATGGGATTAGATAAATCAAGAAATTTATCGAGGTAATTGGAATGCTAAAGTAATTTATGTTTTTATTTGACCTTCGTTGGTTTAAAAAGTTACTCATGACCATATCTTTCAATGCTATAAGTCTTTCACTCTCTTTTGCTTTCGAGAAACATGGATGCAACTCTAGTGAAAAACAAGAGTCATATTCATATTAAGGTGGAAGAAAAATATTCCATATGAAGAGGAAAGAATGTAAACGCCCCGAACAACGTAGTATGCTTAACAATTATGATATTCGCTTGTTTTCAAGATTTAATATAAAAGAGAATGAACACTTAAAGCTAAAAATGAAAATTACTCACAAAATTATAGCCATGAAAATGTAAAAGTAATGGAGACAAGATTGAGGGTTGAAGATGGGCAACCCCCCCCGAAGGAATGTATTTCTGCTCAACCCAAGTCCCTTAGGGAAGAGCTCAGTTACAATCAACCTGAGAGTGAGAAAAAGGTAATTCTCACTCTCACAAGATCATGCAAAGATGTACAAACACACATGCATTATCTATTATGCAATGATAAGAACTGATTTCTTTACAATATGAGAGAAGAAAAAGGGGAAATCAGCCTTTCTCCATCGTTGATCAGCAGTACATGGATAGGGCTTGCTTCTTGTAGCTAAAATGGAAGAAAGAGCTCGAGAAGGAGGTGCTGTAATGAATTTACAGGCTTGCTATCTTGTAAAACAGCAATGATAGAAGAGGGAATATGGAGGAATTTGATAATGGAGAAGTGGGGGATGATGATAGGGATGGATGGGGCCAGTTTCTGGCTATCTGTGGGTGCTGTACATGAGTTTACAGCAAAGAAAAATGATGATGAATGAAGAAAAACGAGCTCTTATTTATAGGAGAGGGGAGAGCTAGTACAAAAGGGGAAAGTGGAGTAGCACAAGACAAGTGTCCAGCCACATGTCATGAGATGTGACAAGTGGTGGGACACTTGGAAACTTGTGTGACAAGTGTCTTGACACTTGTCTCTTCTCTATGGCCTTCCTTTTTGGGTTGAATACTGTCAAGAATAGAAACAACCAAATTTAGTAAGCACAGTCAGAGTACAGAACTTACTATTTTTAGAATGACATCCCTATTTTTTAGGACTAGCATTTTTAGGCTAATTCGAGGCTCCTAAAATTTAGAGACCTCCTAAAATTTAGGGATCTCCTAAAATTTAGGGACCCCCCCAATATGGGTATCATATGAAAGCTTTTTCCGTGTACATCGCAAAAATGGTATCTGAATCTTCATGTGACTTTCCTATGCAAAGAAATGTGCATTTCAAGCTTTCAGCCCACACATGCACATTATACAAGCATTTCATGATCATGCCATCTTGTTGATTGTAACTGTCTGTTCTGGTGGATCTAGCCCACACTTCAAGGCATCAATCCTTTCTGTGTGCGAGTCTAACCCTGATATGCGTGAGTTCTAGTCACAGGCGCCCAATCGGGTCATATAGGTGGAAGTGTGAACTATCTTTTCTCTAACCCACCGCGTGGGTCCACCATAACCTGTGACCACTCATCAGTGGCCAGCTCCAATGCACTTTTCTTTATATCTAATTAGTGCAAAGGAAATAAATTTAATAAATCATTATATAGACAACTTAATGAAAAAGGATACAAATTCTGTTTCTATAGAGTTGTGACAGCCCTCTGGCTTTTATTCAGCTGTCCTCAGCTGAAAAGCTTCTTGATATTGCTGTAGAATATTTGGGTAATCCTTCATAAATTTTTCATCTACCCACTGTGCATCTGTTGTGGGTAGATTCTTGAATTTTAGCAAGAATTTTCGTGTCACAAGGCCACTTCTCGTGGTTCAATCCTTGAGAAACAAAATCTTTTCAGGTTCCAAGAGTTGCTCTGTTTCTTCAACTTCTGGGGGATCTTCAGTAATGGGTTCCTTTGGTTCTGGTCCTATGTAAGGTTTTAGTAAACTTACATGAAAAGCATTGTGTATTTTCCAATGAGTAGGAAGCTCAAGTCGATAAGAAACTTCATTTATTTTCTCAATCACTTTGAAGGGTCCAAAGTATCTACTGGAGAGCTTTGGAAAAGATGAATTTTGACCAGAACCTTGTTTGAGCCTGCTTTTATCAAACTTTAGCAAGACATATTGACCTTTTTCAAAAGCCAAAGGTCTTCTTCGTTTATCTGCTTGCTTCTTTTGTCGCTCTTGGGAAACTTTGATAGTGGCTCGAACTTGATCCATTGTGGTTTTTAAATTTCAAGCAAACTCATCAGCAGCAAAAATCTTATCTTTAGTGCGAAAAATTGGAGGAGGAATCACTTTACCCTATACTATTTCATTTGGAGCTTTCCCTGTGGATGAGTGCACTGTATTGTTGTAAGCAAACTCCAATAATGGAAGATATTTCTCCCATTGTGACTTATGTTCACTAACATAAGCTTTCAACATATCCAAAAGAGTGAGATTCATCACCTCTGTTTGGCCGTCAGTTTGAGGATGAAAAGCTGAGGAGAACTTTAAAGTGGTTCCCAAATTCTCAAATAAAGCACGCCAAAAGTTACTTGTGAATTTGGAGTCTCTATCTGAAATGATCTCAGAAGGCATACCATGTAATCGGAAGATATGTTGAATGAAAAGTCTTGCAGCTTGTGTGGATTTCAATGTTTTATGACATGGAATAAAATGTGATTGTTTGCTGAATCTATCAATTATAACCCAAATCATATCATGACCTTGAGGTGTTCTTGGAATACCTGAGATGAAATCCATTGTGATAGATTCCCATAGATCTTTGGGCACTGGAAGAGGTTGCAACAATCCTGGAATCTTCTGCCTATCATATTTGGATTTTTGGCATACCAGACAAGCCTCAATGAAGTTATGTGTATCTCTTCGTAACGTTGGCCAATAAAAGTAGCGCTCAATTGCACTTAGAGTGGCTGCCCTGCATAAGGGGGTTCATGACTTTCTTTAAGCACATTTTGTCGAACAGGAAGAGTGACACAAAGGCGATTGTTCATGAGAAGGTAATCGTCTTTGATGGAATAATCTGGATGAGAATCTCCTTGCTGTAAATTTGACCAAATTGCTGCAAAATCAGTATCTTCATCATAAGTATTCTTCATCGTTTGAAAATCTTCATGATGAGCCACTGTAATAGTTGCAATGCGAGGCACTCTAGAAAGTGCATCAGCAACTACATTTTGTTTCCCTGGAGTGTACATAATTTGAAAATGAAACATAGACAAGAAATTTTCCCATCTTGCATGTTTCTCCTGCAAATGCTTTTGAGTCTTGAAATACTTCAAGCTTTGATGATCAGTTTTAATAAGGAATTCATTGCCTAAAAGATAATGTTTCCATATCTTTAAAGCATGAACCACTGCTAAGAGCTCCTTTTCATAAATGCCATACCTTTTCTCCACATCATTTAGACGGCGGATTTCAAAGGCTACGGCATGGCCTTCTTGATTTAGCACTGCACCAATACAATCACCGCAAGCATCTGCTTCCACCACAAATGGTTTTACCAGATCTGGAATGATAAGAACAGGTCCAGAAGTAAGAACTGTTTTCAGCTTTGTGAAGGCTGCCTTCTCTTTTTCTTTCCATTGGAAAGAGATCTTCTTCTTTGTAAGGTCATGAAGTGGAGAAGCCATATGTGCAAAATGCTTGATGAAGCGGCGGTAATAAGAACATAAGCCAAGAAACGATCGCACCTCATGTACATCACGAAGATGAGGCCATTCTTGGATTATCCTGATCTTTTCAGGATCCATCTGAATCCCTTCAGAAAAGATGACATGCCCAAGGTAATTTATTTTATGCATGAAAAATTCACTCTTTTTACCATTTACCAAGAGTTGATTTTGTTGTAGTAATTGTAGAACAATTTCCAAGTGTTGATGATGCTCCTCTTCATTCTTGCTAAAGACAAGAATATCATCAAAGAAAGTATCGACATATTGTCGATGCTCTCTAAAGATGCGCTCCATCATTCGATTAAAGGTGGCTGGTGCATTGGTTAATCCAAAAGGAACCACCAAGAATTCATAAAGACCGTATGAAGTGCGGAAAGCAGTTTTGTGTACATCTTGTGGTATTACCCTAATTTGATGATAACCACTCTTTAGATCAATGCGGCTGAAAACCTTTGAGCCTCCTAGACGATCCAAAATGTCGTCAATTGTAGGAATAGGAAACCGATTCTTCACGGTGATTTTGTTGAGGGCTCGATAATCAATGCACATCCTGAATGTGCCATCTTTCTTTTGAACAAGAAGAACCGGTGAACAAAGTGGTGAGCTACTTGGCCTAATTAGCCCACGGTTGAGTAGGTCTTCGACTTGCTTTCTGATTTCTTCTTGTTGAGGACGGCTCACACGGTATGGTGCTATATTAGGAGGAGAACTGCCCGGGATAATATCAATATGATGGTCTTCTGGCCTTTCTGGGGGAAGCTGATAAGGAAAATCTTCCGAAAAACAATCTTTATACTTTTCCAAGAGCTGAAATTGCTCTTGGTTTTCAGCATTCATATTATCTTTTACATCAGTGACATAAAGCAGACAACATTGAACACAATCCTTAATTGCTCTAGAGACTTGCATATGGCTTACCATAGGTATGGTGTCTCCAGAAACTCCAGCTTGGATCTCGTACTTCTTGCCTTTGTTGGTGAGTTCTACCTTCTTTTTCTGAGAGAAGATGGTTGAATCTACTCTATGATTCCAGGGCATGCCAAGAATCACATCGCAACCATCAAGGTCTCCGATACAGAAGATATCTTCGTCACTATAGCCTTGAATTTGAAACTTGAGCTTGCCAATGTAGGGTATCACAGTCTTCACTGTGTCACCTTCATCAGCATTTAAAGCTTGGCGAACTTCTGCCGAAGTGTCCATCTCTTCGTTCTTTAATCCAAGCTCTTTAGCTAATTGCAAGGAAATGATATTTTCATTCGCCCCAAGATCTATCAAGAATAGTGCTTGCTTACCTTGCAACTGTCCCCAAGCTTTTAATAATTTGCGTGTCTCTGGAGTGTGAGTTGTGTTTGCAACTACATCACTGATAGCATTGATTTTCACTGGCGACTTAGGCTTGTTGTCAGAAACCTTGCTTTGTCCCTTGTTTGGACATTGCTTCGCTATGTGGCCTGTTTGTCCACATTTAAAGCACTTCCCTTCTTTCATGAAGCGTTGCTTTTCTTCTTTGGAAAATTGCTTTGCTTGTGGATATAGATTGGAGCGAAATTGAGGAGCATTAGGAGGTGCATAGGGCTTCATCTTCTTTTGATTTGATGGTGGCTGCTTTTGCCACTGTTTTTGTCCTTCATTTGGGGCTGAATACTCCTCATCATCAGCTACTCTCTTCTTATCATTCTTTTGGAATGATTTGTTGCCATTGTGCTCCATTTCCCATGTCTCAGCATGGTCAATGAGTTCCCTGAGACTAGAACAATGATAATGATTAAGAGCAGTACGAAGTTTAAAATGCAAACCTCCTTGAAACTTCCTAAGCTTTTCCGAACTGCTGATCTTCTTGAAATGTTGGACCTTCAAAAGTAGCTCCCAAAATCTCTTGGTATAGTCACCAAGTGACTCATTTTTCCTTTGCCAAAGCCGATCCCATTCCATTTTTACATCTCTTTTGAAATGAACAGGAAGAAATTGGCTTTGTATCAGGCGAACAAAGGACCGCCATGATTTTGGGGCAGCATGATCATATTCCAACCCCGTCCACCAAGTATGGGCTAAGTCGGTTAAATGTAAAGCTGCAAACTTAATCTTTTCTTTTTCTTTATACTTGTCACGACCATACAAAATTTGAAATTGACGAATAAACTTCAGAAGAAGATCAGGATTTCGGGAACCATCATACATACTGAACTTGATCTTCTTTTCAAGTTGAGATAGTGACTTAGTCTTCTTCTTCTTCTTATGCCTTCGTCCATGCTCAGATCTTGAGATTGAAGATGATGAAGTGCTTGATGGGGATGAAGATGGAGACGAGGGTGAAGAATGTCGACGCCTTTGACGATGATGAGGTCTTCCACGAGAAGGGTGTGACTCTTCATTACTAGAAGAGGATCCATCAGAATAGGCGCCAGATGACTTTGAAGAAGAGGATGAGCTTCGACGCGATCTCTTTCTTGAAGTAGAATGGGACTGCCTCTTAGAAGTAGTTGGACTTCTTGATCGGCTCCTTTCATTGGTATGGCTTTGTTTCCTTGAAGTAGATGGGCTTCTTTCCTTGAATTCTTTGGGATTCTCAACTTTTTCTAGTTTGAGAAGTTGCTCACGAATTTGCTAATTCTCCTCTCTAAGACTTTGAATGGCTTGAAGGATAGCACTCGATTGATCCATTGAGACTAAAGAAAAAAAATATGCTCAAGCACTCAATGCAAGGGCTGAAAACAAACAAACTTATAGTTGTAAGCACTACCAGTGTTGGGGGTGAGGACCGAGCCAAAGCTCTGATACCACTGTAAACGCCCCGAACAACGTAGTATGCTTAACAATTATGATATTCGCTTGTTTTCAAGATTTAATATAAAAGAGAATGAACACTTAAAGCTAAAAATGAAAATTACTCACAAAATTATAGCCATGAAAATGTAAAAGTAATGGAGACAAGATTGAGGGTTGAAGATGGGCAACCCCCCCCCCCCCCGAAGGAATGTATTTCTGCTCAACCCAAGTCCCTTAGGGAAGAGCTCAGTTACAATCAACCTGAGAGTGAGGAAAAGGTAATTCTCACTCTCACAAGATCATGCAAAGATGTACAAACACACATGCATTATCTATTATGCAATGATAAGAACTGATTTCTTTACAATATGAGAGAAGAAAAAGGGGAAATCAGCCTTTCTCCATCGTTGATCAGCAGTACATGGATAGGGCTTGCTTCTTGTAGCTAAAATGGAAGAAAGAGCTCGAGAAGGAGGTGCTGTAATGAATTTACAGGCTTGCTGTCTTATAAAACAGCAGTGATAGAAGAGGGAATATGGAGGAATTTGATAATGGAGAAGTGGGGGATGATGATAGGGATGGATGGGGCCAGTTTCTGGCTATCTGTGGGTGCTGTACATGAGTTTACAGCAAAGAAAAATGATGATGAATGAAGAAAAACGAGCTCTTATTTATAGGAGAGGGGAGAGCTAGTACAAAAGGGGAAAGTGGAGTAGCACAAGACAAGTGTCCAGCCACATGTCATGAGATGTGACAAGTGGTGGGACACTTGGAAACTTGTGTGACAAGTGTCTTGACACTTGTCTCTTCTCTATGGCCTTCCTTTTTGGGTTGAATACTGTCAAGAATAGAAACAACCAAATTTAGTAAGCACAGTCAGAGTACAGAACTTACTATTTTTAGAATGACATCCCTATTTTTTAGGACTAGCATTTTTAGGCTAATTCGAGGCTCCTAAAATTTAGGGACCTCCTAAAATTTAGGGATCTCCTAAAATTTAGGGATCCCCCCAATATGGGTATCATATGAAAGCTTTTTCCGTGTACATCGCAAAAATGGTATCCGAATCTTCATGTGACTTTCCTATGCAAAGAAATGTGCATTTCAAGCTTTCAGCCCACACATGCACATTATACAAGCATTTCATGATCATGCCATCTTGTTGATTGTAACTGTCTGTTCTGGTGGATCTAGCCCACACTTCAAGGCATCAATCCTTTCTGTGTGCGAGTCTAACCCTGATATGTGTGAGTTCTAGTCACAGGCGCCCAATCGGGTCATATAGGTGGAAGTGTGAACTATCTTTTCTCTAACCCACCGCGTGGGTCCACCATAACCTGTGACCACTCATCAGTGGCCAGCTCCAATGCACTTTTCTTTATATCTAATTAGTGCAAAGGAAATAAATTTAATAAATCATTATATAGACAACTTAATGAAAAAGGATACAAATTCTGTTTCTATAGAGTTGTGACAACGAACCATAAGGTTCATGAAGTTAAAGCAAGAAGGTTAAAAGATAAAGGCAAGACGTACATTAATATGTGGATAAATGGAAGCTTATATCTAGCAAATCCACTAACAAGTCAACCATTAGATTTTGAACTCTTCATGATATAATCAGGTTTATTACACTACAATGATATGGAGGTATAGCGATGGTAGTTTCCTACGCAAAATAACGGCGTCGCTATTTGCATTGCTATTAGCGTCGCTAATAGCGACGGTGCTCGGACAAAAAAAAAGCGGGCCGAAATCCGAGCGTTTTATTTTGCGTGTATACACGAAAGAGAGAGCGAAAGGGAGAGCGAATATCTTGCATTTGAGAGGGAGAGGGAGAGAAAGAGAGAAAGAGGGAGAAGGAAAGCTTCTCACCGCCACTGCCGCCGTTCACAAAGAAGAGGAGCAAGGGTATAGAGGACGAAGAGGAGCCGCCGAATCCATCTTCGAGCCTTTAAGATGAGTGCATTGTTCCTTCTTGCTTTGTTTTTGTGTTTTCTCTTTCTCTTTTACTTGTTTTTGTTAACATTCATGTGTATTGAGAGAGAGAGAGAGAGAGAGAGAGAGAGAGAGAGAGAGAGAAAGAGAGAGAGAGAGGAAATGAGAGAGGGAGAGAGAGGAAATGAGAGAGGGAGAGGAAGAGGGAGAGGGAGAGGGAGAGGGAGGTAGAGGAAAGAGAGTGAGAGGAAGAGAGGGAAACATTAATAACTGGCGATCTCTATGCGGCATGTCCTTATGTAAGGGTTAGTATTGGTAATGTAAAAGATGAATTTCATTTCTTTGTTCAAGATTCCTGTAGCTATCCTATCATTCTTAGTCAACCTTTTATTTCTGAGTCTCATTTGGAGACAAAGGCTCTGGATGATGGTTCATCTCATGCTCGGATAAGAAGCATTAGGAGAAATATGGACTCTCTTTTTTGCCCCTTAAGGAGTAAATAAACAAATATAGGCCTAACCAATGAGAGAGCTGGGATTCTAGATTCATGTAACATGAATCTTCTAGCCATATCTTGGACCAAATCTTCCCTCAGCAATAAAATAAGGGAAAAGGGGAGTACAAAGCTGTCACTTCTTGGAAGTTTGTGCCTCGAATTTTCATTTTCTTATTTTTTATGTTTGACTTCTTTTCTCCCCTTTTCAGTTTCCCCCTCTTTTTTAGGCGGAACTCAAATTTGTCATATCTTTTTCCCCGCTTCTTCTTTCCTGACGAAATTTTACAGCCTCACTGTTTCTTGCCCTGTCTGTAACCCTGTAAAATTTCATTTGCTTTGCACAAGCACAGAGAGAGTTTCATGTGTTTTATGAGAGCAGAGCTTGTTTTACCAAAGCCCTAAGATTCTCTTCATAAGACTCTACAGGCATATTTTTCTCTTCCATAGATGTTCTATGGTAAAGTTTTATCTCGTTTGGAGAAAACCTGTGCAAGTTATGTGCATTCTCTGACATGTAATTTATTTTGTTTTGATGCTCTAGGAGTCTCTTACAGTCAATAATAGTGATATTTTGAATACTCAACTTCTTCTTCAACATCTTAGGGTTTCTCTGTAAACAAAGTTACAGGTATATTGTCTTGTTTTTTTGTTGCTCCACTGTTAAATTTTATCTCGTTTAGACAAAATGTATACAAGTTACATGCATACTGAGCTTTCCTTTGTTTTTTTACTCCAAGAATCTCCGAGGGTGAAGAACAATGATATATTAAGAACTCAACTTCTACAACATCTTTGAGATTTTGAACACTCAACTTCTTCTTCAACATCTTAGGGTTTCTCTGTAAACAAAGTTACTGGTATATTGTCTTGTTTTTTTGTTGCTCCACTGTTAAATTTTATCTTGTTTAGACAAAATGTATACAAGTTACATGCATACTAAGCTTTCCTTTGTTTTTTTACTCCAAGAATCTCCGAGGGTGAAGAACAATGATTTATTAAGAACTCAACTTCTACAACATCTTTGGGATTTTGAACACTCAACTTCTTCTTCAACATCTTAGGGTTTCTCTGTAAACAAAGTTACAGGTATATTGTCTTGTTTTTTTGTTGCTCCACTGTTAAATTTTATCTCGTTTAGACAAAATGTATACAAGTTACATGCATACTGAGCTTTCCTTTGTTTTTTTACTCCAAGAATCTCGGAGGGTGAAGAACAATGATTTATTAAGAACTCAACTTCTACAACATCTTTGGGATTTTTTGCAGAGAAAGCCACAGGTATATTGCCATTTTTTACTACTGTTCCATGGTTAAATTTCAACGCATTTGGACAAAGCCTATATAAGTTATATGTATGCGTTGACCCAATATTTCTTTTGTTTTTGTACTACAGGAATCTGTCAGTGAAGGAACAATGGTCTTGCTATAAGTCAACTTCTTGTTTAACATATCTAGGGATCTTTGTGAAAGAAATTACAGGTACAATGTTTCTTTTTTAAATTGATCCATTTAAATTTAATTTCATTTGGAGAGAACATTTGCAAATTATACACATGTTGATAGGTAACTTTTGTATTTGGTTGTTACAGATGTCTTCACAGAGGAAAAATATCAGTAGCATACTTGGAGTGGAGGTCTTCAACAGGAAAGATAATGGCGGTTATTGGATTTGTGATAAGTATTATAAGTTGGATTGGATTTTGATGCACCCAAGTACTCGAGGGAGTTTCAAGGTGAAGCGCAAGGATGTTGCAAACCCTAGCAAACATTGGAAAGGTAGAATTCTAGAGTTCAGAAAAGTGTTTAATGACACAAGTGCAGTAACAGAAGTGTTGATTCAACATGTTTATACGCATAAACAAATCTCTGTACACGACGAGAACAACATTGCAAATTATAAACAAAACAGTAAGTTGTTAAATTTTATCATTGATTATTCTTTTGTATTAGAGTTGTTTTTAAAAGTCTTTGCAGTATTCTAATTCAGTCTTGTTTGATTGACAGCTCTATATCCATCGACTTTGCATGAATGGCAGAATGTGGAATGTTTAAGCGGCAAGATACATGTTTGGCATGAAGAGATAGGTTCTTTAATCTATGATAATACCTCTACAAGTCAACTTGCCACTCAAAATATCTTTTTTTATAATTCATTGTATGTGGTAGAAAGCCAGAGATTGCAGCATGTTCTATTGCCACCACTGTCTAGTGGTGAATGGTTCATTGGTAGCTTGGAGTTGTCAGGAGCTTGCAAGTCGAAGATAAAATCTGACATCAATAGTGTTATGAAACCCACCACAGGCTCCAAAGATGTGCATCTTAATTGGTTTATTCCATTCTCATTGTTTGCACATTTGTTTGGTTCATGTGATGTTTTGAAGAAAACAAAGATTACTTATCAATGCAAGTGTCCATCCGAGGAATGGATGAGTCAGCTATTGGGTGAGTCTTGGGAAGTCAAAAGAACACATTTTGATGAGACGATTGAGTGCAGGGTCAACCAATCTGATATTACATTCAGGTAAAACTTTTTTACTACTTTGCATACCTTGATTTAATTGACATAGGTCTCGCTTAGATGAATTGTTATGTTAGTCGCATTGATCACTTACCATTATTTTTGTTTTTATTACAGGTATTTCATTGCTAGACAAACTCTGTGCGTTCGCTTTCGATATAGAAGATGGCGACTTTTGCGAGGGGAGTGGATCAGCTTGGATCAAGATATCCGAGATGACACACATACAGTGCTCGTAGATGTGGTAATCTTGTGGAGTGGTCATAATCCTTTCGTAGTCAGTGCAGAGAGTCATTGGCCCATTTATTTTCTGAGACAAGAAATCCAATTAATGTCCAGTGAGCCCCTCTACAACTTCTATTTCAAGTTAGATAATAGAAAAGTCATGACTCGTAGTGAGAAATCCATGACATGTAAACAATGTGCTTCTCCACATATCCTTGAGATAGTGGAATCCTTGTAAAAAAACTTTATAAAGAGCGAGTACATACCTTTTTTGAACTTCTGAGTACTTTAAATTTTAGTTTACTGTGATCCAAGCGTGCGATAATACATACTGTAATTACTCAATCGTGCAGTTAAAAATCATAATTAAATTGCAGGTTAGAGGTCTATAATCTAGAGAATATTGTCTTTGCACAATGATATATTGTAGTGCATCTCTGCTGCTCGTTTCTTACATTTTAATATTAAATTGGATCCAAAGGGAATTTCAAGGCCTTTTAGATTTATTTTCTTTAAAAAATTATATATTTTCTCTCGTTAGACTTGAATATACTCAGCGACCCAAACATATTCGAGGATATAATAATGTAGAACGAAGCGTTTGTCTGTATGAGTAATTTTAACAGTGACTTTAAAGTACTGAAATAAAGAAACTAAGGTAAGAGTTTTAATTTGAAACTTTAGAATTAATAACTTTATAAAGAACCTTTATTTAAAACCCTAGACACATAAAAGCTATAACTCCAAACTCATTTTCACTTTTTTTCTCCACTTCCCTACGCTTGTGCTCTCATTCCTTCTCTCTTTGTGTGCCATGGCTACCACTCCCACCTTCGCCGCATGGATCAGTTCCACATGCTATGCGCACATAGGGGACCAGATATACCCTAGGTTTTGCGTGACCTTGAGTCTAGAGAGCTCGCTTTCCGCTGTAGACCCTGACTCTAGTATACTAGCATCGTTTTGTGATGCAGTGAACCCTCTCACTTGCTCTATTCCCGACTCCACTCTCAGGTGGGTTCCCATGAATTTTTTGTATAGTTTGTGTGCCGGATCCAGCCATGCAAAGGTGATAAGTCGAGCCCTGGTGCATGTGGGGCAACATCTCCGCGCTAGAGCAGTGCCCACCTCGTCACAGGACCACGTCACGATGGATCTCATTGAGAGGGATGGCGCCTTTGCCATATATGTTATGTGCACTGAGGTGCAAGAGAACAGTGACGAGGACATCGACACACCCTCTCGGCCACTATTAGAGTACTTTGAGAGGGAGCCTGAGGAGATCACTCTCGATCTGAGTGTTGAGGCAACACAGAGCTTGGCCATTGTGCACCCACCTCCCTGCCCTGATGAGATGCCCACGAGCGAAGAGCCACCCCTCTCTTCTCTCCATGCTATCACCATCGAGGGGGTGGAATATCTACTCATGCAGGATGTGCTAGAGTTGTTGGAGCTTAGGGAAGAAGAACTATATTGTATCATGGTGCGTGATGCACCTAGTGATTTCATAGATTTTGATTTACAGGATGCCCCACCACATGTTGATGAGGTGGCTCGTTATGATGGCACGAGCATCGATGACATCTCTGCCATTGTGAGCATCCAGGAGCAGATTGAGGATGCAGCGCCACAGTATCAGATCTCTGATGAGGAGTTCGAGCGGTTGCAGGAAAGCCTTTTTGGTCCTCGACCCGACTATGCAGTGCCTACCCAGGAGAGAGACGAGGGCAGCCCAGTGGCAGGAGCAGACCTGGATGCTCCATTACAGCAGCAGATAGATGATGCAGAGAAGGTAATGTTCTCGGTTTCATATGAAACTTAACCAGTAGGGCCTCTAGGGCATCAGGAGCACACACATGTGTTTTTGTCAGGATCGGGCCCCCAGATGTGCCCTGGCCGGAGGCTCGCGTCTGGGGGCCTGAATCTGGGCCCGATCCCGACAAAAACACATGTGTGTGCTCCCGATGCCCTAGAGGCCCTACTGATTAAGTTTCATATGAATATGATTTATATATCTTCAGCACACTCCATGCATAGTGAGTCTGATACTGAACTTGTGTGTTGCAGGAGATTGTCTATATAGATGAGTTTTCATCTAAGCAGGGTGGCCGATCTGGTAGCCAAGGAAGGGTGCAAGACTCGGCATTGAAGGAGTACGTTGGGCAGCTTGTCAACGACATTATTGTATTTCATAAGACATGCTCCCTTGCTTTTGCAGAGAACTTCTTGAAGTTGAGGGCACTAACAAAGGCTGGGCCCTTCAAGACCATCCCGACCAACTCCAGCCTGGAGAAAGTAGTGTTGCTTCGACGTTCGAAGCTTCTCTACTTATTCACGAGTACTAGGTCTGGCCCACTTTTCTCCATGCTGGCCCGTGGCATGGTTGCCGGTGTTGAAGACCCCACTGTCATTAGACAGGAACTATTGGGGCAAAATGTATTGTTGCCTATGATCAAGAATAGCTTTGACCATGGGGAGCCTAGCTCCAAGAAGCCTAGGATAGAATAGATGTACTTATTGCCTACTGATATCGCATCACTGATGTACTGCACTTTGTAATCTTCTCTTCAAGTAATGAAAACTGATGTTTGTTGGATTCGCATGCAATGTAGTTTGTGATACGTGTCATTTACTGTTTTTTTTTTACTTGAATGTTACGTTTATTTATCGAATTTATACGTAACACGATTTGTACCCTAAATTTAATACACAGTGCTTTATCGAATTCGTGCGCAACATGTATTTGTTCGAACTCATGTAACGATAACTCAACGACGTAAATAAAATAAATATCAAGCGACTAAACAAAAATAAGACGCTCCAAAAACTTTGTATTTGTATTAATAACAATTTTACATGGGGTCCATTACAACCAAGGCTTTACAAAATGTCTTCAGAAGCTACATTCCATGTGCTTTTGAGTTTGTACACCTCTATCCTTGCTGACCTCCGCGAGGACTATCTTTCCATCGCCGAAAGAACCTGACTATCCGCAGATCCCTCTCGGTGACAGTGACCCTCCTTGCATGCACCGCTGCATAGACTGAGTCTCCAAATAAGTCGATGAGGTAGGCTTCAGCAGCTTCTTGTAGTGTGAGGAGGGCCTGGGCAGTCCAGCGATCCGGTTGTTTCGCGTGTGATGTGTCTGGAAACTGGTTCCTGTTGTTCGTGATCAGTATGCCCTCCATGATCTCCCGCACCAACTTCTGGAATGGAGCCTTCGGTATCAGGAGGTGAGTGGTCTTCTGGTAGTGGCGGATCTCGCGAAGAGCCACTGTGCCTGGCTTCCATCGACGCTTGCGATGCTGGCGTGGTGGTGGTGGTGGTGGAGCTGGAGGACGTGGCTACCGTATGGAATTTCCAGGGGGTATCTCCGGGCCGCTTGCTTGGTGCGTACCATGTCTTCTAGGAGAGAGAACTCAGAACTCAAAAGTGAAATGTGTAAAATGATGTGAAACTTTAAACTTATAGCCAAACTTTTCAAAAACCCTAAAATTTCAATTAATGAATCCATGCTTAGGAAAAATATCACCAGTGCTCCGATTCACATGAAATTTTACCTGTAGGCTCCTCAAGGACACATCAACCACCAAATTTTTTTTTGGCCCCAACAGAAGCCTCTGGATCACCTATCCGGAGGCTCGCGTCTGATGGTGCCAAATTTTTAATATAAATGAGTTTTTCTAATGCCCAACATGAGGGTGAAGTTTCACCAGATTCCGATTTATAAATTTG
Organism: Lygodium microphyllum; assembly: GCF_053477565.2. Classification (NCBI taxonomy): domain Eukaryota; kingdom Viridiplantae; phylum Streptophyta; class Polypodiopsida; order Schizaeales; family Lygodiaceae; genus Lygodium; species Lygodium microphyllum. The sequence goes on from NC_141160.1 coordinate 110,161,170, forward strand.
ACGGTTCAATCTTTTTTTGAAAATGTGTTAACTGCATTATACTGCACTGATAATGTATTGTCAACCTCGCAACTGTAGATTAAATGTATTGATAATGAGTGTGCGCAACTGTAGATTAAATGTATTGTCAACCTCGCAATGCGAAACATTGGAAACTTAAAAATTGACAAAAAATAAATCATGGATAAAATGGAATATCGCATCAGATATACTGTTGCCAAACCACTAAATATAGTAAGGATATAGTGCATGGGCCCATGTACAACTGATCACCGACGTGTACGTGGTTGCACATTGAATTTATCCTCAACAAAACTACTTACAAAATTGGAAACTTGAAAATTCACACAATGCGAAACATGGTCAAAATAGAATATCACATATTGGATTTAGCATTGCGAAACTATGAAATACAAGGTAGATAGTGCATCGCACCAAGTACAACTAGAGCTAGGGAAAATTTAGCTCCATTTTGCAGGCCACTACTATCAAATACTTGAAGGTCTACTGGAAAGATAACCCAAAACTAAGCTCCTTACAATCTACAACCAAACCTGAGCTAAAAACATAGATCCAATTACAAGGTAGCTTCTCAAAGCATATTGTTGACATTAAGATTAAATGCATCCTTGTTATTGCGGATCCTGCGAACAAGAACCAGATCTATGGGCTTAATAGTGATACGTCGGGCATGAATGGCTAAAAGTTGACCATCACTCATTAGATCAATCAAGTAGCTTTCAACTGCTTCTTGGAGAGCAAGCAAGGCTTGGCTTGACCATCGCCCCACATTCCTTGCCTGGTTCCTCGAAAAGAACTTGTGATGATGCCCTGACTGTAGATCTTGCAGTATTTCTCGCACCAACCTGGAGAATGGTGCCTTAGGAATAATCAAGTCGGCACTCTTCTGGAATTTCCTTATCTCGCGTAGCACAGCTGTGCCTGGTCTCCATCTTCGCTTTTTATGTGTTGGAGGGCGTGTATTATGAGCTGGAGCAGTAGTGGGAGGTGGAGCAGCTGGAGCATGTGGACCACCATTTCTGGACAATGGCGAACCATCATTATCGACCATACTAGGGCCACCATTGTTGGCCACAGTAGCGCCACCATTATTGGCTGCAGTAGGGCCACCATTATCGGTCACCAGGGGATCTTTGTCACTCACAGTATGCTCACTAGATTCGAAAGAGTGTTGAGCTCTTGCTCTCGCAGGCGCCTTTTTGATAGGAAGCTTGGAACGTGCCATGGCTGTGATGATGAAGGATAGAAAGGTGGAGGGTAGAGTGGAGAGCAATGGGAAAAAATGAAAGGAGAGACGACTTAAATACGAAACTGTCAAACTTACTGTGGTGTAAATGAATTTTAAATTTATCATTTCATTTCATTTCTCCACCCCATCCCTACCTCTCTCTATCTCCTGACACCCCCCTCATGCCCCCCCTCTCTCTCTAGGCCAATGAATGTTCCAATGTTTAGAATTTTCATATCTTTGTCTTAGGATTTCAAAAACGACTTTTCATAATTAAAAAACAAAGTTCGAAATCGACTTTGAAAAATATAGTGACAAACCTTTGAAATTTTAAAGAAAATTTATAAGACATCTCATGTTAGAGAATGAGTATTGATGTGTCATATCCTTGGGACTTGTGCTCTCTTGTGGACTCTAAATGCATCAAAATTATTATCTTTATCTAGGTCTCCATTTTTTGCCATCTCTCTCTTGGGTTGCCAACCATTCTGCGTGCCGTTGTCTAGCTGTGCTGTTTTCATATCTTGCTTTTCTCACTTCATATATTGCCCTACTTATAGATTCTGCTTGAGATGTTTTGGACTTCTTTTCTTTTTCCTCGTATCATATCTCTAGTCTCCTATACCACCATTGGAATAATTGCCTCATAGAATTGGAATCATTGATGCCACCTCCATGATCAATTGCCTTTTGAAAAGCACAGCGAGCTTGCTAGTGAGATCTTTCCATGCCTTGAGTTGACCATATTGCCAAACTTCCTTGATCTGCAAAGTATGGACCATGTGCTTCAAGTATATGCTGCACAAGAAAAGAGATTAGAAACACAAAGTAATTCGAAATGATGATTTTTTTTTGCAATGGTGATAATACTGACCATGTAGTGTGTTATGCTATTTGTAGTCCATGCCTCCACCATGGACTTATGAAAAATAGCAGCTATCTCTTTAAATGCATTGGCATCACCATCCATAAACCCCAACTTCTGTAAGAGAGCTGCAAATCTATCTAGGTGTATCCACACTTTTGCCTTCGCAATCCTCGTTCGTCCCCCATTGCTCCAATCTGAAACAGCAAGGTGCAACTTTTTCCATGCTTCGTACTTCTCTGGTTGTTTTACTAGTATATTGCCTTCCTCATCTCGAGGTGGAGATAAAAACTTCCTAGCCTTGGGTCTGCCAAAGCATGGTTTACAAGGAACATTTCCACTCTTCCCCGATTTTTTCTCGTCCTTTTTTATTTCTACTTGGCCTCCGTGCAATCCAACTTCAGAGAGGACTTGTTCTACCTTCTTGCATGTAGCATCAGATTCTGACACGGGCTGCATCTTGTATGCAAAGCATATATATTCATATACTAGCTTCTCAATTATTCTAACCAAACAATACAATGTGCAAAAGTGAACCCTTGTTAGTGGTATTTCCAAAATAGGGCGCCAGTTTGGATCCACTGGAATTAGCATTCCATTTCTCATGACTTTCTGATCACGTGTCGGAGCACCCTGTTGTCCTGCCTTGGCAAGCCATTCTTTCTTTCCATCTTTCCCTTTCTTCCTAGTTTGCATGCAGTATATGCACGGAAATTTTGCATTTGCTGCATTTGATGAACCAAACATACACTTCAATGTTTTTAAATCACCTGCAAGATGCCATTCAACTTGATAGTCCCCAAACCCCTCAACATGTAAAACTGCTCCATTATTTTGCTGTTGAATAACACTGGGTATATTAGTGAGGTTAAAAAAAACTTTAAGTACTTCATGGTCCTCCTTTGGTACTTCAAATGCTACAAGCCACCATATTTCATTCTCCGATTGTACACTGAAGTATAAAGGATGTTTTTCATCGATGTTGGGATCCAATGCTCGATTCATAAGTGTTATACTCACACGCTCAAGTTTTTGCCCCTTGATAATCTCACTCTCATCAAGTTTGAGGACAAACTTAAGCTTGCCTCTACATTCTTCCATAGACATATTGTAAAACTTAACCATAGCAATCTGAACCCTACATATATCCAATACAAAGTTGTTGGATGCATTCAATACAAAGGCAACTTCTTTGGAACCATACTTCAATGTGTGTGTGTGTTCCAGATGCATAGGCTCACCAATTAGTTCTAAAACTTTCTCATTTAGTTGTTTTCGAGCCTTCTTCACGTGAAATGGTTTTGGCAGAGGCATTACTTGCTTAGTATTGAAGACTTGCTTAAAACCTGTATCCAATTGTTGACAGAGCATACTATATGACTCAGAACTCATTCCCACCTTGTCACATAATCCCTGAGCATCTGTAGCAGTAAACAAGTTGCTCACATCCCTAAGACGTTCACTAGCAACACCATCCACAATGTCCCTGAATTTACGCTTTTCCAATGCATTTTTGACCATATTCTTGCTAAGGACTTTGGCAATAGTATCATTCTCTGCATGAGGAAACATATTTCTCATTGTAGTAGATTGAGCATATATCCGTCTATGATATTGTCCACTTCCTTTGGCTAATTGGCCAATTGGTTTAACGGATCGGATGCGCCGACGTGCCTCTTTGGTTTTTAAAGGGGGCCCAATCTCCAAAGTTTTTGTGAGCTTCCTCTCTATGTTTTGATTCTCCTTCTCCAAGTCATTGACTTTAGACTGTAACTCCATATTCTACACGTGTGTAGCATGCATAGCATCTTCAATGACAGACATTGCTTGTTGTAGGTTCTGGTTCTCTCTATCCTTCTCAGCCAATAATCTATCCTTTTCCATCAAAGACTGCATATTCCCTTGTAATCTTGTCTGCATATTTGTCAAGGTTTGATGAGCCCCTGCTAATCCTTGTGTGACAAGTCTACATGTGTATCCATACAATCCTTCATTGCCTTCACAAGCAAACTTTACAAATGATGTAAGCCCTTCAAATTGTGGTGGCCTTCGAGTGAGTGGATCGGGTGGATAAATGCACCCATCAACCCAAAGGTCCACATTTTTTTTTCCCTGCATTTCTTTCTTGTTGCATCCTGCATCTTATTGCATCATCTCTTTCCACAGTTCTTTTGAACATTGGTGCATATTCATCCTCTAATTGAAAGTGAATATCTCTCTTTCTCTTGGTACATCCTGCACCTGCATTCTGCAAAAAAAAAAAGTATGCAAATGTTAACTTGGATTAACATTCAAATCGCAGAACTACACCCCTTTGATTCACTATATCTGTGTTTTTTTTAAAACCCAGTTGGTTCTTGTCTCTTTCTCTTGCTTTCAGTCTTGATAGACCCTAATCAACCCCTAATCAGCCTGTAATCTTGGCTTTTAATCTACCTCTAATTAGCATCAAATCTTATCTTCTGTTCTATCCAAAATATTCTCTCTCTCTCTCTCTCTCTCTCTCTCTCTCTCTCTCTCTCTCTCTCTCTCTCTCTCTCTCTCTCTCTCTCTCTCTCTTTCTCTCTCTCTCTCTCTCTCAACAAAAATTCATCAAGGAAACCCTAAACACATTCATACTGAAGCTTGGCTAGTGGAAAACAATAACATCATCTTATCTTCTACCCTAATTTACTATCTGTCACTCTATCACTTATTTTCTTTGTTCATCTCACACAGTCCTCTCTGTCCCCCCCTTCTCCCCTCCTCTCTCTCTCCCCCTCTCTCTCTCTCTCTATGAATTGATGCTTAAGAACTGAACAACAACTGTGAAGAATAATAACATCACAAAGATTTAAAAAATAAAGATACCTCCATTATCACTGGATTGCTTGTAGTATAGACTGTTGAAGACGGAGATTTCTTACTGCATATTTCTGAAGAGGAAGATGGCTTGTAGCAGGGTAGAGTGTGTTGTAGATAGAGATTCTTTGATTTCAACAAATGGTATCAAAACTACTCCTCAATGCTGCTTCAAAAGAACTCATATGCAAGAAACCATATTCTGGAGGGAAAGAGAAGAATGCACAAAATTTGGGACAAAACTAGAGCTTTCTGAGGGAATGAAAAAATGCCCAGAAATAGGTATATACTTGTCCAAAAAAGATGAAAATTTACAAGGAAACTCTCGAGTCAAAAAGGTGTCTCTGGGTAAAAAATAATCTTAAAATATGATGTGTACGTCATTTTATATCGTTTTTTAACTTCCGCCCTTTTAAGAAGCGAGAATGAGAATGATTGAAAAGTCATGAGGGCACTAAAGAGGGCATTAAAGAGTCATGAGGGCATTAAAGAATGATTGGCTGCGTTTTTAGAAAAAATAGAATTGTATTTTTTTAGTTATGAGGATTTTGAGAAAAAGTGACCTTATCCTGCAGTTTGGGAATAAAATAATAGGTGAAATCTATTGAAAACACAAAAACGAGATTTGCTTGATTGTAGAAGATCTCTTTTTTTAATATTATTTTGGAATCTCTTTTTAGAGAGAGAGAGAGGTGAGAGAAACCCCTTAAGGGGCAAAAAAGAGAGTCCATATTTCGCCTAATGTAAGGATAATGACAAAGCTGTCCAATTTCTAACTGTTTGTGTAAATCATCACCGGAATAGAGATCGATTGAGAGATCATCCTGTGCCTCCTAATGCCCGGGAATTTAAGGGTTTTCGGGTTGCACTGCTATAAGTGGAGGCTATGGCAGTGCTTCATGTCATAAAAATTTGCCTCCACATGTAAAGGGGGCTATGCCAAAGGCTGACTTGCAGGTATTTACAGCCAACAGTGTGGGCTGTTATAAACAGTTTTCAGCCATGAATAGGATTGAAAGAAAGCATTTATGTCATATGGAACGGGAGCTGAAGCAAGTTGATGTTTTGGCTGAAAATGAAGAAATTTCAAGACTATTTTATGGGCTGACTTATGATGATACATTGGCTGAAATACATGCAGCTGTTCATGCAGAAAATCAGGCTGAAAATCAGTCCATATAGGTATGCACATTGGATATTTATGACATAATTCAAGAATTTTCAGATCATGAAGCTTTTGAACAGCCAAACAGGGATGAGGCAAGAGTAGAAACGAAGTACAAGACAGTTGACAAGAAGGTCAAGCCGGTGGCAACTCCACTACCTCCCGAAAGTGAGGGACTCACTGAAAGGGCATCCAAACAGCCAAGTCTTCGTGACCCTAAAGATATTGGTCACCAATTTACAGCTGAAAGCTTACGAGAGCTAAAAATTGGTGAAGACTCTTTTCTCTTGCCAGCTGAAAAGCAAGATTTTATGCAAATATTAAAGAAACATGAAAAAGCTTTTTCATTTCAGCCTCAAGAAATTGGTTGTGTGGATTCAAGTGTTGTGGCACCAATGGTGATTTTCACGGTCCCACACATCCCTTGGAATCTTAAACCAATTTCGGTACCAAGGGCTCATTTGCCTAAGTTACTGGAGCTTTTAAATGAAAAGATAAAGATGCGAATATTGGAGCCATCTTCAGCTCCATATTCTAACCGATGGTTTACCGTGCCTAAGAAGAATGGATCTTTGCGATTCATTCAAGATTTACAGCCTGTCAATAAAGTCACTATTAGAAATGTTGGTTCGGGGCCAATTTTTGATGAATTTGCTTAGGCTTTTGCAGGTAGAGCAATTTATTCCATGGGTGATTTATATTCGGGTTATGACCAATTTCAGCTTGCTCTGGAGAGCCGAGACATTACCACAATGAAGATGCCTCTCGGTTTAGTCCACATGTGTACTCTACCCCAAGGAGCTACAAATTCAGTGGCTCACATGATGAATGCCATGCACAAAGTATTGAGAGATTATATTCCCCAACTTACTCTCCCTTTCCTTGATGATGTACCAATCAAAGGATGTGAAATTCATGAGAAGAATGAAGAGCTCAATGAGCTTGGATGCCGCAAGTTTGTTTCCGATCATATTAATGATTGTGCTCAAATCTTGTCTAAACTGGAAAAAGTCCATCTTACTCTTTCAGGAGCTAAATCTGTTTTTGGAGTTGAAGAAATTCTTGTGGTTGGGCATATGTTTGGCCCATATGGCTGAAAACCTTCTCCAATCAAGATTGATGCCATCAGCAAAATGCAGGAAATATGCACAAATGTTTCGAAGGTGAGAAGATTTCTTGAAGCGTGTATTTTCTATCTTATTTGGATCCCACACTTCGCTCATGTTGCTGAAAATCTTTATCAACTGTTAAGAAAAGGCCAAAGGTTTATGTGGGAAAAAGAGCATACTCAAGCTAATCGAAAATTGAAGAAATTGTTGATTTCATCCCCCACCTTGAAGAGAGCTGATTACTCTAATGGACAGCCTATCATCCTCACGGTAGACACAAGTCCTATTGGGATAGGATGAGCTGTCGGTCAAGATGATCTTGAGGGAAATAGGTATGCAATCTACTTTGGAGCGAAGGTTCTTAATGAACATCAAAGAAGGTATGCTCAAATTAAAAGAGAACTTTGGGGAGTTGTAACTGCATTGAAATGTGATCGGGAATACTTCATGGGTGCACATGTAGTAGTTGAAACAGATTGTATTCCACTCTTGGGCATGATTGCCAACTGCTCCACTCTTGACATAGCTATGCTAAGATGGATAGCCTATATTAAATCCTTAAATCCTGATTTGAAACATATTGCAGGAAGAGATAATCCAATTGCTGACATGCTTTCGCGTGCCAGATATAAAGATGAAGAAGAAATGATGGATGAGGAAGTAATAGAGTCTATATTTGTTGAAAATGATCCTGTAATTGCACATTCAAATCTGAAAATAGCAAGTATAACTGTTCTTAATGATGGTACATCCATCATAAATGCAGGTACATCATTAATTACGGCAAGTATAGCAGTTACTACTGCTGTAACAGAATTTACAGCAGCAAAGAATGAAGAAACAACCATGGAAGGACAGTGAGCAGCTAAAAGACAGCATGCTCAATGTTTTGTTTTAGTTTATTCTCATTTTAAGGAAGAATATTATGTAAATGATTGGCTAAAAATTGGCCAATTCTTGAGCACTATGATGAAGAAGGAATAGTAGACTAATGACCCATAGTGCAATGACAGGTCATGGAGTATCTTGCCTTGGGATGAAGGCATAAATAGAGAAAAGCTGTTGATTTTGCGCATAAGGCAACTTGAAAGAAGGCTAGAGGATGTCAAGCCAACCATTGAAAGGCTGAAGGCAGCAAGGTTGAAGAATAAGAAGAGGTTTGACAAGTGTCATCGACTTTGTCCAAGAGTTATCCAAGAGAATGATTGGGTACTTGTCTATGACAGCAGCCTAGACAATCATTATAGTGCTCATAGGAAGCTAGCCAAGCAATAGTTTGGACCATATGTGGTGAAGGTAGTTCATGATAATGCTACTTACACTTTGGCTGAAATGGATGGGACCATGATTAAGATACCAATAGCTGGCAAACGTATCAAGCTCTTCAAACGAAGAGATTCTTCTACTTAAGAGATTCTTCTACTTATGAGCTTGATGACTTGGATGTGAGCCATCTACTTGAAGACAAGGAAGAAGAAGAAGACTTAGAGGATGAAGATGAAGATATGTCAAAAGAAGAGCCTCCTTAACCTGCAATTTCATGAAGTGGCACATGCCGGAGGATGTGCAGGTTAGGAGGGGGTGAATGTCAAAGGGTTTTCTATTCATGGCATAAAACATGGAGTTCTTATGTTTGCAGAAGAACTTCATTAGGATTCATATGAGAAACTTTCATACATAATCCAGTCATTATGCCCCTACATTTGTCTTAGATGCCATTTAATCTCATAAGTTCCTTTGTAACTTGACATGCAATTTTCAATTTGTATGATCTAAATTGACAAAAATTAAGTCTATGAGGACCTTTAACTTGATCAACAGGTGGAAATTGACAGTTTACAGGTTATGTCACATTGGTTCATGAGGTGTATTTGCTTGGAAATCAAGAAGAGTGCCCAAAGTCCATTTGGTTTGTATGGGACATGAAGTAATGGTTGTAAGAGACTTGTGTGACTTGCAAGTGACCTATATGGTCCACTTTTTGTGTGGAAGCAGGAGAGGAGTGCAGCCTGCATTTTTTGGGCCTACACATCTGTGGCAGATGGAGGGAGAGCTGAAGACTATGGTTTATGCTCCAAAGCATGCAAACACAGAACAAACTGAAGATAGAGAGGAGATTCAAACAAAGAAGGTGAGAGTCCTTTTTGCCCATCCATTTGGTATCACGAAAATGAGTGGTATGACAGTCCATAAAAGGGAAAAACAGAGATAAAGTATGTTAGCCATTGGCTTGACACTACATTTACCCTTAGAATGGTGTATTACCTTAGTTATTACTATTTCCTATGTGAAGCAGCCTTTATATGTCTTATGAAGTTCACTGCCTCATGAAGTGCAGTTTTGGGGCAATTGCAAAAACGTGACCTGATGAGGTATTTTGTGTGTTCTTCTTGTCTATCTGATCACTTATGATGATTACGCCTGATGTATGATGTTTCTACCTAATTATGAAGAGGATCTGCCAGTTGACGCCATCATGGCTGGAGTCTTGATCTCGTTTGTAGCATATCTTGTGTGATTCATTCTATGTTTTCTGATTAGTAGTGCTGAATATAGTGTATCTATGCTTTCATATGGTTAGTTCTGAGTTTTTATGATTTCTGGGTGTGAGATTAGGTATTTGCTTCATGAAGTATTCTCTGTTCTTTTATGTATTCTGCATAGAAAGGGCAGCAACACTTTGGCAATCCTACCATTGCCTTCTTGGAACCTCTGTGTCAAAACATTATTCAAAATGATGAAGGTTAAGCCCAGATGTTCGAAGTTGTCACATGAAGCAACAGTTTTCTGCGTGAAGCAGAAGTTTTTTGCATGAAGAAGAAGAACCAGAATCAAGGCAATTCAACTCTTTTTATGTGGTTTTCTATTTCTGGATGCTGAACCATAGTCGAAATACTTTTCTTTGATGATATATATCTGAAAATATAGTTGCTTCTTGGGGCAGTGGTATATTGCTTCAAGCAGCATGATGCATATTAAAGGTTTAACTTTGCATTTCTGCATATATGTCAGAGAATTACCCATACCGATCAAATGTTATTCTAACCCGAAGCAAATGCAGAGAATTACGGGAGTTATTGGCAGGACAACAAAGGGAGTTATTGCAGAATGACAGTCGGGAAGCAGAAGGAATTGACACCCTAGATGAGGAGGAGTTTCCATCTTTTGGAGAGGAGTTCCATGATGTTGGTACCTCTGTTGGTACCGCTACTATGTATCATTCCCCTGCGTCGTCCACTAAATCTCCCTCAAGCTCTCATGATGAAGCAAAAGGAGTACCTAACTTGCAAGATCTTTCAACTCCTCCGGATCGTGCAGCACAGCGATTACAGCATTTGGTGTTAGGAAGTGCAGTCATGTTGAGAAGACAAGTGGGTATTGCTAGGAAGTCTTTAACTTTTAATCCCTTGCCCCCATTAAAGAAGAAGAAGTTCCGAACTATGAATCCCAATCCACCACTTAACCCTAAGGTTAGGGCATCTAAATTCTCAGGGAAGAAGAAAGAAGACCCGGATTGTCATGTCACTCAGTTTGAGACAAGGTGGGTGGCCAGTGGCTTCAACAATATGTTTGGGGATCAAGTCAAATTACAGCAGTTTGCGGCAACTTTCAAGGGTAAGGCTATGGATTGGTATAGTATTATGATGTTTGATACTTTGCCACATATGGTGACCTTAAAACTGCTTTCTTAAGTAGGTTTAGAAAGCATAAGACAGCTACTGATGTGTTGAAAAGGTTGAAGCAGATCAAGCAGAAGATAATGTTAGTGCAGGATTATGCATAAAAATTTAAAAATCTATTAAACAAGTTGAATCAGGACGATAGACCTTCTATGGAGTTACAATACTCTTATTTTATTAAGGGTTTGGACAAAGCTATTGCAGCAGCAATTGCTAATGTAGAAATTGGAAACAATAATAGTATAGATCGGCTGGTTGAAGCAGCCCAGCGGGTGGAAAAGCGACTTGGTAAGAGTAGATCCAAGAAGAAGAGTAAACATGACTCTTCAGACTCTGACTCTATGGTTTTGATTCAGAGGATAGTAGTGAGGAGGGAGATACTTCATCAGGCTCTGAGTCGAAAACCGAATCAAGTGACTCAGATGATGATTGCAGTAAGCGGAGACAGAAGAGATACACAAAGAAATCCAGGAAAGATAAAACCTCTTCTAAGGATAGCAAGAAGGGGAAAGAGAAAGAGGAAAAAACGGCCTTGGAAAAAAGGTTGGAAAAGAAAATTAAGAAGCAACTGTTGGAGATGGGAGTATTGACAACTTCCAGAAGTGTAAAGTCATGTACCATTTGTCAGACAGTGGGCCATGAGGCTAGAGAATGCTGGTATAATCCAGTTGTATGGAATGCAAGGCAGCAAACAGCATCTCCAACGGCACCAGTTAACCAAATTGCACCTAAATTGGCACAACAAAGAGGATTTAGAGGCTTTGGTAGGAAGGGTCAGCCACCTAAGCAATGGGGTAATGACCAGCCAAGGCAGTGGAATAATGTTCTCAACAGAGGCAGCGAGGACCTTGCTATTATTGTGGCAGTCAAGGACACATGTCTGGACCTAACTGTGAGTTATGGGTATGCCATAGGACTGAGAGGGAAATGCAGACCGGCGAGCAGTAAGAAATGCAACCGGCAGGACTACCCCGTGGACAGCAACCACCGGCACCTGCAGTAGTAGTCCTAGTAGAGTTACCTGCAGAAGTCATGGAGAGCGAGGTAGTAAGTCATCAAAAGAACCAGCAAGTTCATGAAGCTTTACAGAAAGAAGTGCTATGTAAGGGTGTGTTAAATGTTACTAAGCATGGTTTAGAGCCGCAGGTGGGTTGTGACTGTTCAAATTGCATAGTTGTGGAAGATTGTCAGGATGAGACAACAGTTTTGGCCATTACTAGAGCAAAAGCTAAGCAAAAGATTAATTGGGAAGATCAAGAAAGGGTTAGGGAAGTGGCTTCCAATGAAGTTATGAAGTTGTAGAAAAAACAATCTTCAAATCAGCTTAAAGTTGCAGAATTTCCTTATGAAGTTCAAGACAGTTAGCTGCTTCATGAGGAAAATCAGAAGGATATGCTTGTGTCAGGAATGCAGTTCAGTGATGAACAGTCACAAAGTTTGAAGCCTTATGAGGCATTGCATGGTTCTCATGAGTTGTTTTTTGCACTAACCAAATCTTCATTACAGTTGACTTTGGAACAAATCCTTGATTTAATTCTAGGGTTTAAAGAAAAGCTTTTAGCTAAGATTATGTCGAATCAGGATGAAGTGTTTAAGCATTATGCTATCGATCGAGAACAGACCTCAGATTGTCAAGCGGTGATTCCCACACAGATGGAGGTGGTAGACTATAAGGTTCCGACTATTCAAGTTGACCATTTGGGTAGCAAGTTTGATGATGTTCTTCTAGATGGAGATTCTGGAGTTAATATTTTACCTGAAGAGATGTATTTGGCACATAAGTTGCAAGGACTTGTGGCAGCACCATTTCAGGTTAAAATGGCAGATCAAAGAAGAATTCAGCCATTGGGAATATTAAAGAATCAGCTTATTCGGATACCCGGGCTGAAGTTCAAGGTTAGTTTTGTTATTCTTCGTATGGAAGGTTTAGGGGATTCATATAATATGTTGTTGGAAAGACCATGGATTAGACTAGCCAAGTTGAAGCAGGATTGGGGCTCATATACAGCAACTATTCCTCATGAAAGTAAGGAGGTCAAGTTGTCCACAAGTAATCAGGTAATTTTGGAACCTAAGTACCATCCGTTAGTTGCTTAGACAATTAATGTTGGACCTGAGATTGAGGATGATGAGGAGGAACTTTTTATGCAAGCTAACCCCACAATTGTGCTAGTTTTTGAAGTGGATGTTCAGAAAATTTTGGCTCAGTATAGGGTATTTCTAGAGATATTATCATCAGAAGTGGTTTTATCTTCATAGTAGAACAGTTACCCCATGCATTAGCAGAGTAATTTGATGCAGCAAATTGTTTGCCCCATGAAGCAGGACAATGACTTCATGGAGCAGAGTAGTGATTTCATGCAGCAGAATAGTAATTTGGTGGTGGAAAGTAATGTTACTTCTGAGGGAAGTAAAAACACTGATTTGGGAACACTTAAAGACCAAAAGAAGCCTTCTTTGGATGTAGAGGAGGATTTAGACAAAGCGAGTCATCAAGCTATTATAGATGCAGAGCTTAAATATGAGCATACCATGCATACAAGGTGAGTATTTTCGTTGAGGAAGACTTCAAATAGTAATTAATTAAGTTGTGTAAGGACTTTCAGGATATTTTTGCTTTGGAATATATGGATATGAAGGGCTTTGATCCAAAGGTGTGTCAGCATAGAATTAATTTAAAGGCAGATGCAAAGCCAGTTATGTAGAAACAGTATCGTATGAATCCTAATTATGCTAAACAAGTGAAGGAAGAGATTGACTAACTTCTTCGAGTGGGTTTTATCCACCTTGTTAATGAAGTGACTTGGTTGTCACCAATTGTGGTGGTGCCTAAAAAGAATGGCAAAATACGGGTTTGTGTAGATTATAGAAAGTTGAATGTAGCAACTATTACTGACCCATTCCCTCTTCCATTCACGGATTCTTTATTGGATGATGTGGCAGGCCATGAGATTTATAGTTTTTTGGATGGTTTCTCTGGCTACAATCAGATTCGCATGCATCCGAAAGATATGGATAAGACAGCTTTCATAACCGAATGGGGTGCCTTTGTGAGTACTGTCATGAATTTTGGTTTGAAGAATGGACCCCCAGAATTTCAGGGTGCAGCTCATAAAACCTTTGATCCTTATCTTACATCTTTTATGAGGGTCTTCATAGATGATTTTTGTGTATTTGGTAAGAAAGTGGATCATTTGCAGCATCTTAGACTTTGTTTTGAAAGATGTCATCAATTTGGCATGTCCCTTAACCCTTTCAAATCTGTTTTTGCTGCTAAAAGAGGAGTTCTGTTGGGGCATATCATTTCAGAAGAGGGTATGGCTATTGATTTAAGGAAGATTCAAGCAGTTCAGAAGGTTGTAGTACCTACAACAGTTCAAGAAGTGATGCACTTTGTGGGGCATGTCAAATGGCATAATAGGTATTTGAGGTATCTAGCTCATATTTGTGCTCCACTAACATTGCTAACCAAGAAAGGGATTCAGTTTGTGTGGAGGCATGACCACGATAAATCTTTTGCTATATTGAAAAAGATGCTGGTTGTAGCACCAATTTTGCAACTGCCACAATGGGATATTCCATTTCATGTATTTGTGAATGCATCTGATATTGCAGTAGGTGCAATCTTGATGCAGGAAAGGGTTGTTGGTTGGTTCAGACCTATCTATTATGCAAGCAGACGGCTTACAACAGCTGAGAAGAATTATACTGTTACTGAACAGGAAGCTTTGGGGATGATCTTTGCATTGCAAAAATTTAGACATTACTTGTTGGGGAACCAAGTTATTTTTCATGTGGATCATCAGGCTTTGTTGTATCTTATTAACAAGCCGCAGCTTACAGGAAGATTGGCAAGGTGGATGTTATTATTGCAAGAGTTTGATTACAAAATAATACATACACCAGGTAAAGAGCATGCAGTGGCTGATTTTCTGAGTAGAATTGAGTTAGTGGGCCCTATATTGGGGGGTGAATGATCTGTTGCCTGATGGAGAATTATTCAATGTTCAAGTAAGTCAATTCAATTCCTTCTATGATCAAATGTTACAGTTTTTGCTTCATGGAGTGATGCCTGTATATTTGTCTAGAGACCACCGTAGAAGATTGGCATTACAAAGTAGAAGTTATCAAGTTATTTTGGGAGTTCTTTACAGGAGAGGCATTGATAATGTGCTAAGAAGGTGTGTAACTGTTCAAGAGTAGCCTGCACTTCTCCATGAAGCACATGCAGGAATCACTGGAGGGCATTTCTCTGTTCAAATTACAACTAGAAAGGTTCTTCAAGTGGGATTGTGGTGGCCAACTGTACTCAAAGATGCTCATCAATATGCTAAAGAATGCATTACTTGTATGAAGGAGGGTCAACCTCAATCTCGGGATCGAATGCAAGATCATCCAGTTTTACCTTTGGAACCATTTCAAAAGTGGTGTATTGATTTTGTGGGCCCCATCAAGCCAGCTGCTCGTCAGAGTAAGAATCAGTATATTCTGGTCTGTACCGATTATTGTACTAAGTGGGTTGAAGCCAAAGCATTACGGGATAATAAAGCGGCAAGTGTAGCTCAGTTTTTGTACTCTAATATCATGACCCGTTTTGGATGCCCCATAGAGTTGGTAAGTGATCGGGGTAAACATTTTTTGAATGAAGTAATCAAAGAGCTTCTTGCTAATCATATGATCCTTCATAAGAAGTCTACACCCTATCACCCTCAGGAAAATGGACAAGCTAAAAGTTCAAATAAGATTTTACTACGAATTCTTAAGAAAAATGTTGCTAATAACCGTAAGGATTGGGATACAAAGTTAGATTCGGTATTATGGTCCTTTCGTACAGCATATAAGGTGTCAACAGGCTTGACCCCTTTTAAGTTGGTTTATGGACTTGAGGCAGTTGTCCCCATGGAGTTCTTGGTACCTAGTTTGAGGATAGCGGTTGCTTATAGGTTGTGTCCTAAAGAATCACTTCATGATAGGCTGCAGAAGTTGTTGCAGTTAGAGGAAGATCGGATTATAGCTCACTACCTTCAAGGGGTGGTGCAGTCAAGAAGACAGGCATGGGTTAATAGGCATATTAAAAAGAAGATAATCAAAGAAGGGGATTTGGTTATGGTGTATAATTCACGGCTTGGGAAGCATCCAGGGAAGTTAAAGTTAAGGTACACCGGTCCCTATGAAGTTTTGAAAGATGTTGGTCAAGGCACTTTTGTGTTGACTACTTTACAGGGTGAAATTATTAAGCCTGCAGTGAATGGATTTAGATTAAGAAGGTTAGTTCAACCAGATTATGATAAGGTACTCTATGAAGTTGAACAGGAACCTACAGTTGCACTAAATTTGGTTCAAATTCCAGCATTGTTGCCTCATGGAGTAACCTCTGGCATTTTACCTCATGGAGCACTTTATGATTCTATGAGTCTCATTATTGTTTTTAGGGTTTCTTGGCTTGATTTTTGGCAAAAAGAACCACTCTTTTATTGTGAGCTATTAGCAGATAATTTTATCTTGTATATCACTTGTGGTGTACATGAAGAAGTTATGCAGACTTTAGTAGTGCTCTACGAAGTGCAAGCTATTTGGCAATTGTTCTATCTCATTTTAAAGGTTCAATGGTGCTACATGAAGTGGTGGCAATATATGACATTCAAAGTTGGCTCTTGGAATTTACTTTGTGAGGATTATCTTTTTAAAGTTTTTTGTCCTGCAATCATGATTGGGCAAAGTGGTATCATGGCCATGGAAGATTGTGCTTTGAAAAGATATTTACCTTTTAACTTGGGATGTTTATGTGATGGTTTAGAAGATCAACTGTCTTTAACTCCAGTTCTGTTGGTATTTTCATTGTGTGAACTTATAAAGATTCAGTTGCATGAGATGGGTTTGAAGCGACAAGATTCTCATGTTCAACTTACAGGGAGTACAAGTGGCAATCAGTATGTTACCATATCTCTTTTTTCAAGGAGTTTAACTCATAGTTAGGTAAGGCAAGTGGAAAAAAGGCAAACTATGGCTAAGAAGAGTCGTGTGCTGTCGCCTGCGCCAATTCAGCAGCGTCTCCCTGCGATTTCACATCATCAATCTTCATCATTTTCTCCATCTCTCTTCATTCCTAATCCGTAGCAGGTCGTTGGTGATGCAGGTATGGTGAAAACAAGGCAAAGGAAGAATTCGAAACTCCATGTCAAGAGGGCACGACAGCAACCGAGAGCAATCCAAGAGCATGATGAAGACTCTAGTGATAGCCCACCTGACGCAATGCCATCAAAGTCCAATCTAGCTTCCACTTCATCGTGCAGTCTTGCACCTTCTGTTGCAGCTTGCAGTGTGGTTGGTCTTTGCAGCTCCACAAACTTACGGACTTTTGGTTGTAATCCTCTGAGAAACACTCCCTTCTGAATGCCATCATCTAGATTATGGTTAGTCCATCTCTTCAGGATGGATTCCATTCATGAGACATAAGCTTCTACTCTTTCTCCAGAGGACTGACTTAGGTTCATAAATTCCTCTCGCATCTGCTCTTCAAAACCTTCATGCCCGAATTTAGTGAAGAAGGCCAACTTCAGGTCGTCCCATGTGCCAAAAGTTCATGCTGCTTGTCTCTCATACCATTGAAACGCCGCGCCCTTGAAAGTGGCGGGGAATATTGCTAACCAATGCTCAGGGGTTCTGGCATTGTTAGCCACACATGCTACCATAAACTTTGCTACATGAAGATCAGGGTCTTCATTGTACTCTCCCTTAAAAACTGGCAATGGAACTACATTCGCTGGCCTGTCATCAATATTTCCAGGATGGATCTAGCTTGGAAAGTGGACCTCCAGCAGGAGGAGGAAGGGTTGGATGTGCCATTGGGACTTCTATAAAGAGTTTTGCAAGGGCGTCAAAGGCGGCTTCTGCTGCGAGCTCGTTCTCGGCTCTGATTTTTGCTTTCTCTCTTCTCACGTGCCTCTGGACTCGTTCTAACGCTTGCCTCTTTATTGCGTCATTCATTAGGGGGTTGGCTCCACTATGTTGTTAGTGCTCCACAGAGGGTTAACAGAAGGCTTCAGTCTCTGGAGGACTCTCTTGCCAACATTTCTTCTACTTCTTCCTTTTCAACATCTCTGAATTCTGCTTTCATGCCACTGCACAGAGGAAGGTATTTGGTTCTGAAGGTGTCAAAATGCATACATCTAAGCATTGTGGTGGTGCCATCATCATAGTAATGCCAGCTTCTGATGGTTTCAACAGTGTATGTTGTAAAGAACACTCTGTCTACCAGCTTTCAGTGGGTTTCCAATTGAACAAACAGAAGATTATCAGTGCACCAAGCATCCCATGTATCTTGCTGTTGAGCATCTACGAACAAATTCCAACTCTTTTCCTTCTTGTCTCTGTGAACCTCTACAGACCAAGACTCTTGAAGCTTCTTCACAATCTCCCACTTGATGATGTTTGGAAACTTCTCAATGAATGCCAAATCTTCCATGGATGGTCATTCTCTCTGTTTCTGCCCTTCAGTTTGTTCCCAAACAGTTTGCCACCAAGATGCAAGTTTCTGCTGCTTCAACAAGAAGAGGGAACTGTCCACCACATAGAGCATGCATCATGATGGTGATGTGTTTCCGCCATTGTGGGATGAACTTCTTGTGGAAAGTGGCTTTGATTATGAGAAATTCCAACTCTTCATTGGAAGAAGGAACTTTACAAACATCCATTGAATTCTTCTCTTCTTGGCAATGCGAATTCCTTCATTTTCAGCCTCTTCTGGTGCTTGTTGATGGCAAGATTCCCCGGCTGCGCACCAAAAACATGGAGCCCCAAGAGGAACACCAAGAAAAAGGAAATTCTCTTGCAAGAAAATCTATCTTGTAACATCAACAAGCTTGTTTATTATGTTTCATATGATCACAATGAATAAAAGAACACCAGGCACAACAAATCTTCATGCAGCATCATGTAGATCTCCCACGGATTTGATAGAATCAACCATATTCTTCAATATCCTCACAAAATCCATCAATAGAACAAAGAAAGCAAAGGAATACACCATCTTTTAATGGAAATACATCACATAGTATTCATCTTCAATATTTTCATAGTCTTCTCTCTCAATCTCTCATATACAATCACTCTGTCTTAGTAGAATTGGCTATCTCTGACTCTCTCTCTCTCTCTCTCTCTCCATCAATAATACATCATATCCTCACTAAAATCTCTCAAAATCACTCTCAATAATCCTTCTTAGGTCGTGGATACCCCTCCCAAGAGGTATGTCTGATATGAAGAGTCACCAGAGCCACTACAGTGTCCTTTCATAGCTCACTACTGTCACTTCACTCCAGTCTTCATTTGAGTCTTCAGCAGCTACTTCTTTCACTTCTTTCAGCTCCTTTGCACTTGTATTCACCTCTTTCCAAGGCTAGAAAACTTTCCCAAGCTACACATACATTCTACAGAACACATATAGAAGCATACAGAACAGTCACAGAACAGTACCAGAACAGCTACAGTACAGAACAAAACATAGACAGAAGCTCTACAGAAGACCTACAGAAGGTTATAGAAGGTCATCAAAACCACATAACTCATACTCAAACCATTCCAAACTCTTAAAAACCATTCAATAAGCTTTCACAATATCTCAATCTTCATCAATCAATACTCCATCCCTCCTTACATAAGACAATCAGAACAAAACAGAGCAAAACAGAAGCTATACAAAAGGTATACAGAACCAATCAGAACCTATCAGAACATATCAGAACCTCATATCTCTACTGATAAACATCATGAACTTCCAAAGCACAATCAATATCATTCAAAAAACTCTCAAACCACTTCCAAACCAATCAATCATCTCATAAAATCAACCATTCAGCTCTCAAAAACAACAAAAATCAGCCAAAAAACAAGTCATTTCAACACTCAATACTTGAAGCAAGAGGTTGTGCATTCAAATGTTTGTTAATGTGGTTTTGGATGTTAACCCAAGTGGGGAGTGTTTGATGATTTCATGGCCGGGTCTGAGATGGCTGATTGACATGGAAGCGAAAGGGATGTTTTCCCTAGAAATTGTTACTATGCTGGTTGCTTCAGCTATGGTTGATTTCCTAAAGGGATAATTAAGGAAGAATGGCGCTAGCTACCCCCTGTGAGCCGCCAAACCCTAACCAAGGGGGTTATGAATCCGCGTCGGAAATATGGACCGAACCCGCCGCGAGAGGTCTCTCCGTGAAAATCACTTGGTGTAGGAGGACACTTGGGTGCCAGTGGGGGCTCTCGCCGTAAATCCCAATGCCTCCAGGTCCTACACAAGTATTTTACGTGACTTGGGATGGGATCTCGAGGCCTTGATACTATTTACAAGGCGGAATATTGGAGGGATAAACCTTCGGGTTTTATTGTTGGAAGACGGAAGGATTTTTCTGTGGAGGCAGAAAGGAGCACTTAATTCTCCTGTATGGGCAGGAGACACACATTAATCTGAAGATAAGTTAAGAAAGTGTTTGATCTTGTTTTATCTTGTCTTCATGTCTGTGGCCTAAATTACATAAAGGAAGCTGTGATTAACGGGTTAATTAAGGAAGCTGCCTTTATATGTCAAACATAATGTGGTAGGTAATTAGATAACTAAGACAACCCTCGAGGGAAGCATGGTGGATGTGACCAATGGGTCTATCCTACGGAAGGGTGGTCTCGGTTAGCCGAGAGCTTTCCTCAAAGGAAATGTTAACAAGAAATGTTAGGAAAAAGTCAGTCTATAACCTTAAACAATGTTGGCTAGGAACTCAGACTTCAAGTCGATCCTAGTGGGAATGGCCGGATAACTTCCGTTGCGAGGCAGACTCGAGAGACCCTAGTTGACAAAACCCATGTCATTCCTTGGGAGTTCCAAGCAGCGTCCTCTAGATTGATCTCTCGATGGGCTGCTAAGACGTGTTCCGCAATTTGAGGGGTAGGCACGTTACAAGTCCGATGCATTTATGCGGTCACATTCTTACTCCCACAGTGATATGGATCCATGTCTCTACATGAAGAAGACTCGTGGTGACAATCTTATTATCTTGGTACTTAATGTGAATGGTATGTCGATTGCTAGGAGAGCTCATGATAAGCTAGATGCTTTGAAAACTTAGTTCAAGAAGAGCTTTGAGATGAAGGACATGGGGCAGGTCTCATATATTCTTGGGATACACATCACACATGATCGCTCTGCGTGACTCCTTTACTTGTCGTAGAAGGAGTACATATAGAAGGTAATTAAATGCTTCCATATGCAAGATATTAATTCTATTGGTTTTTCTTTACCTTTCCATATGAAATCGATTAGGTAGATTGTCCCCAGTCAGATGAGTAGGAGACCAAGATGGCCAAGATGCATTATGTATCCATAGTGGGCAGTTTGATGTATACCATAATAGCCCCTCCTCTAGACATATAGCATTTGTAGTGGGAGGTGTGGCATGCTATATGGCTACACTTGATTAGTGACATTGAAATGCTATGAAGGATATCATAAGATACTTGAAAGGCACTACATATATGAGCATTTTCTATGGTAGTCAGGATACTACAGTTGTGGATTACACTGACTTTGACTATGCAAAACATGCAGATAGTAGGAAGTCCACCTTTGGATTTGTCTTCACTTTTGCAAGAGATGCTATTTTTTGGATGTCTAAGGTGCAAAAATGCATGGTGTTATCTATTACTGAGATAAAGTATGTTGCAACTACTGAGGCTTGCAAAGGAGGCCCTATGGTAAGGCCATTTAGACCTTGATATTACCATTACTTCTACACTGCATTTAGATTCTATTAGTGCTATTCAATTGGCCAAGAATCTATCCATGCGAAGACAAAGCACATTGAGGTGCACTATTACTTAATCAGGGAGGTGGTAGAGGATAAGTCTATTGAGCCTATTGACTGATGAGAATCCTCTAGATCTACTCACTAAAAGTCTCTTAGCAGAATGCTTTGCCTTCCTTAGGAAGATGATGGGTATAGGCTCCCATGTGTTATTATCCATAATAAGTGCATCTATTTGTTCATCCATAGCATGATCCCAATACTCATTACCCGCTGCATCTTCAAAACAAGTGGGTTCCACATCCTACACAACCTTAGCCATGTATGCATAGTGATGAGCTACATAACTATCATATGTCAATTGTTGTGTTGGCTTTCTTGCTGAACCTACGTGGACCTAGATTACTACCAAGTTCTTTAGCATCCTCTTATGCCTTTTGCACACCATGTGTTTTAATAGATGGAATCCCAAGCTCCTCATCCAAGCCATCTAAATCATCATCAACATTAGAGAAACATGATGATACATCTGTCATAATAAGTGAATCCCTAACTTTCTCTTTACCTTTTCTTGAAATTTGTGATGTACTCTGTGGGATAACCTATGACCTCACCCTGCCACTCCAAGGTCTATCAATAGAACCATGATTAGGGGACTCTTGTGATCCACTCAATGTTTGTGACTACTGACCTATTTTTTGCATGGCCATATTCTCATGCTTATCAATTCCAATTACATTTTTCACATTACTATACCAGCTACTCATTCAATCAAAAATAATATTTTTGCTAACTCTCAACTCATGCATAACAGGGTTATAACATGTATATCCCTTCTACTTAAGAGAATATCCAAGAAATACATATTTTTCTACTTTGGGATTCAAATTACTATGCAACTCATAAGAAATATGCACATAATAAATACATCTAAATACTTTCAAATGGGATATATTTGGCTTTCTACCCATAAAATTCTCTTCAGGTGTCATACAATATACAATAACATTGGGTGTTTTGTTCATAATGTATACAATAGTAGCAACTACTTCAGCCCAATAGTAATGAGACAAGTTTCTTTCTAACATCAATACATGAGACATCTTAGAAATATGTCTATTTTTTCACTCATCGACTCCATTTTTCCATGGAGTATATCTATATGTATACTGCTGCCTCTATATACCATTTTTCTACAAAATTTTAAAAAACTCATTTGAGAGATATTCTCCCCCTCCATCCAAACTAAGGTATTTAATATGCAATCGTGTCTCCTTCTCAATCAAAGCCTTAAATCTTTTAAAGTGAGTTACTACCTCACTTTTCTCATGTATAAAGTAAACCCATACTTTATGAGTATGATCATCAATGAAGGAAATATAATACTTGCAACTATTCAAAGTTGCAATCTTTGTAGGACCCCATGTATCATAATATACTACTTCAATTGGCTTTTTACATACGTGCTTTTTAGGGTAAGCTATTGTAATCATCAGTCTCTACCAACACATTTGACCACAACCACCTTTCAGGTTTAGGTATTGTAATCATTGGCTTCTTATCCCAAACTTTGACCATGACCACCACCTTGGCCTCTTCCACGACCTCTACCTCTCCTAGTAGAGTAAAACACTTGTTCCGACTTATTCTTGCTTTGAGAAGAAGAGGAATCCAAGCCAAGATTCTTCTCCTCAAGTATCAACATAGAAATCAAAGATATCATTCCTCATATTCATATATGACTTGAAGCTCTTGTATTTATCTCCAAGTCCATCTAAGCATGCACGCACAACAACATCATCAACTACCACACTTATAGATCCAAGATATAATACTCTTTATCTTCAAGGCATAATCATAATGGATAGGTTTCCTCTTTTCACTTAGTTCAACTCTAACTTGAGTTGTAGCTTTCTGGGTGTGTTTACTTTGAATTGACTTGCCAAATTCTTCCATGCAATAGCGGGGGTATCAAATTCTTGCAAATAGCCCATTATGCTATTTGTGACGCTAACAGACAGTCAATACATGACTTTACTCTATGTCGGCTCCCAATCTTTCTTAGCCTTTGCATGTTCTGCAATAACATTTCACACAAGAACTTCAAGTGCTTCTACCATGTCTCCTTCAACGTAATTCCAAACACCTTTGTCCTTCAAAAAATTTATCATCCTGAACTTGCATATATGATAATTTTTTTTATCAAGTTACTCTCTAACTATCTATTTGAAGTCGGTAGATATTTTGACAAAACAACAACTTGTAAAAAACTACAATCTACAAGTAAGCTAACACCAGGTGCACCACAATTTATACCCATCCTTTTTCACTAACTACACAACAATAACCTCAATCTGCAATATGTATGTAGATGCATTCTATGTCTACAATCTAGAAAACACCTAAAACCTTACAGATTTGAAATCTATAACCTATGCACTTGTAAATGGCCGACACAGCCAAAAGTATAATATACCAAAAATTAATGTCGGAACCACTTGCAAATCTAGAATGAAATGGCCTCAGATTGCCAAAAATCATAATGGACAAGCCCTAGAGGGCTTATTTGCAATACATACACTGTTCTTCCTACACATCAAGTTTCATTGCAATCAGAGACAATAACCCTACCAGCCTCATGAGGCTCCTATCACTATAACCCAAGACAAATCGAGTAAGGTGAAAGAGCATATAGGCCTAGCTAGCAACACCAACCAAGCTAGCTAGTATATATAATATAAGATGTTTGATGATGAGGATGAATAGTTTTGGAAACACCTTGTAGACCTCAAAACATGCAAATGTGGAGAGAGGAGGATAAACAAGTATCACACATGCACAATGCACATAGAGAGGAATATCTATTGGATTTAGGTTTATGAAACCTCCACATCATAAATGAAATTTATACTTTAAGAGGAGAAGAAAATCAAATGAATGAGTCAACGTAGCTTCCCAAAACCAAGAAGCCATATGCAATATTGGGTCATGGTAAATATATGTGCAAATTATAATGTAAAAAAGTAAAGAGGAGGTATATATATATACATATGCCACCAAGCCCCAATTAGGAGTAGAGAGGCTAACATCTATTTTCCTTGTAAGAAAGTCCACCAAAAGGATGGATATCAAGGTAGTCCTTCTTGCAAGTAGACACACATATGTAGTGTCTATCATATCTTAAGCAATCCACCTTCAAGGCAAGTAGGTGGCCAAGGGGGGGGATGCCATTTTTCCAAGTAAATACCTATGAGCTTCCAAGTTAAGTTCATTTCAAGAAATAATAATTTATAAGTTACCTTTTTAAGGTACATACATTTTTTAATAAGCATGTTACTCCAAAAAATAGAGATACTTTCATTAGAGATTATGTACATTTTAACAATATCTTCATATTCCTACATTTAAGTATCGAAATGAAAATTAGTGTAAGCAATATAATTTATAAATAAGGGAGCATTATGTAGAGACTTTGAAAAACTCATAAGAAGCTATTCATATAACAAGAGACTTATTATGTAATCAAATTTCTTCAAAGGAATTAAGGATTTAAAAGGAAGGCATGATATGAGCCACCAATACTTAAGCCATTAGTCTCAATATTTTTCCCATGAAAATTTATAAAGGTTAGCTTTCAAAAGTCACCTTATAGATTATTTGTTATCTTATGAAACTTACAACATTTATTGTTATTATGTAATGTCTATCCAAAGAAGTGAGCACATATGTTCATTTCCCTTCAATTTTAGTGGTTGAATTGCTCTATATGGACCTTGGATGTGAAAGTTATGATAATTTTGGAATGTAGTCCCAAATACTTTCCTAGTACTTGGGTTAGAACTCTTATTAGGTCATGTACATTGCATTTTAGTTGTTAAAGTGGCTTCCTAAAAATTCCCAACATATTAGCTAGGGTATGCAATAATGGAGATGTAGAAAGTATCCATTTTTAAATATTTAACAAGGTTGTTTCACAAATAAATATAGGCCTAATCTAGGAAAATACTAATTAAAAGGATAACTTTAGAAATAACTTGTATTTTCCTAGTTATATTTCTTAGAGAAATAGGTAAGCTAAGGGTATTGAAGATCTTAGGATTTTAGATTGGTCCCAAAACATCAAGGCTATAAAATAAGGAAGTCACTCTTAAAAATTAAATTCAAATTTGACCTATTTGTAATTTGTACATAAATAAACCATTGTCAATGCACCTACTCCAATTAATAAGGCAAACCATCAAATATGTTGAATTTGTACTCAATTTTTCATTTTTAGATATCCACAATTCCATTCATTTTTACTTTGTCTTGTAACTAGTGTGATATTGATAATTTAGACCATTTATTCCACACAAACATTTACTTAGGTAAATATCTACAATTCAAACAATTCTCATCTACTAAAGGGAAAACTTATTGTTTCAATCTTCCTAAAAGTGATAGGGTATGACTACTCCTACACCATTAGTTCCTTTGTTGGTTTAACCACCACCCCACCCCCAAACCCCCCTCTCCAAAAAAAAAAGTGATGTACATTCCAAGAAAGCAAAACCTTTATGTGCTTTTCAAGAGAGTGGCTACCCATCACATGAAAGGAGTTTCAAATATTCAAGTATCTTATGTTGTACTTTATTTATTGCATGCTATGTCTATGTTTAGACAAAGCTATCCAACTAGACAAGGAGACGTAGTTGATTTCAAGCAAACAATTCAACTATGATGCTTGTCATTGAAAAGGCATCTCAATACGTCTACAACCAAGGTCCCCATAGCACTAAATTTATTATCTACATCAAAGTATGTGATAGAATATGTTGCCAACTCATTATTGTTTTTGTGGCTTATCCTAAGGAGGTTTCATCTCCATGTTCTCAAGGTAAAGGCAACACACTCAAGGAGGGTTTATGTTTTACCTCAGCACACTCAAGAAGGGGTTGTGTATATCTATGACCCTTAACTTCCTTGAAGAAAACTATGGTAGCTACCCTAAAAGGTGATAGATAAATCATAAACAAGCAAATCAAAGGAAAACAACAAAATCTTTAGTTTGAGGGCCATGAATTGTAATGTGTCATGTGAATAGATAAGTCATAAACAAGGAAATCAAAGGCAAACAACAAAATCTTTAGTTTGAGGGCCATAAATTGTAATCTGTCATATGAATATTAAGTACTCTAACTTACGTAAGTTAAAGGTTAGTATCCACTTGACAAATATAGTAGTCCAATCCGTCAATAAAATATGTTCAAAAAGTAATGTGATATTGTCTAGAAAAAAAGGTTAGAAGTCTCACATTCTCCATTTCGGTGAGTTTACATACAAGTCCCATACTCCATTGAAACAAGTTTACAACCAAGAAAAGGATGTGAGCTTCAAAAATGACATTTGCCATCTTGAATGTTGAAAGAAATGCTACATCTCAAAAAGTGTGAAGTCTTTTGTAGCAAACTACTTCAAGAAAAAAGTTGTGATACATTTGCTTGGAGGAGAAAGTTTGTTTTTATTAGCATGTTCCCTCTTCTCTTTTCCACCCAAAGACTTACACGGCAACATTTAGTTGGATATGATGAGTATACTAAGATTTTGTGTCCATGTTGCTTATTGACATTTCTAGCTCAAACACTTGCATGGCAACATTTAGTTGGTAATTCTTTTTTTTTTCCATGGTATACATGTTTTACAATTTTGTCTTGATTTTCTCATTCTCAAATTCATTCAATAAAGTGGGCACAAATCTTTCTATGTTCAATGAATCCTCTCAATTGAAAAAATATTATTACCTTTTGTTTCCTTTTAGTGCTCTTCATATTTTCTTTCATCATTAATTTTTAATTCCTTATTTTCTCCGACTCATCTAAGTGCACCATGCAAGTACAAGTATACACCAAACAATCAAGTGAAAGTTGAAGCATTATCAGGCAATAAAGCTATAGCATGCAAGTAACAAGTATACACAAAACAATCAAGTGAAAGTTGAAGCATTATTAGACAATAAAGCTATAGCATGCCTCATGGACAAAGAATTTGCAATGGCAACAAAATATCATCCTTGTGGAAAAGTCATGTCTAGTGCCTATAGAGGTTATTCATAATCAAAGGTTGCTTCTAGAGGTGCAAATGATGAAACCATGCCTATGGAGGTAACCTTCAGTAGTAAGAAAGCATCTAGGATAGTTCGTAGCATTATCCGCTACCCCAACAGATTTAGTAGTTATCGGTCTACCTTGGTTTGAGTTACACAAACCAAAATTTGATTGAAGATCTCACAAGCTAGAGTCAAGACAAGGATAGTGTGATAAGAAGAAGCATCTACGACCACTTTATGCTAGAGCCAAGGTCTTTCATGCATGCAGCTAAAAGGATTCATATGTTGCAAATCTATGCAATGCCAAATTCGTCTCCTTGGTGGACTCAATATAGAAACACTACCACCCCACTACCTTGATTATATGGATGCATTTGAAAAGAAGAAATCAAAGTTGCTACTAGAGCATCGACCCTAAGATTGTGCCATTACATCACAAGAAGGAATCCAACCTTCTACATTGCCAATGGAAAATTGTCATGTTTCTCAAATGTAGGTGGAGTTTTTCAGCCCTATTATTTCTTGAAGAGAGGAATTTCTATGGAAC
Source organism: Lygodium microphyllum (assembly GCF_053477565.2). Taxonomy (NCBI): domain Eukaryota; kingdom Viridiplantae; phylum Streptophyta; class Polypodiopsida; order Schizaeales; family Lygodiaceae; genus Lygodium; species Lygodium microphyllum. The sequence continues at coordinate 110,189,501 of NC_141160.1, forward strand.
CAAAGAAGGTGAATACCATTTATGAATGGGAAACACCCATTCCTAACCAAGACACCCAATGCTTTTCGGTTTTGCAAACTTCTATCACATTTTCATCTACAATTATTCCAAGATCATTGCTGCTTTGACAAGATTAACTAGGAAGGATATATTGGTATGGGAATGATTAGGAGCTTTTGCATATTACTAACTCATTTGAAACATGGTAACACCTTCTTAAAGAAGCACCTCATAAGGTTTCAATATATATAGATCAACAAAATCTAGAGTACTTCATGTGACAATCCAAGTCCTCAATCGTTGTTGATCAAGAAGGAGTAACTTTTTGTTCATGTTTGATTTTGTTATGTCTTACCAGCTTGGTAACCAACAAGGAAACGTGTGTGCTCTCTCACATCAATCCTACCCTGCATCTAAGAAAGGAGATGCAGCCTATGATCTACAAAAGAAAGACCCTCGATGGCATTGCCTTCCTCCTCCAATTAAAGAAATAATTTTCTCATTGTCATTTTTCTTCATACATCAAATGCTAACTACGGCAAGAAAGAGAAAGAATTCTAGGAAACTTTGAGGAAGTTGATGGGTTTCTCTACTATAAGGATGTTCTCTACATATCATCTAAACCAGCCACATTAAATATACTCCAAGAAATATATTATCTTCAAATCCTAGGTGATTTTGGAGTTAAACAAGACAATCAAACTTATCACATCTCCTTTCTAGTGGCCTCAAATATAGAAACTAGTCAAAGAATTTGTGTGCATTTGTGACACTTGTATAACAGAGCAAAATTGTTGCAATGGTCTCAAATATAAAAACTAGTCAAATAATTTGTGTGCACTTGTGACACTAGAAATAGAGCAAAATTGTCGTGACATCAACCATATGGGATTACTTCAAACCTTGCCAAAATGGTGTGACATTTTTAGTGATAATCTCATAAATTCATTTCATTCCATTAGGCAAAATAAATGACAACCATGTTCTACAAAACAAAATGGTACAAACAAGTAAAGTAAACATGGTACTTCACCCACAACATTAGTCCCCCCATTGTAATGGCAATAGACCATCATATGCTTTTATGTGTATGCTCCTAACTCCATTGTCGATTGCAAAAGACTCAAGATTGTAACTCCTAATAACTATCAAATGTGTGTTATATTTATTTCTCAAGTGAAAGCACTCTCTGCCTCTATCTCTGTCTTTGTCCTTTTGTGTTACATGAAATCAGGAAGAATGAGGAGAGACTTGCAGAAACAACGATGCATGGAGCACCTAAGAGCAAATTGACACGTCTACTAATGAGCTTTGGTTAACTTGATGTAATGTTGCCACTTGGGTTAATCTTTTTTTAGAATGCAAAGTCCATTAAGTAAATATTTATATCACTTTGATCAACCAATTTAGGTAGAAGGGGCAAATTGTAAAATGGGTGTCGAGAAGGAAACTCCTTGGGGCTAGCAATGCGAGAAATAGAGGGAATATCATATGTATCTCGCTTCGAAGTCATGAAGTGATTTGCGCAATATGGTTGATATGCACAATAATCACAAATAAAAAATTGTTTGTCAATGCTTAGCTTCAAAAGCGTCCCCCAAATTGCATTGGAATTCAAGCTTACCCAAGATGAGCAAGGCTAGGTACCCATTATACTTGGCAAACTTAAAGATGAGTGGCCCATCTCTTATTACATACTGCATGATAATTATTTCCTCTTCTAGACTAATCATACATGGCAAGCTAGAATTGAGTCTTCTGAAAGAATCTCTAGAATGGATTATCAAAGTACTTGAAGATGTGTTTGCTTATGGACACGTGATGTCATGCATGTCTTTTGGACTTGCCCTAAGGTCAAACGAGTGTGAACCAAGCTTAGAGAGCTTATGACTCTAGCTAACTTTGGAGCCAAACACGTTCTTTTTTGTGACCAAGGGAAGTTCAATGAGGAAAAGGTGAAATACTTGATTATATTGAGAGCAATTGTGTCAAGGGAGATTTGGAGCTCCAAGAATGCTCTGCTTTTTTGATGCATGAAGAGTCATTCTATGTGTTGGCTACTGTTGTTTTCATTAAGCTTGTTAAAGTATCCATTTTCCTTATGAGATACCTTAAAGGCAGCACATATTGTGTTGTGACTAAAATTGCAAAAGCAAGCTATGTAAGCATGTCCATATGAGTATGATACCTTATTGAAGCTCCACGTGTGTGGGTGTGTAAACTTAGCATATAAAGAAAAACTACGAGCCCCTTGGCCCTCCCAATAGCAAATGGTGACAAGTTAACAACAAACAGTGAAGAAAAGATATTTATGAATAGGCATGATGAGGTTTAGGTATTGACTTAATTTATTTGTTAAAAGTTTGGAATTGCAATAAAGAAGGGAAAGCCGTCGCGGGTAAAGCTACCCTACGGACCGAGAATTTAATGGAGCTAAAGACTAAGCGGAACTTGGAAGGCAGGTCCGAGGCGGAGGACTACTTTTGTAGTGTTGCGGGGGGAGTCGTTAACCAGACTGTAGAAGAAGAAGCAGAGAGAGCGAGAGGGGATTAGCAAGAGGTTCGAGACGAGACGAGAGAGAGAGAGAGAGAGAGAGATTAAGGCGAGCTTGTAGAGGGGGATTGGAGGCTGAAGGAAGGTTGAGCAGAGAGAGAGAGAGAGAGAGATGTCTGATCAGGAGAACAAAGATGTCGAAATGGCGACAGTTCCTAGCAATGGAGTGGCAGCAGCAGCCAAAGAGATGCCTGCAGCAGCAGGCAAAGAGATGCCTGCAGTCGAACACACCGAAGAGCCGATGAAGAAGCAGCGGAGGAGGAAGAAGAAGGCATGCGTCTGCTGCTGCGCCTGCGTCTGCATGTCGCTGCTGGTGTTCCTCGCCATCGCCATAGCCCTGGCCTTCACCGTCTTCAAGGCCCGGAAGCCTGACATCCGCCTGCAGGATGTCCGGTTGGAGGAGCTGAGCGCGGGCCTGACCCTCAACCTCCCCCCCGTGCCCTACCTCAACCTCACGCTCGCCATCCAATTGTCCGTCCGCAACCCCAACAGGGCCGCCTTCGCCTACACCAACTCCACCGCCCACTTGCTCTACTACGGCCAGGAGGTCGGCACCGTCGCCGTCCCCGCCGGCCGCATCGGCCCCCACCAGACCCGCCCCATCTCCACCCTCCTCACCCTCCAGGCCGCCCGCCTCGTCCTCGATAACTCCCACTTCTTCCCGGACTTCATCGCCGGCGCCCTCCCTTTCACCACCACCACCGACGTCTCCGGCCGCGTCACTATCCTAGGTTTCATCAAACGCCACGTCGATACCTCCACCACTTGCCAGCTTGTCGTCTTCATTGCCAATACCTCCTTATCCAATACTTGCTCTTATAGTTACCACCTCTAAGGTGCTTTCCTAAGTCCTTGTTCATGCTTCATTGGCAATAGCTCCTTACTCTTATACTTACCACCTCCAAGGTCCTCTCGAAGTCCTGGTTCTTATAGTTACCACCTTTGAGGCGTTTCGAAGTCTCAACTAGGCAACGCATTTCCCCAATTCCGATGCACGAGTCCAACTTCCTCAATTACCAACAAGAGCTCTGACTTAAAGAGTGTTCGTGCATTCACTACCCATAACCCCAATATAAAGGACCACTACATCTTTCTATAACTTTGCATGCTTAGACAAGGAAGAGTCCAAACACTTAAATTTACATTTTCATCACGTGAGTATTGGATGTAAAGAGTTTGCTCAACAATTACATCAATTGGTACGATACGTATAATAGTAGTTATTATATTCTATATGTCAATGCCCTTTGCCCATTACACTACTGTATTCTCATGTTAAAGCCCTTTCCCTATTTCTATCAAAGCAAGATGAATCCTCTGATGATCCTCCATTGACATTTACCTGTTGATTATTACTAATTATTCATCATGCTTTTCAGAGGGGAGATCAAGTTTGTCATGAGTATGTAACTCATTGTAGAATGCATTGTTTGAAATATCCCTCAATGATTGGCATGTCTAAAAGGTTCTTGTTGGCCATAATTATCACATTGGAAAAACTCGTTTCCTTTTGTGATTCCCACCCAAGTATAAATAAGGTAAACATTTTCCAAATGCATCAAAACACAAGCAATATAGAGGACCTTAGACATTCATAAAAGATTCAGGACAAGGGTGGTGATGATGCAGGCGTGATCAAGTGAGCAATCGATAGAATGAGAACTTTTAAAAGGTAATGATGATACAAGAGTTGCCAACTAAGTAATCAAGGCTAGTAAACAATCAAGAGTGAGCATGTGATGAGCAAAAACGCAACAAGGGAATCCCGAAGTGCAATAGGGATGCCTTATAGGCTACACATAGATGTATGCGACTTGAGACAACTAGCCAATAGAGTGACAAGTGCCTCCAAATTTATGACGCTTCAGCATTAAGCCAATATAAGAGGTGAGAGGCAACAAAAGTATGAGCCTCATCAAGAGATCAACTATGAATGCCTCTTAGAGAAACCCCCTAAAGAACTTCTATGAGCAATATATATTCCCACACACCCCACCCCAAAAAACCCTTGTAGGATGCTTAGTAAAATGTTAAGCAAAAGAAATTACACATGATATACAAAAACCAACAAAATTATGGAACCATGGGTGCTCAAGTCCCACACTAGATTGGATATGTCTCATTAGCAAAGAAAGGACTCTTAAGTCAGAGCTTGGGATGAAAAAATGGGTATCTAGAAGTAAGAGTTCACCGAGTGAATCCTCAATTTCAAGATACACTCAAGTGCTGCTAATAGACCATCCAATAATTCAAAGATTGCATGCCACATTAATTGGACAAAGTAAGTTCATGTTGTAATTCACCAAAACATGGCCAAGGCTTGATGATTTACCTATTGAGTGTATTCATCTAGATAAGCTCCTCTTTCCCATATGTTCAATACCAATTTTTCTCCATCTTCTTTCCCATATGCTCAATACCAATTCTTCTTTGTGTCTCCAGAAACTCCTCTTTGATGACAGGTTTCTCTAAGTGCTCTAGAGCTCTCTATATAAAAATCCCAAGAGCTTCATAAAGTTGGGGAGAATAATCTCAACTTGCATCTAAACACCCATTAGGCTTGTTACATTCCCTTGAAGTGAAGAAAATAACTTCTCTTCTTATTTCTCCTTGATCTTGCCAATGTCTTCTTGAAATGAAACAAATAAACTTCTTAATTCCTTTTTGGTTGCAAATTCCTCCACAATTAATAATTAGTGTTAGTTTTCTTTGGAAAAAAAATCTCAAGTTAGTTACGATTATGTACGAGGGGTGTGTGTGTGTGTGCATGCGCGCCTGTGCGCAATGCCCACAAAAGAATCATAATTAGGGTGAGGCAAATACAAGTGACTCAACAAAGTCAATTGATACAAGACTAGAGAGGTTCATATATGAAAGACTCCTTACAGAATCCCCTAAAGCACCTTAATGAGAAGTACATATATTTCGAAATCCCTCTCTTGATGCTTCAAAAATAGTGAGCAAGAACAAAATGCAATGATACAAAGAAATCAACAAAGCACTATAGACATGGATGCTCCAATCTTGTATGTAGACTTTGATAGCGTAAAGATAACCTATGAAGGTGAAGAGTGGGATTAAGACACAACTCTAGAAAGTTAGCAATAGACTTGACATGCATTAATAGCAAAAATAAACAAAACATTTAGCAGTTTCTAGAGTCGGTCACAATAAATTAGTGAAAAATAGCATGATGGAAGAGATGTGACCAAATGCTAAGATGGGGAATCTTTGTGTATCTCAAATGAGTACTCCAAAACCACTAAGTAGTAGATAAATATCCTTCTTTAGTACAACCATTCCACATAGTCATTTATCCATTCAAGCCTAGTGTGGTAAAATTAGGGGGCAAAATTTAGCCTAATAGGTATTTTTTGGGGTGACATGTACAATGTTTGGGATTAAAAACTTAGCTAGTAAGCTATATTTAAGATGCTACTTCCAAAATCTTAGTGTGAGTCATATAGCTATTGATATTGATCCAATAAGTTGAGTAGTGCTCTTATTGCTAGTAGATTGTCATGGAAATTAGAGCCATCAAACTTGGTAAACTCTTTGAAACCCTAATATTGGCATAGCTAAGTAGAGCAAACTCCTATGAATACTAATCTCTTGAATTGCACATTCTTCCATGTTGGTTTCCATCCTATTTGACTATCCATCAAGCTCATTTACTGTAGAATTTACATCAAGCTTGTTTATTGTAGAATTTACATCAAGCTCATTTATTCTACAAATCATGAAATCTAAGATGTTCTCTCAAAACTCCACATCTTCAATACCTTCACAATCTAGCCCTCTCGTCATGGCAAGACCACCTCTTGCAAACTCACATTCCATTACCAACACTTACTCCCCTTGTGCCACTCCATTGTCAACTTTGTTTGCTAGCTCAACCATCTTGGGTCAATAAACCAAATAAGTTTGGGCTACTTTTATTCAAGAGGGAAGAAGTACAATGTACTAGGCTTTAATGTTGGGGACAACCATTGTCTCTATCCCAAATGGTTTAAAAGTATATATTTATAGTCTAAGCATCTCACTCAACATATTTGGTATTGTTAGGGTTTTAATCAATTCTGCTAAGATTGATGCTAGATGTTGGCTATTGTTAAAGCTTCTTATTCAACAAATTGCTTAAGGTCGTTGATACATGCTACACTTGTTACATACACTTTCTATAATTTCCTAATAATACTTATAGATTTTTATAGGCACATATTCTCTAATAGGCTTAAATGCTAGCCCTCAAGGATATATTGGGGTTTCTCTAATGCTAGACTGAAACCCCTTTCAACTCCTAGCTCTCCAAGAGAGTCTAGTGCTCTTAACTAGACTTTTAGATCTTTATAAAGACATCATTTTTATCATTAGCTTTGACTTCTAGCCCTTAAGAGAGACTAAATCGCTCTTCCTCTTGTTTTTAAGTACATTTGCTATCAATTACTTGATGGTAGCATGGGCAGCTAGCGTAGTTAATGCTTTAGTTTTTATTCTCCAAAATATAGATGTTATGAGATGAGAAAGGTTCAAGTTGGCTAGTCTAGCTAGTATAACTCTTTTCAGTCATTAGGTGAAAGCATTATATGGTGTATATACTAGTAGCAAAAATCATACAATATCATAGTGCTTATTCATTTCTAAAAACACATCATTGTCAATAGCCATATGCATCTTGAAGTCATTATTCATGAGATAGGATCCAAAGAGACTTACAAAGTAGCAAAGGATTTTATAGCTAGTGTTAGAGTATTACTACCCAAATAGTATAGTAAGTTTCATTACAAAAATGTGGATAAAAAATTTGCTGATATACATGGTTCCAAAGATCTAAGTGTAGCTTCAAGATTTTGCTTCTTAAAAGTGCATGCAAAAGCATGCATCTAATGGCTTGTGAAACTTATACAACACGGAGAGGCTTCTCAACTTCAAATGTAAGAGGTGGAGGAGGACTTTGAATTTGGAGAATAATAGAGACGCATGTGCTTCCAACTATATGATGGAAAATAGACTTGTCATTTTGTGTGTTTTTTGTAGGTTATAAGGCTAAGAATGTGATAGTGTTCTATATTGTGGGATCATAGAATAGATATTATAGAAAATACTATAATAATGAAATGATTTTACATTGATTTATTTGTAGATTCTCATTTTCTATTTGCCACATAGCACTTACCTATAACAAGTCATGAGTATGTGGCAAATAGACAATGAGAATCAACAAATAAATCGATGTAAAATCATCTTATTATTATAGTATTTTCTATAATGTCTATTACACTATTAGGGAGTGAACCACATGATAAATCTAACATTGTACATATTAAATATAAATAATATTATAAAATATAAAAAATTAAATAAGTTAAGAAATTCAAAAAGAACAAGAGAAAACACATGATAGAACCCAACCTCTGCCATGATAAAAGTCATGGTTTGCCATCCTCTATTATTGAAATATTGTTTACATAACTCTTCACATTCATATATTACATCTAATTATAAAGAAAATACAAATAGAAATCCAACTATAGAGTTTTAAATATGAAAAGATTTCTTGTAGCCTACTGAAGTCAATGCATAAAATTTTTATTGTGAATATATTTTGACATCACCATCACATATAGAACATGCCAAAACTCCCAAAACAACTCTAAAAGCTCTTAATTTCTACTCCAAGTGAGGAAGAAACAACAAAACTAAGTTTTTACAATGTTTTCCTATATTTTGTGCAATCATGTTGCTTTTACAAAGAAAACTAACAAAGCTTTCTAGACATAAAGAAAATAACAAAGATTTCTATAAAGAAAGCTTAATTTAATAAAAAATTATATAGTAAAATTAATATTTTATTTTTTACTAAAGTTATTAAATAAAATAAATTAATAATATTAAAGATCAATGATTCAATTAAAATTATCACTAAAGAAGCTTAAACTTATAATTTATAAATAAATTAATAATTTTAATAAAACACAATATTATATGAATATAAAATAATTGAATAAGTTAAGAAATTCGAAAAGAACAATAGAAAATACATGATAGTGTCCAATCTCCCTTGATAAAAGTCATGGTTTGTCATCCTGTATTATGATAAATTATTTGCATACATATATGCATTCATGTCCTCTGTCTAATTACAAAGAAAATATAAATATTAACCAAACTATAGTGTTTTATATATTAAGAGATTTCTTATAGTTTGATATAATTGGTGTAAAAATTTATGTGTGCCAAATCATGATGTTTTGACATCACCATATAAATGTCTAGAACGTGCCAAAGCCTCCAAAACGACTCCAAAAGCTTTGGATTTCGACTCCGTATAAGAAAGAAACAAAAAACTCAATTTTGATCCTGCTCTCCTACCTTGTGTGCAATTCTATTGTCTTTATAAAGAAAGCTTAAACCATATAAAGAAAATAATAAAGCATTCCATAAATAACGCTTATTTTAATAAAAGTTTATTTTAAGTTTATTTTTAATATACTTTATATTTAAAAATTAAATTAAGTAAATTAGTAATATTAAAGATCAATGATTTAGTTAAAAGTATCAAAAGATACTTACTTATTATTTACAAATTGAATAATAATAATATCATATAAATATATATTATTATACATAATACTTGCTATACAAGTTTACTTAAAATTTATTTATACTCAATAATTTTTCAAATATATTAATTTATCTAATTATACTTAATAATCTACTTACTATAATACTAAATATATCAATTCCCTACTATCTATCTACAAAGTACAATGCAATTAGTATCACATATAGTGTTTATGTAGCAAGTCATGATTATGCAAAAAATAGACAATGAGGATCTATAAATTAATAAATATAAAATTATCTTATTATTACAATATTTTTTATAATATATATTGCATAATCCCACAGTATAGACCCATATCACATTCTTAACCTTATAACTTACAAAAAAACTCACAAAATGACTAGTCTATTTTCCATAAGATACTCTCCTATTGAGAAGCAATTGTCCTTAGTTATGTATACTCCTACTAAAAGAAACATAAATTAGCATCACTTCTATAAAAAAACTATAAATTCACCTTCAACATATTAGAGCTACCTTTTGCAACGAATCTGCATGGAGAAAAATATCAATGCTACCTCATGCAATAAATTTGCATCGCGAGCCAAAAGAGAGGCCATCCTGAAGAGGAGACAAAAAATCCATCCTCGGGCCTTTGCGGAGAGTACATTGCTCACTCTTGGTTTGTTGTTGTTATTTCTTCTTTTCTTTTGTTTATTTTTGTTGAGAATGAGGTGCATTGAGGGTGAAAGAGAGGAAATGATAGAGGGAGAAGAAGAAAGAAAAATGAAGAGAGTACGAGAGAGAGAGAGAGAGAGAGAGAGTGTGTGTGTGTGTGTGTGTGTGTGTGAATAAACATGAAAGATAACAAAGAATGTAAGAAAGAGAGAGGGAGGGAGAGAGAGAGGAGAATGAGTAAGAAAACACGAGGGGTGGAGAGAAACAAAGAGAGGGTTTGTCGTAGAGAGGAGACGAACAATCCATCCTCCTCTTGGTTTGTTCTTGTTCTTTCTTCTTTCTTTTCGTTTGTTTTTTTTAGAATAAGGTTAGATACTTTGCTTTAAATTGTTTAGATTACTCATCAATGATTAAGAGAGAGAGAGAGAGAGAGAGAGAGAGAGAGAGAGGTTTGTATTATCTAAATTGTTATCTATTTAAATAATTGATTAGTAAGTTAGTAGGTTTGTTTACAATTAGTAAGTTCAGATTTATAGATATCTAGCAATGATTTCTAGCTGATTTAAAGAGAGAGAGAGAGAGGGGGAGGGGGAGAGGAGAATGAGTGAGAAAACAGGAGGGGTGGGAGAGAAACAAAGAGAGGGTTTGTCACGAATAGGAGATGAACAATCCATCCTCCCCTTGGTTTGTTCTTGTTCTTTCTTTAGAGGAGAATGAGTGAGAAAATATGAGGGGTGGAAGAGAAACAAAGAGAGGGTTTATTGCGAAGAGAAGATGAACAATCCATCCTCTTCTTGGTTTGTTCTTGTTCTTTTTTTTTTCCTTGAGAAAGAGGTGCATTGAGGGAGAAAGAGAGGAAATGAGAGAGGGAGAAGAAGAGAGAGAGAGAGGAGAAATATGAAAGATAACAAAGAAATTGTGAATGAGAGAGAAAAAGGAGGGAGGGAGAGAGGAGAATGAGTGAGAAAACACGAGAGGGAGAGAAACAAAGAGAGGGCAGGAAAGAGAGAGAGAGAGAGAGAGAGAGAGAGGAGAAATATGAAAGATAACAAAGAAATTGTGAAAGAGAGAGAAAAAGGGAGGGAAGGAGAGAGGAGAATGAGTGAGAAAACACGAGAGGGAGAGAAACAAAGAGAGGGCAGGAAAGAGAGAGAGAGAAAGAGAGAGAGAAAGAGAAGGGGGAGAGAACATAAAATGAAGAGTGCAAAGAAAGGGGGAGAAAACCAAGACTTTAGTTAACATTAATTTTGTTGAGTTACAAGAGAAGAAATCCCTTCTCAAACATATTAAGAAAGAAAAAGAGAACGTCGCTTATCTATAGAACACGTATGATGCTTCGGCGAGTTTCAATTGGAGATCATTGATCAAACATCTCAGATTTTGAGCAAATTAAATATCATATACAAAAACATTAGACGTGGTCATAATATTTATACAGGGAGGTGATGTCTCATCCCAAGGAGGAATGCACCTATTGCGGCTAGTTACAAGAGTTCATGGGCGTGCGATGGACGGAATGCCTGAGTCAATCCACCACTTGGAAGGCATGACCCACTCTATACCATAAATACCAGAGGAGATATGTAGCCTTTCAGACTTTTCTACAATCTTGGAGCCTGAGATGGAGGCAATGATTGATGCATTGATACCCATGGATGCCGAGACATTTGATCCGCTAAGAGAGGAAGCATCCATACCATTATATGATGGGTACCGAGTATCTCGCCTGAAGACACTGATTGCACTCCTGAGTGTGCAAGCAAAATATGGGTGGAGCGATGGGAGTGTGACCGAGTTATTCAGGTATCTTATACATATGCTTCATTGATTTCTTTTCGGCACCATTATAAAAAACAAATGTGCTTTTCAAGGTGTTTTATGATTTCTTTTCAAGTTGTTAAAGTATCATATATTGTCACTTAGAAATACCATGTTTGAGTCTTGTGATGATGCGTGACATGTTTTACGAAAGCTTGGCATGGACTACAATAGCATCCATGCATGTGTCAACAATTTCATGATGTTTTGAGGAGAGTACGAGACTATGGAGACATGTCCAAATGGTGCTCACATGTATCGATAGGAATTGCAAGGGAAAACCATCCCTTAGAAAGTTCTTAGACACTTTTCACTTATCCCCTGTATACATCACATGTTTCATACGTCGAGCATGGCGATCTTGACAACGTGGCATGCGTAGAACATATCCACAAATGGAGTCCAACGAATATTAGCGGATTCACGCGCATGGAGCCACATTGACTCTGCCTTTCCATGCTTTGTATGAGAGCTAAGGAATCTTCGGCTCGGTCTTGCCATGGATGGCATGAACCCATTCGGTCTCCGCTCAACTTCTTACAGTGTGTGGCCTGTAGTCCTTATTAACTACAACATCCCACCATGGATTTCTACGAAGAAAGGACACATAATCCTTAGCTTGCTCGTTCCTAGCCACTACAAAATCAAGAATATGGACGTCTATCTCTGTCCATTAGTCGATGAGCTTAAGATTTTGTGGGAGGAGGGGGTTGTCATGGAAGATATGAGCAACCATGATGGTTGACGGTCCGCCAATATACGAGCCATTCTCATGTGGACCATGCATGACTTTCTAGGATTCAGGGAGTCCTTAGGCAAGTAGGTTTCCATTCTTGTTGGTCATATCTATCATAGCTCATTCAAGTTTGTGTTCACTAAATAGAGGTATTGGGACAGGTCTAGTTTCCTCTGGTTATCATGCATGTCCATTGTGTGGGCCACAGTTAGACTTCCGAAGGTCACGAACCATGAAGAAGATGGTATATTAAGGACTCGCCTCTTTCTTGCCGGAGGGTCATGAACTGAGGGAAGGTTTTCTTGGACAACCTCCAGAACGAATGAACACCCAAAGCTGGTATGTGTTGAAAATGGTCCACACAGAGTCGCATCCAAATGGAATGAGATGGTTCTCAGTTTGCTACAAGTTGTCGTATTGGACCCACTTACAAATCAACCACTTGTTGGATCCCATGCATATTTTCAAGAATGTGGGCAGCTTACTATGGGACCACATCACAGGAATGAGATACATTGCAGGGGCACGAATGGATTTGAAGGAGGTAGACAAGATGGGAATTCTTGAAAAACCCCAAGCAATGCATGCGCCTTACTAACAAAGTTGTAGTGCAATTGTTCTAGAAACCCTTTCATCAATCAACACAACAATACCACAAACATATGCCATGTATGTTTAGTAATGTCAAAGGATAAGATAATCTAAACCCATTTTTTCAAAACCCAAACCATATGGAAACCACCCCTCAAGCTTGATAACTTGGCCCTCCACATCTAATATTCCCAAGCGTTGAAATTTTTTTACAAACATATAACTTTTTCCAACCGAGATTAAATGCACTAAATATGATAGATTGGTCAAGATGCTTATATGCGCGCGTGCGCACACACACACACACCACACACATTCACATTCTTAAAACAAGGTACAAGGCACATGAGATATCATATATACTCAAAGACCTATACATGCGTTACCATACAAGGTAGCTTATTTGCATTAAAAACCTATACACGTGCTACCATACAAGGTAGCTTCAGATTCACATTAAAAAAGCCTTAACACCCGCAAACACAACTACTCAAGGATTAGACTACGACCATCCCAAAGGTGCTTGAAGAAAAATTAGAAAAGCAAAGGTACCATGGCATAGCTACACCTATAGTATCCAACATCAACCTGAAGAGAAGCATGTTTTGAAATGAGAAGCACAACGTTAGGTATTCAATGCTCTACAGTGGGGCCTTAAAGGTGGAATCCAGGAAATATGAATCCAAGCTTCAAGACAAATAGATTCAAAAGCGTGAACTCCTTCATTGTTGTTGAAGAGATGTAAGTGGGCATCAATGATTCAAGAATAGCACCCATTTAAGCCCTGCTCGCCACATAAGTCGTCACACTTGTCTAGCTTCTCATCGGTTGTTGTAGATAAAGCTCCCCAAATGCAGTAGGCAGCATTCAAACAATGACTAGCTACTATAAACAGTAGTGCAAGGTATCCACTTGGAGAGGGGGTGTAGACAATATTGATGCTATACAATCCTTCCAAAAGTAAAAAGGATAAAAGTCAACATGAAGTGTATTCAAAGGAGGCACCAATTATACTATTAAGCTTCAAAGTTCATAGTTGTCAGCAGGATAGGAAGCCCAAAAGGTGATATCCTAGGATTTATTCATTATACCATTCATGTATTTTAGTAAACTATGCTAAGTTGCTACATATCAAATTTATAACCCCCCAAAATGCAAGTCATAGAGCCTCATGGCATGAGATTTAGAGCATCATTCTAGAATTATTCACATGGCCTTCTAGAACTAGTTTGTATACTTATTGTCTTTTACTTGGTTGATGTGCCCTTAACTAGATATACATTATCTTCCATTGTATGCAGCTCGTAGATCTGCATGTCTAAATCTTTCTAACACTCCTAGGCATGTACATTGATATCTTCTAGTGTCTTCTATCTATTTGATGCATATCTAGCTAGATATACTATGTCTTCCATTATATTATTATACCACTCGTTGTCTACAATTTGATGCATATCTAGCTAGATATACTATGTCTTCCATAATATTATTATACAGCTCATTGTCTACCATCATGCAAGGCTAAGATCAATTGACTGCATCCTTCTGATACAATAATAAGACCAATTCTCCCATGTCTTTTGCCTTTGGGATTAGCTAATCAACTGCCATCATCAACCCAAGCATTTCAATCCCCTCTCCACCATTTGCATCTCTCGTCAAGCTCTCTAACATAGCCTGTGCATTGGAAGTCTTCTCTCAACCTATCATTGGCCTCAATGCAACAAAATTAGCAAGTCATGCTTCTCACCATAGGCTCAAACATAGCTATGGGTCAGGATCTCAGCCCTCATATCAACACTATGATCATCACCCAACAATTCCTTTGTCCTCCACCAAGACACATCAACATCAAGCCCGATTCTGATAGAAATATGGAAATACATTATTTCCAATCACATCCACTCATGTTCCTGATATTGCTTCCCCTTTCTATGCCAAGCAAGCTACAAACTCTAGGGACAAGAGGCATCACTTGTTAACTCTTGCATGTCATAGCCCAACGATCCTCCTCTTTATCATACCAATAATGCATCGATGATGAAAGACTATATTCCAATCCATTATAAATCTATTGAGGCAAAAAACCAAAACACTTATATGCCTCCTCACTAATCATTCTCACAAATATAGAATTGGATGGCCATTCATGTGTATGTACCTATGTTTTTATTTTCAAGTTCTTCGTACACATCTCCCATATTCTATTGTCTAACTTCATGACCTAAGGCTTGGGGCTCAACTTATATTCACCACTTAATTCACCATGGGAGTTCAAAAGCATTGTTTCACCCCCAACTTATTCTCATGTTAATCAACCATGTGAGAGCAATAAGTATACTTTTTACTTGTGCATCATCTCCTAAAACTTTAGAAATCCTAACTTGTGGGAGTTATAATTTGTGGTAGGAAATGGCTGAACAAATTATGGGTGTGTAAGTCACAGTAGAGGAGTAATCATCCATAAAGACATTGACCAAGGCAAGGATTGAGTTTGATGATTTGTCAAGGAAAGCAAAAAGGAATCGCAATGCAGGATTGGAGGAGGCACCAATTGTACTATATTAAGCTTCAAAGTTCATAGTTGCCAGCACAAGAAGCCCAAAAGGTCAATATCCTAGGATTTATGCATTGTACCATTCATGTATTTTAGTAAACTATGGTGAGTTGCTACATATCAAATTTATAACCCCCCAAATGCAACTCATAGAGCCTCATGGCATGAGATTTAGAGCATCATACTATAATTATTTGCATGGCCTTTTAGAACTAGTTCATATACATATTGTCTTTTACCTAGTTGTTGGGCCCTTAATTGGATATGCAATATCTTCCACTATATGCAGCTCATAGATCTGTATGTCTGAACCTTTCTAACACACTTGGGCATGTACTCTGACATCTTCTAGTGTCTTCTATCTATTTGATGCATATCTAGTTGGATATACTACATCTTTCATTGTATTAATATATAGTTCATAGTCTACACAATTGACGATGTAAAAATCATCATACTTGTACCTTTCATTTATCTTCCAAGCATTCATGAGTATTATACCTTCCAATGCCTTCTATATGCATATGTATATCTAGCCAAATACACTATATCCTCTATTGTGTGTAACTAAAAGTTCCATATAACTAACAATGAAGGAAGCACCATACTTGTACCATTCATTTATCTTCCAAACATCCATAAGTATGCCTCATAGAATAGTTTATTCATTAGATTGATTATGCAGGCTTTCATATACTTGAATCTAATGCAAGTAGATAGATACAAGGCTATTGTATATATGACTTTTTATTTCCTATTGAATGAACTATGCAACTCACCTAAATTGTAACAACACATCATGTTCATATGCATGCATTTAATGCTCAATTACTAAATTGAAATCTATCTATAATATTAGTATCCATAAGTGGGTATAATTTTCTACATTAATCAATATGCACTTTTTATTATCAACACCATTCATAATGGGCTTCAATTCTAGGTAACAACACTGATGTTTATGAAGTCAAAACAACACTAGTTCATGGCCCAGTTCATCAAACCTGATGAGAAAATGCCATGGTCACTAGTGCCATGTCTAGGATTTTATGAAGCCAAAACAACACTAGGATCAAGGCCCAATTCATCAAATGTGATGAGAAGATGCCACAGTCACCAGTGCCATGTTTAGAGCTTCATTACGGATTCTAGATGGCCAACCATAGCAAACAACCATTAAAAAGTGAAGAGAAGCCTATCAAAGAGCTCGAAGTATTTGTCCATTAAATAACTAATGTCATTAATCAGCATAATTTTTTCAATGTGTAACTTCATGTTAGTAATGAGATGCATGAATGCGATTGATCATGGAGGCATGCAAATACTGCACTTGAGGATGTCTTAACAATGCCATATGAATAGATTCAATGTAAGTAATCAACGATGCATGGATGATGAATCAATATAATGTTGTGATTGATTATGTGTGTGAATGAATGAATGAACTTAGCCAACATCGATGTGAGAGAGAGAGGAGAGAATATGTACTTTTATGCTTCACATTCCATTACCATGCCTCCTCCGCCCTTGTCTCATTGACATCCGTTAGAAGGGAAAGCTCCCATTTAGCCAACAATTTGATTCAAGAAAGAGAAAGCCAACATTTTGATGTGTGTGTGTGTGTGTGTGCGCGCGCGCGCGCGATGGCTCGCTACGAAGAGCACAAGAGAGATTCACACATCTTACTACTATATTATTTTGGCTATAGGTTCGAGAAGCCCCGAACCTCTAGGGGGGATTCCCGAACCTACCCCCTTTTCCAACCTCCCTTTTTAAATTAAAACCCCCTCCCCTCTTTCTCACGTGTAATCTCTCCTTTTCTCTTCCCCCTCTCCTTTTTAATTAAAATCCCCCTCCCTTTCTCTCTCATGTGTAGGGCCTAGGCTCTGTGTGTGTGTGTGTGTGTGTGTGTGTATGTGTGTGTGTTACCTCCCTTTTTAAAATTAAAAACCCCTCCCCTCTCTCTCTCATATGTCTCCCTTTCTCTTCCCTGTCCCTTTTTTAATAAAATTCCTCCTCCCCTCTCTCTCTCTCATGTGTAAGGCCTAGTCTCTCTCTCTCTCTCTCTCTCTCTCTCTCAATTAGATTAAACATTTTTAAAAGGTTTTTTTATTTTAAAAATTTTAACATAGTTTTTCACACACTTTGAGAGGGAGATAGAAGAAGAAGAAACACACACACACACACACTCTCTCTCTCAATTAGATTAAACTTTCTTTTTAATTAAACATTTTTAAAAGCTTTTCTTCATTTCAAGTTTTTTAAATATAGCTTTTCACACACTTTGGGAGGGAGATAGAAGAAAAAGAAGAAGAAGAAGAAGGAGGAGAGAGAGAGAGAGAGAGAGAGAGAGAGAGAGAGAGAGAGAATAGAGTGAGAATTATAGAGAGAAAAGATAAAATTTAAAAGAGAGAGAGAAGAAAAATAAGAAAAGATAATATCAACAGAGAGATAGAAAATTATAAAGAAAAAAATTTAAAGACAGAATGAAGAGAGAGAGAAAGAGAGAAGGAAGAGAGAGGAGAAAATTGGGAAGAGGAGGAGAGAGAGAGAAGGAGGAGAGGAAGAAGAAGAAAGAGAGAAGAAAAGAGGAAAGAGAATAATATTTTTAAATTAAATATATTTCGATATAGTTTTTGACTTAGAGAGAGAGAGAGAGAAAGAGAGAGAAAAGACATGATTTAATAAAGAAATAGAAAAGAGAGAAAAAAATAAAAAAATAGAAAAAATAGAGAGACAGAGAAAACAGAGAGAAAAAAGCTTGGAATAGGAAAAAATCAAAGGGGAGAGAAAAAGAGAACAAAAAACTGAGAGAAAGATACAAAGAGAGCAAAAAAGAAAGAAGCAGAGAGAGAAAAAAGAAAAAAACAGGAGAGAGAGAGAGAAAGAGAGAGAGAGAGAGAGAGAGAGAGAGAGAGAGAGAGAGAGAGAAGAAAAAGACAAGAAAGAGGGGGAATAAGAAAAGGAAGGAGAGAGACAAAGATAACAAAAGTGGGGAGAGAAGAAAAGGAGAGGGAGAGAAAAGAAGAAGAAGAAAAAGAGAGAATTTGAATACACAGAGAGAGAGAGAATTATAAAGAGAGGAAAGATAAATTTTAAAAGAAAGAGAAAAGAAAAAAATTTAAAGAGAGAATGAAGAGAGAGAGAGAGAGAGAGAGAAGAATTAAAAAAAGAAAAAAGAGGAGAGGGAGAGAGAAGGAAAAGAGAGGAGAAAATGGGGAAAAGCAAGGAGAGAGAGAGAGAGAGAGCAAGAAGAAGAAGAAGAGAAAAAGAGGGAGAGAGATGGGAGAAAAAGAAAAGAGAAAAGTCTTTTTTTAATTTAAACATTTTTTTAGAGAGAGGGAATGGGAGAGAGGGGGGAAGAGAGAGAAAAGATAAAATTTAAAAGAGAAAGAGGGAGAGGGAGAGGGGAAAAAGAAGAGAAAGGGGAGGAGAAGAAAAGGGGAGAGAGAGAGAGAGAGAGAGAATTATAAATAGAGTAAAGATAAAGTTTACATACTTTAAGAGAAACTTAGTGGGGGAAAGTAGGAAGAAGAAGAAGAAGAGAGGGAGAGAGAGAGAAGGAAAAGAGAGGGAAAGAAGAAGAAGAAGAAGAAGAGAGAGAGAGAGAATAATAGAGAGAGGAAAGATAAAAATTATAAGAGAGCGAGAGAGAGAAAAGAAAATTTAAAGAGAATGAAGAAAGAGAGAAAAAGAAAGAACAAGAAGAAAAGGGAAAAAGAGGAGAGAGAGAGAGAGAGAGAGAGAGAAGTAAAAGAGAGGAGAAAGGAGGGAGGGAGAGAGAGAGAGAGAGAACTAGGAGAGGAGAGAAAAAAAATTAAAATAGAAGTCAAAGAGAAAGAGAGAGATGAGAAATTAGAAATAGAGAGGGAAAAGAGGAGAGAGAAAGAGGAAAAATATATTATTGAGTGAAATTATCGTGTGGTAACACGCTTGCCGTTTCGTGGCAACGAAACTATCACGAAATGGCCTAACGTTCCGCACGTGCTTCGCAATTAAGTTACGGAAACTGAAATTGTGATATGAAGCGATACAAATATTAAATAGATTAATATGCATATTAAATTTTGGATATTTTGTGTAGTAAGGAAAATTGTCACTGGAAATGAACACTATGGGCATAGATAGGGCAGGCCGAAAAAAGATGCCGCTTTAGAGAAGCCGTCACACATAGTGCGAGCGCTGTTCAGTGTATGTGTGAAGACTCGCTCGAGAACGAGGGGGGTGAGGAAGGATAGGAGAATCGGTAATTCTTGCAGGGGTAGGGGAAAGGGTGAGGGATGGGCGGTTGGATGGGACGAGAAGGGGGGAGAGAGAGTGTGTGTGTGTGGGGTGGGGGGGGAGGGGGAGGGGGAAGATCGGAGATGGGAAGGGGAAGGGTCTGGCAGACTATGGATGTGGGGAGAGGGAGATTGATTTTTGGATTGATCGATTGGTTGATAGATTGATTGAGTCTTGACTATCTAAAGGGGAGAGAGAGAGAGTCTCTGCCATGGACCGCCGTCAGAGCAGCAGCGAGAGGCGGAGGAAGTGGGCGCGAAGGGGCGTGAAGGGCTGCGGCGCCTGCCTCAGCGCCCTCCTCCTCCTCTTCCTCGCCCTCGTGCTGGCCTTCCTCGCCCTCCTGGTCCTCCGCCCCCAGCACCCACGTGTCACCCTCCGAGGCGCCCTCGCGGAGGCCCCGCTAACCAACTCCAGCCACGTGGACGTCAAACTGCATCTATCCGTCCACAACCCCAACAAGGCCGCCTTCTCCAAGCCCAATTCCACCGCCCTCTTCTACTTCCTGAATGCCCCTTTTGCAAACGGCTCTATCCCGGCGGCCACCATCCCCCCCGACGACATCAAGGACTTGCCCATTAAGTTCACATTCGAGACCAACACCCTTCGCCCCAAGCAAAAGGGCGCCCATACGACCAACCCTAATGGCCCCAAGCAAAAGGGTGCCGATTTCATGAATCTTAAACATGTGAAGATGTTAAAATCATCCCTAGAAGGAGCTGCCCCCATTCCTCTATTCTACAATAATGATGATATTGCCTCTTCCAATGCCACTGCAGAGGACGAAAGTGATATCTTCGCCTCCTTCAACTGTACTGCAGACTTGTCTGGCAAAGTCCCCATCATAGGTAGCTTTTCATACCACGTGGAAGTTCTTGCCTTCTGTAAAATCGATCTCTTTCAAAATGTTTCTGTGACTGCAAACTGCACTAGTAACAACCAGACTTGGAGCAACTTCCCTTGATCCCTGCTCACACTAATTTCTTGAGCAATCCTCGTGCAAAAGGTCTTGTACATGTCTTCAAGTCATGAGAAGGTCTCTCTCCCATTTGCCAGGGCATCATTCAAAAAGATGCGTGGTGTATGAATTGAAATATCTCAAACAACACTACACTAAGTGTTAGATTTTATGCTAGAGGAATGAGAAATACCTCATTTGTTTAAATGGGTGGTTACTAGTTTGTTGAAATGGACGGTTACTTGTCACTCAATTGCACATGTTGAGAATGGCATGTTATACATGAAGCATGGTGAAAAATGAAAGACTTCTCAAATGCACTTCATGTGGCCACATATCATAAAGTACTTTTTGCAAGCCAAGGGGCTACAATAAAGGTTAACCCTAACAATGTGCATGCAAGAAGACTAAAACAAAACATGTTACTTGAACATGAAGAAAAACAAAGTTGGAAGAATGTTCCCATTTGATACCTACAATAGACGTTGCTATGTTTGTATAGGTCCTTATGTGGTTGCACATTTGAGCTATGTCAACAATACTAATATGTCATGGTTGAAGTCTAAACAATCATATGGAATTCCTTCATACTTGTTACCCTTATGGTTGACTAGTGGAAGCGATCAAGGTATCATCATGTAAATAATACACCATCACATCGCATTCACTTAGATGTAGAGGAATTACCTAGTGGTAAGCAAAGCACTCATAGGTGAGTTGCCCACATTTGGTAGCTTATATGGTTGAGTTCCTTCTCTAATACATGAGTTGCCCACGTTTGGTAGCTCATATGGTTGAGTTCCTACTTTGATAGGTGAGTTGCCCACATTTGGTAGCTTATATGGTTGAGTTCCTCATCCAAATGCTTGTGGGAGATTTCGTTTTCTTTGTATTGCAATTATTCTTTCTATTTTCCCTTCCTACTAGCATCATTGCCAATAAAGTTCTTGTGTCTTGTGCAATGTTTTGTTAGTAGTAGCACCAATGGGTATCAACTAAAACTTGGGCTCGTAGTCACGGTGTAGTCGGTTCAAGTCTTGCTAGGTGCACCAAAATCAAGTTGATTGTGTTCACCTTGGAGCCTTAAGTAATACTCAAAGACACAAAAAAAGACACCATGAAACCATCAATGTTGATAGGGTGTATAATGCCTTATTTTTCTTAATACTATAAGACAATTATTGAATCATCTAGCATGCCATATGTGCCAAATTTATTCATTAAGCATGTGCTAGAGCTTTGACTCATAATTCAATGATTTTTTAACTTACCTTCAGTTTTACTAGTTGAGCAAAAGGTATTTTGTGAGCATTGGGGCCGATGCCTCAAAACTTCACACTTCAACATTTTCAAAGGTACCTTCCTTTTCAAACTTATCTCTAGGTCAAGGCATGTGAGCATTGAAAGTTAGATAAGAGGGTCCTTATCTCTAGGAAATTGAATAGAGTGGACCACTTAAGAGGAAGGCTTAGAAGAATACTTGAAAGGCTTAGAGGTAGCCTTGGACTAGATTCTAGAACTACTATGACACATGTAGCTAGGTTTACTTAAAGGCATTCTTAAAGGAGCAAGCAAGGTGCATTTTGGTCATGTTTTTCTCAAAGGTACATATGTTTTTCTCATAGTGGATCTAAGTTATGCCTTTCAAATTGAATTGCTATGTACAGATTCTTTTTCCATATTATCTTTTAAGGAGAAACATGCTAATGCAATCACCAAACAATAAAATGTAATCAAGATTACATGGCAACCAAAGATTATTTGAAGAATAAAAAGATATCACTTTTAAATGTTGACTCTTTCCACCATCCATTTTCGTGCAAACAAAAAGAAAATTATTATTTATATTTATTTTAGGAGCCACCATTGCCTCCCTTTCTCTCTATCAATATGCATGTCACATGCTCTGTGTGTGTTTGTGTGTGTCTGTGTGTATTATCATGTCATAGATATGGTACTTATTCAAAGCTTTCCTCCAAGTTGACCTCCTAGCTACCTAGTAGCAAACAAAATGTGTGTACATGGTTTTGGCAAGTCTTAACTCTCACCTCTCTCCCTTTGTCATATTGATCTTTTCCATTGAGGACAATAAAAGATGCAATGGACTCTCCTCCTCCTCCTCCTCCTCCTCCTCCTCCTCCTCCTCTCTCTCTCTCTCTCTCTCTCTCTCTCTCTCTCTCTCTCTCTCTCTCTCTCTCTCTCTCTCTCTCTCTCTCTCTCTCTCTCTCTCTCTCTCTCTCTCTCTCTCTCTGTGGTTGTGTTGCCTACGTTTTCGATAGGATGCCCTCCCTAAAGCTAATATGGATCATGAACAACATGTCCGTCTCCTTCTCAAAGAGACCCTCTAGTACTTCCTTCAAAGTTCTTGAACCTAAACTCTTAAGATAGGTGAGGTTGGGCAACACCAAAGCCACCTTTGACAACAACTATAGTACCACCTATTGGTGACTATGTGATCATTTTATGATAATGGCGAATACTATGCTTCTTATGGCACATGTGATAGTCTCTTTAGTGGATAGTAAACGGTGGTAGAGGTTGTTACTGTCTACACCAAGCCCTTAGAGAGCTTCATATTGGTGTAGCATGAGTTTTCCAAATTGAATGTGATTTTTTTAAACTACGCTTTTGATGAACCGCACTCACACTTTCTGGAAGCTAATAATATTTGATAAGATATGCGATCTATAACCTATGATGTTATCTCCATGAAGAGTACCTTATAAAAGGTAAAATAAAAAAGCAGTAACAAATATAAGCACATAAACATGCTATACAAGTTGCCTACAAAAGGGTTGGCACAAGTTTCTTTGTTATCTTATAATTATTGGGGGGAGGTGCCATTCCCTCATATACTTTGAGAAAGATATTTACTTTTCTATTTTTTGTAATGTTGAAATATTGCAAAGATAAGTTCTATTTTTTTAAAAGAGTTTTGAAAATAGACTCTTACAATGGCAGAGGTTGAAATTTTAAAGATTATGCTTGTGTTCTCTTGATTCAAGCCTATAAACATGATAATGAACCAACTCATCATAATAACTATAGCTACTAACTAGACTATACAAATAAGGGGCTATAACTAAACTAATATTAAGCCACTAATTATTTTTAGCTTCAACCAGATTACTTTATGGGACACTTATATTTTTCAAAGGAGAATATGATTAAGTTGTATTAAAATGAGAGCCAAGCTCACTCCAATGCAAGTTGTATTTATTTTCATGGATCCACAAGGTCAAAGTAAGGTGCACAATATAATTTCAATATTAGGAAGGGTCCTGAAGCTTATATGAAGTATTCAATTGGATTACAATTGATCATGAGGCCATGAAAAGGGGAGCGTGCCCAAGAGGGTGGGGACCTTAGAAAATTTGTATATAAGCGATGAAAGAGAATGGAACAATCTATTCATGTGTACAAACTTTGGTTCTTCTTGTTCTTGCCTTCTTTTTGCATTCTTGTGAGAGAGTGAAGGAAAGGAAGAGAGTGAGAGTGAGAGGTGATGAGGAACTAGGGAGGTAAAGTTCTGTATCTTCTTCTTTCTTTTTATCCATCCCATCTTGGTGAGAGGTGACGTAGAGGGTGCGTGTGAGGTTGAGTGATAGAGAGTGAGGTCCTAGAGTGCTTCTTGCCCATATTTCCCCCTTCTCCATTTTCCCCTCTCCATATGCAAGTGAAGGTGATCGCAAGAGCTTGGAGAATGCAAGCATTATCACTTCTATCTCGTGGAGCACATTACAAGCCTTCGACAGAGACTATAGCAAAGAGGTAAGTCAATAATCTCTATGCTCTATATTGATTTGTGTGTATATTTTCTTGGATAGAGAATGGTACATGCTAGATCAATTTTGAGTAGAGCACATTTCATAGTTACATGAGGGGTAGCCGCTGATACACACGTGTCAAAGCTTTTGGAGAAATAACAATACATTCCTAAGTCATGCATATTATAAGTGTGAAGTACAATATGTTGGTTCTATTGATGGGACCAAGGATGATTCAAGCATATCCTTTATAGCTACTTTTCTGATGCCAGGAGGCATATTTCACGATAGATTCCGTGCCCCGGTGGATTCCGTGAGGTTTTACGGTGGATTCCGTAAACTTTGATAACCGGGGCTCATACACAAAGTGGATTCTTTGTGCGAGAAGTTGATGGGGACGCCTATCCTTTTCGGGCGTTTCATTAATTTAGTGTGTACATGGGTGATTCCATAGCGGGTGATTCCGCAAAATGCATATTAAATTAATAAACGTTTATGAGTTTAGAGTGCGCACTCGTAATAAATTAAGGTTAGGATTTATTTCTAACCAGTTGATTTATTTATGTAGCTGAAGACTGCTAGGTATTCACTTTTGTCGGTTTAATTGTATTATTTTACTAACGATTGTGAATGCTTCAGTTGATGTGTAGAGATAGCAGCAGTGGCGGAGGAAAGCATTGGAGTCTAGCGAGTATTCGATCTATGGATTATATTTTGATAGGCGCCACGCCTATATTTTGTCATGTCTATTGAGGCATCGATTATTTATTATTATTTTGTATGCGCCCATGCGCACGGTTATGTTATTTCTATTTGGACATTGTATTGGGCGTGCCAGACTCTTTTGGGCACCGTCCATTAGCTTTATTCCTATTTTTGTAAAAGCAAACTCAAAAGCTAAAAGCTTATCATATTTTTGTAAATTGGGCTATTATTGAGCATGAAGAAGAAATATATACATAAAATACATGCTTTGTGAAGCGCCCACACAAGGCATGGGGGGAGATTGCACCCAATTGGTCTCTTGCTCTTTTCGTTCATGCTTTTTACTTTGTAACTTGTGCAAAAAGTAGAGTTCATTGTTCTTGGGGACCTTTCGAAATTCACTACGTGAGCATACAGCGACCGATTTGCGCACCAGTGGTATTAGAGCGGAGCTGAGATCAAGAGCTTCCAATCGCTACCCATCTCGTGCGAAGGCGGAGCTCCTGGAACGATCGGGCTCTACGGTCAATCTCGTCGCGAACCGTCGATACAGGCAGACTTCTGGCGATCAAGAACCCATGTTTCTGTCATTGGATTGCGAAGGACTGGGCTATACATGCGGAGGACCACTCCTTCATCTCCTACATCAAAGCGTGGATAAACAGAGTAACTCCTCTCTCACTAAGCTTCAAAGCTTAAGGTTAAAAGTCAATAAGCTTGGTTAGAAGCTTAATAACTTCACAAAATCGGTCCGCGAGGTCTCAGAATATCTCTGTGTTTTTCGCGACGGATCAAAACGGCCCCCTCCCCCACGAATCTGCGCCGTTTTTCTTCTATAAGCCCCCCTCTAAGCTTAAACAATTAAGCTTAGTCTTCTAAGCAAGTCTCAAACCCTGCAAGTCACAATTACTCTAGGCCACACACCACAGAAGTCAAGTTATGCAAGTAAATTCTGATCAAGTTCTGCAAGTTCCTCAAGTCGACTAAGTTCTGTAAGTCTGCAACCTGTAAGTCACATAAGTCTGCAACTCTACAAGTCAGACTAGTCAGCTGGAGTCAGAACTGACTTGTGCTTAAAACTCCTAGAATGGCTGTTCCTGTGCAGAAACTCCGAACTGCAAAGTTGTTCGTTGGAAGGTACTCTACCCATACGCAGGTTTGCTAGAGTATTTTCAACATACGAAGAAGGAAAAATCGCAGAATTTCTGAAGATTGAGAAAGATATACCCCAAAACACATAAGCCTTGTAATCCCGAACTTGAGCTACGCTCATCCCGCTAACCTGATTTTGAGTGAGAAAGGTCTTTTGAGTTTTACAGGATGACGGAACCACATATGGATGATCTTATGGCTGAAGGCGACTTACCTGAGCCTACGATGGAGCAAAAGCTGGACTTAATCATGATGCAATTGGAAGAAGAACGAAGGGCTAGGCAAGCATTGCAAGCGCAACTGGCAAAATTACAAAGAGCGTCTACCGACAAAGAAGAACCTCAAGCTGAAGATTTGATTCGACGTACCATCAACGCCACTCTTGAAGCTCAAACCATCCGCAAGGAATCAAAGATAAGTAAACGAAGTTTCAAATTCCGTACTTTCAATGGCATACGAGAAGGAAAAACTGTTCTAGCATTCATTAGTCAGTTTGACGACTATTTCCATGAGGAAACCTATGCAGAAAAAGATAAAATCAAGTGTGTTACTAATCATTTAGTAGACAGAGCATCACTTTGGTGGACTGTAGTACGCAAGAGCATAGAATGTCCTGCTACTTGGGAAGATTTCAAGAAGAAGTTCATGCAGAATTTCCTTCCACCGCAATTCCATGAGAAAGCTATCAAGCAATGGGATCTTCTCCAGCAACGGGATCGTGAGCCTATACCTCAGTATACAGAGCGTTTTTGGAATGCACTCCTCCAGCTACGCATGCTTGAAGACGTACTAGAGGCGACACATAAGCGCAAGTATATGTCTGGACTCCTTGGGCATTACTACGCTGAAGTTAACATGTTCAAGCCTGCTACCCTTGAAGACGCTATTTCACTAGCTCACGACACTGAAGATAAGCTACGATGTAGAGACAGACGACCACAACAATTCCAAGCCAATGGTAATTATGGATCTAAACAATTAAATTCCAATTTTAGAAGATTTAATCCAGGTCGTTTCTCCTCATCATCATCTTTCCACAAGAATTGGGCAAAACCACCTGCATTACCATCCAATCTCAATCAAAACCCTAAGCCTTTTCCATAGCCAAATCCAAATGTACCTAGACTTCCAGCCATTGCAAACAATGTAACCAAAGCCAAGCCAATAGTATGCTATAAATGCCACCAGCCTGGACATCTAGCAGCAAATTGTCATTCAAAGAAGCCACCAGCTCATATCAACTACCTTGGAGCAATGGATGAAGACGAACATGAAGATATGCCTGATTTCACTGAAGATGAGGACGACACTACTACTACTACCGATACTTTACCAGGTATGCCTACTCCACATTCATTATTGACTATGAAATGTTTGGTGCATGGAAAGGAAAAGACTATTTTGCATGATGACGGTAGTACTCATGATTTTATTTCAGCAAAATTAGTAAAAGAATTGAAATTACAGACTGCACCTACGCATTATCGCATAAAAGCTGCATTTTTAGGCACTAGGTATAATGGTACACAGGAAGTGCAAGACTTAGAGATTCAAATTGGTTCATACATTGAAAGAAGAAATTTCTTAGTTGTTTCATTATAGTCGAGTGACATTATTTTAGGTATGCCTTGGCGTCACCAGCATAACCCAAATATAGATTATTCCACACACACAATGAATATTAATTTTCAAGGAAAATCTATTATATTATATGGTATGCATGCATCTAATGTTTTTCCACTGCTTTCGCATACTCAAGCTAAACGTGCATTACGCAAGAGTAGTAAATCTTATCTTATTTGGGTGAATGAATTGCAAGTAAAAGAAAGTCATATGCACCCTAGGCATGAAGAATTTCTTGCATATTTTAAGGACTGTTTTGCAGAAGACCTACCACCTGGTTTACCTCCTTCACGTCCAGAAGACCATAAGATAGATTTGATCCCTGGCACACAACCACCTTGCAAAGCACCATATAGGCATAACCAGATAGAGCAAAAAGAAATCCAGAGTCAAGTTGAGGAATTACTAAATAGAGGATTGATTAGACCTAGCAGTTCTCCATTCGGTGCACCTGTTCTGTTAGTCAAGAAAAAGAATAATACTTATCGTATGTGCATTGACTATCGAGCTTTAAATAAGATCACTGTAAAGAATAGGTATCCTATTCCTAGAGTTGATGACCTTATGGACAAACTGCAAGGATCTGCTATATTTAGTAAAATTGACCTTAAGTATGGTTATCATCAGGTGAGACTAGATAAGTCTGACATATTCAAGACTGCATTTTGAACACAGTTTGGTCATTACGAATTTTTAGTCATGCCATTTGGATTGACTAATGCACCTGCTACCTTTAGTAGAATGATGAGCCGTATCTTTTTGAAATATCAGTATTGTGTAATTGTCTTCTTTGATTATATTTTGGTGTTTAGTCAAAATGAGAACAAACATTATGAGCATTTGTCATTGGTTTTTCAGTTATTGAAAGAAAATCAACTGTATGCAAATCCTGAAAAGAGTGAATTTTTTAAAACAGAAATTGAGTATTTAGGTCATATTGTATCATCTGATGGAATTAAAGTTGATCCTAAGAAAATTGATGCAATATTGAATTGGCCTGTACCTAAAAATGTGCATGAGTTACGCTCATTCCTTGGTCTTGCTAGTTTCTATAGGAAGTTTGTACATAATTTTTCATTACTTGCTTTACCATTAACCAAACTTCTGAAGAAAGGTATTGTTTATCAATGGACCGAAAATCAACAGAAATCCTTTGACTTACTGAAACATGAATTAACCCATGCCCCTGTTCTACAGTTGCCTGACTTTAATAGACCATTCTTTCTAGTACTGACCGATGCTAGTGGATCAGGAATAGGAGCTGACTTACTATGTAAGACAATCATCCTATAGCCTATTCTAGTTGTAAGTTGAAACCCTCTGAGCTGAAATATTCCACATATGACAAAGAACTATTAGCAGTTGTACAAGCATTAAGACAGTGGAAACACTACTTAATGGGTTCAGAATTTATGATTAAGACCGATCAACAAAGTATTAGACATTTACTTAGCCAACCTCAAATTTCTGACCGACATATCAAATGGGCCTCCTTTATTCAAAGTTTTCATCCTATCATTCAATACCAACCTGGAAAAGAAAATGTAGTGGTTGATGCATTGAGTAGAAGACCTGCCATTCATAATATTTCTGTCATATCTTTTGATTCTTTGATTGCTATGAAAGATACATATCACCAGGATATTACTTTTCATGCTAATTGGAATAAATTAGTTCAAAATAATTTCATTCCTATTGATTCATTGTCATATAATGATGGATTTATGTTTTATGAAAAGAGATTGTGTGTTACAATTCCATTCCGATCTTTTGTTTTGAATGAAATTCATTGTCCCCCATATCAAGGTCATAGAGGTATCATATCTACCTTACGTACATTAATTGAAGATTTTTATTGGCCGCATATGGATGCTGATGTATCTAACTTTGTTTCTGAATGTTTGATTTGTCAAAGAGTTAAAAGACATCATGGTAAACAGTATGGATTACTTATGCCTTTGTCTATTCCATCTAAACCTTGGGAACAAATTTCTATGGATTTCATTACTGGTTTACCTAATACTAAATCTAACCATGATATGATCTGGACAGTTGTAGATAGATTTAGTAAACAAGCATATTTCATTCCATGTAAGAAAACTTTAACAACATCACAAGCAGCACAATTGTTTTTGAAAACTGTTTTTACTAACCATGGATTGCCAAAAGTTATTATTTCAGATCGTGATTCTAGATTTTGTAACAACTTTTGGATTACTTTGTTTGCTAACCTAGGCACAAAGATTGATTTCTCATCTGCATTTCATCCAGAAACTAATGGACAAACAGAAGCAACTAACAGCACAATTCTAGATCTTTTACGTGCATATACTATTTCTAAACCTCAGACATGGGACACTCATTTGCATTTATTACAGTTTGCATATAATAATACACCACACACATCTACAAAGAAAGCACCGTTTGAAGTCATTTATGGATATAGATTATCTACACCTATTGCATCTTTGTCTAATAGAATTCAAAGTGCTGATGATATTGCTAGTATGCATAACAGTATTTTTGACGAGGTTAAAGATATGATTGCTAAAGCCCAGTAATCATATACCAAACAAGCCAACAAGAAAAGACAAGCAATGAATTTTAAAGTTGATGATTATGTTTGGCTGCGAATAGAAAAACGTAGATTGCAAAGTGTAGATAGACATCCAGTTGTCAAATTAGCCCCTAGATTCTATGGACCATTTAGGATCATTCATAAAATTAATGACAATGCATTCAAGTTAGAATTACCACCTCATTGGAAAATTCACAACACATTTCACATTAGTTTATTGAGACCATTTAGAGGCCAATTACATGTACACCATGTTTATGAAAACCCACCTTTATTAGAGGAAGAGACTGAAATACTTGAACCAGAAGCTATCATAGACATTGACTTTATGACCACTAGAACTGGCCGAAGATATTCTAGATATCTAGTTAAATTTAAGAACCATCCTGTAGAGGAAGCACAATGGATGCACGCTAGAGACTTAAATGCTTTCCCCACTCTGTTAGCTCCACATTGAGCTAATAGCAATTGAGGTCAATTGCTATCCCACCCCGGGGGTATGATGCCAGGAGGCATATTTCACGGTAGATTCCGTGCCACAGTGGATTCCGTGAGGTTTTACGGTGGATTCCATAAACTTTGATGACCGGGGCTCATACACAAAGTGGATTCTTTGTGCGAGAAGTTGATGGGGACGCCTATACTTTTCGGGTGTTTCATTAATTTAGTGTGTACATGGGTGATTCCGCAAAATGCATATTAAATTAATAAACGTTTATGAGTTTAGAGTGCGCACTCGTAATAAATTAAGGTTAGGATTTATTTCTAACCAGTTGATTTATTTATGTAGCTGAAGACTGCTAGGTATTCACTTTTGTCGGTTTAATTGTATTATTTTACTAACGATTGTGAATGCTTCAGTTGATGTGTAGAGATAGCAGCAGTGGCGGAGGAAAGCATTGGAGTTTAGCGAGTATTCGATCTATGGATTATATTTTGATAGGCGCCACGCCTATATTTTGTCATGTCTATTGAGGCATCGATTATTTATTATTATTTTGTATGCGCCCATGCGCACGGTTATGTTATTTCTATTTGGACATTATATTGGGCGTGCCAGACTCTTTTGGGCACTGTCCATTAGCTTTATTCCTATTTTTGTAAAAGTAAACTCAAAAGCTAAAAGCTTGTCATATTTTTGTAAATTGGGCTATTATTGAGCATGAAGAAGAAATATATACATAAAATACATGCTTTGTGAAGCGCTCACACAAGGCATGGGGGGAGATTGCACCCAATTGGTCTCTTGCTCTTTTCGTTCATGCTTTTTACTTTGTAACTTGTGCAAAAAGTAGAGTTCATTGTTCTTGGGACCTTCCGGGATTCACTACGTGAGCATACAGCGACCGATCTGCGTACCATTTTCCTCTAATACATCCATACTTCCTTCAAAAATCAAGACTCGAACTACAATTCAAAGCATACATTAGGGAAATTTTTGAACCAAAAAGGGCCCTGTAAGGATTTGGATTAATTTCTTAATCATATCTCAACTAGATTAAATATAGGAGGAAGGATACCACACTAATCGCTCTATTTCCTCTAATTTTAGGGTTGAATGTGTATTAATTAAGGATAGAAACTCTTTTTTTTAATCTCTCTTCCCTTTATTTTTTTGTTTAATGAGCCTATTCTCAAAGATTTTGATTAGGAGCTCAAAAAGAATATCATATTTCCCAAGAAATTTGATTATGACTACTAGATGCCAACTTTTTGCTTTTCAGCTTAGTTTTCTCAAATTTCTATTTTTACCTTCCATATATTCTTTTCTTATTTTATCTACATTTTTCTCTTCTTCCTTCTCTTTCCTTCTCAAAATTTCTCTTTCTTTGGATTCCATCCACACATCAAAATTGGGACAAGCCTTCTCAATGTTTCTCTTGATGTATCATTGTTATTGTAAGAGGTAAAAATTTTACCAAGTTATTTTTTTCAATACCAAGAGCATAAATTTTTGTGTTTTTACATTTGAAAGGGTTTTTAGAAGTATTTTTATTAATATGAGCCTTTCTGTTTGTATTTTATGTTTTTAACCCATTACGCTTATTATTGTTACATATTTGTATGCGTAGTTAGAAAGAGCTTGGATTTTTGTTAGATTGAACACACAAGAATATTATCAAGGTAACTGAAATGGCAATTCAATAATTTTTCATGTTTTTTGCACCTGCATTAGTTTAAGTCATGAAAATGCTTTTGAATGCTTTGCCTCCTTTATTTCTAACTATCACAGTTATTTCTTTTATATATTAGTTTGCACAAATGAAAGTAGCTTGGCATGTCAATTGGATTCTTAGAGACAAGAAACTTATCAAGTTAATTGATATGCTAAGGCCTAATTTTTCAATTCTGTTTACACTTGCACTATTGTAGAAGTTCCTCAAAAATATATATTCAAATATTGCATTTTCTTTCTTTTCACTTCAAAAAACATGGACGAAGCTCCAACAAATAAAAAGAATCGTATCCATATAATGTGGAGAAACCATACTCCACATGGAAAGAAAAGAACCACAAGGTTCTTAGTGATCCAACTGAAGCTAAAAGGTTAAGAGATAAAAGAAAAAATCATGTTGATTTGTGGGTTAATGAAGGGTTATATCCAATGGACCCAACAAGTCAACCACCCAAATTTTGGACACACCATAATACAATTAGGTTTATTGGAGATAGAAGAAATAGAATGTTAGAATATTGTGATCATTTGCATTCTTATCATGAAGACCAAATTCACAAATTGAGGCAAATGCTTTATCACAACCATTTTTCATGGAAAGCTACATTGGTGTTGAGGTAAAGAGTTGAAGTTAGTGAAGACAGAATTGGAAAAGCGACTGCAAAAAGAAACAAGTAGAAAAATTGAAAGCATCATTGACATTACTTGTTTTTAGATTTAGATAAAGGCAAATTAAAAGCCTTGATAATTTAACACCATAGAGTGTAGTATTCAAGCAAGAAATAAAAAAGAACTAGAGTTAAAAAAGTTTTATTTCAGGAGGCTAATAGCAAGCAAAAATAGAGAAGACATTATCAACTTGTTGAAGGGTCAAGCTTCAAGTTCTTTGGGCAAATATATGTGAAAAGAAGTAAGCAAGGAGTATCAAAATATAGCTCATCTCCATCAAGTTTTGGAGGCATATATTAATGCTTTAATTAGTAGAGAAGGGTATACGAAATAAGCAAAGTGATGATAAGGTATCTTTGTCAACATTGTCACGGTACTCTTATGCTTCCAGGTCGATATATCCTTGCAAAAGAGAGAGACACAATCAAAATTTGAAAATCACAAGCTTTTGGGTGACTACAAGCACAAAGTTCAATAATGGATGGATGGATCTTAGGAGGGTGCAAGCTCTAATGGTTCATGTTTATAACATGACTATAGAGGATATTGAGCAAAAATTCATATTTGTATTATAGTTAGATGAAACCCAAATTTTAAAGCACCTAAAAATGGGATGTATCAATGTTGTAGTTATGAATTGTGATAACCTTAGTGATTTTTTTTAACATTTGAATTGTCACTTCAACCCCCTCCCCGGATCATCATTGTCATCAACATCAACACACGAAATCACCATCGACATCATCATTCAATGTAGAAAGCACAAATCATGACCATCCTCATCATCTTGTACCAACATTAACTCATCGGAAAAATCTCACAATAGCAATCATAGAGCCAAAATCCCATTACTATGATCTCTCAAAGCCAATATCGAAATCAATGTGGCTAAAGCAAACTGAGTAAAGCCAGCACATGGCTCCGCAAAGACCGTCGAACAAGGAGACAAGCCAAAGGCTATATAAAGCCTTAGTCTATAAAGCATTGAGAGAGGAGGATTAGTTGGAGTGTTGCATTACTCTTTGTGTGTGTGTGTGTGTGTGTGTGTAAGATAGAGACAGTGAGAGATAGAGGGAGAGAGAAGAGATAGTGAGTGATAGAGGGGGAGAGAGAGAGAGAGAGAGAGAGAGAGAGAGTGTGTGTGTGTGTGTGTGTGTGTGTGTGTGAGAGAGAGAGAGAGAGAGAGAGAGAGAGAGAGAGAGAGAGAGAGAGAGAGAGAGAGAGAGAGGGAGAGGGAAGTGATAGAGGAGTTAGAGAGAGAGAGAGAGAATAAGAGAGAGGGAGTTAGAGAGAGTGTGTGTGTGTGAGAATAGACAGATAAATACACTATTTGCAACTATTTTCAAAAATTGTTTGAAAGTGTATTTGAGTCCATGCCTAATTTATGCGAATGCACATTTTTTAAAGGGTTACTTAATAAAGATTATTTCTATATTTCAAATTAAACCATGCTTGGATTAATGAGTAAACTAAAGAAAACCCTTGAGGAAAGTGGTGGCTAGATCCCTCATGGGACTTGCAAAAGCCAGGGTGGTCTTAGTTCACCAAGAGGCTTCCATCACAATTCAAGCATTAGATTATGCATGAAGGGCCAAACGCTCACTATCCTAGCATATCATCATTAGAACCCAACTAGCGTCGTTTTAAGGGGTTGGATTGAGAGTTTACCCTATGGGTAGAGGGGTTGATGTGCATCACTCCCCCTCATTTCTCACTCTCTTTGAACCAAGTGTGGCAATAGTTCGCTTGAACCTAATGGATGATAGTAATGCGATCACCTTAGAAGTTGACTCTAGAAGGTTGATAAGAGACTATAGCATTTAAATTAGGTTTTTGTTTCTAAGGTCGATCATAATGAAATTGAGACGGAGCTTCCTCTATGAGGTAGATGTAAGTAGTTCTAGATTACGAATGTTAGGCCAATCCTTGTGGAATTGAGGTGAAGCCCCCTCTACGACCTAAGAAGCTACGGCTCTCGTCGATGTTTTCATTGCAAGGAGATAGGGCATATCCAATCCAATTGCTCTAAACTGAATCAAAAAGTTAACCAAAAAAGGAGTGAAGCCATTCAATTTCCTCTTTGGGTATACTACAAGAACCTAATAATGATGAAGACCTAGAGTCCACTATACTCTCTGAATATGAGTAAAAGCCCAAGAAAGATGTAATAAGCCTTATACTTGTAATGGAACCCACTATTCTGATGAATTCACCTACAAAATATATGTACAATAAACCTATCCTTGAACTTGTAATATCACTTTGAAGCCGAGTCCTTGTGTGTTATCAAAGTAGTGCAGTGAAAGCATGGTGGTTCCTAACCCATGAGTTGTATGATACAACTTAACATAGAAAAATGATAACCTTAGTTTCTCTTGAGATGACTTCTTGATTCCTCTAAAGGAGAGAGGATGTAACAACCTTAGTAAAAAAAATTTAGAACATTTGGGCTGTTGCTTCACTCTTTGTTAACCCCAACACGAAGAAAGCAAAAGAAAGTGGGAAAGACGCAGGGCAAAGGCGGAAAAAACAAAAAGAAGTAGCCCGACTAAAGTAGGAATAGGAGAAAAGGCCAAAAGCGCAAGGGCAACCTTAAAGGTCCAAGGCAAATACAAAAGGGGAAAGGCGCATTTTAAAATATAAAGGCGCACACTGAAATCTTGTAAAAGAGCGTCGGCTCTCACCCGTGCAATTTGTAAATGTAGACGGGCGGTGGAAAGGAATCTAGAAAGATAGAGGGACAATGGGAAAAAGGGCCTAGGCTAATGGCCGGCCATGTAAAAAAGGGGGACAACCGCCCATGGAAATTAAGGGCATGTATATAAAGTTAAAAGGTAAATGAGAAGAGCATCCTCGTGTGTGGCAAACAGCGCCTTCTTCTTCTCCTCCTATTTCTCACCTTCGTGCCTCCTTGCTTGTGCTTGTGAGAGGGACTGAGAGCGTGAGAGTGTGTGAGGGAGTGATCGTGGGAGGGCAAGGGAACTTGGAGAAGAAGCTCCCCATTCTCCCTCTTCATCTTCTCCTCCCCTCTTCTCTCCTCTAGTCTTGAACGTGGCCATGGAGGATGAAGCTCATGGGAGAGGGATTGAGGTTGCTTGAGCTCGCCTCAAGGATCGTGGAGCTGCAGGGGTGCAAGAGAGAGGAAGGTACTCGATCAAGCATCAAGGTAAGCTCACTACACCCACAAGGTAGGCGTAGCGTGACGGCTATGTGAGAGGTAGCCATGGCTACTCAATTCGAAACACTTGAGTAATAAGTGGTCCATAGGTCTCAGGGTAGAGCTCGAAGAGCTCCCACATTTTGGTTCCGTTGCCGGGACCAACGGTTTCGAGCTTTGAGCGACGCGCGTAGCAGATCAAGCATGGAAGTAGGGTTTGCAGCCTGAACCAGTGCTCGAGATAACTAGGAGACTTAGGAGGTTTTAATCTGAGGAACAGGTAAGTGTTTGGGTTTGTTGGAAGCATTAGATTAGGACTACTGTTCTGCATTTCTGTTTTTCATATTGGCTGCACTAGATGGAGGTTAGATTAGGGTAAAACCAGATAAAACAAAGGTTCTGGCTGTGCTGCTAGAAACAGGAAAACAGGGGACCAGACTCAAGCTTCTGGGTGAACCAGGGACAGGGAACTGGCTATAAGGTTTTGCAGTGCTGGGAAAGAACCTTAAGAGGCCTGGGAGGCCAGGATAGACCTCATTTTCTTAATTGGCTTTGTTGTGTGAGAGAGAGAGAGAGAGAGAGAGAGCTTCTGGTTCACAGGACGAGGAAACGCAACCCCGATTCCAGGCGCATTCGATTCGTGCTACTTCAAGTGAGTCCAGTGAGTTCCAATAGCGCTCTGATCGGTTATGGGATGCTTTGTGATGATTGAGTACAGAAGACAGTAGGGAGGATTCAAACGCGCCGGAATCGCGCCCGCCGCTAACGCAGTCGGACCAACTTGCAGTGGTCCGATTCTCAGATTCGGATCACTCGAGTTTTGGAGTCGGAACGTCCGACTCCCAAAATTGAACCATCCGATTGCTAGTGAGTCGGACCAGTCTAGTCCGATTGCTAGGATCCGACTAGCCCGATTGGACGTGCCACGTGGCACTCGGACTGCCCTTATAATTGGACACTCAACTGTCCGCTCAGATCAGCCTGTCCAATCAGACACCTCGCCTGATCGAAGGAATCGGACCCACCCCTGTCTGACTCGGACCAGTCGAGAATCGAACCAACATCGTCCGACTGTTAGAGTCAGACCGCACCGGTCCGATTGCCAGAGTTGGACCGTCTGACTCTTAGAGTCGGACCACCCCGGTCCGATTCCCAGAATCGGACCATCTTGCCAGAACACAAAGATAAGGATCTTTTGCTGACCTGACCACAGACCTGACCCCAGGATGCAACCCTGAACACCCCCAGAACCCAAGTTGGTCATTAGAACCTCGGAGATTAATCGAACTCAGGGTGCGGAAAGACCATAGAATAGCCGAGAACCGAGTGGGAAACTCAAATTAGGCTAAGAACGTGGGTAGAAACAGGGTGGAGTTTGCATTAAACTCTTTTTGCATCGGCATTTCACTTTTGTGCTCCACTAAACCTGCACAGCAAGAAAAGAGAAAAGCCTGTTTTCGCACCAAGCACCACGGAAGCACTAAGCACAATGTGCGAGTAAGGGTCGACACTGCTTTCAAATAACAAGGAACACATTTGGATACCTAAT
This sequence comes from Lygodium microphyllum, assembly GCF_053477565.2. Lineage (NCBI taxonomy): Eukaryota > Viridiplantae > Streptophyta > Polypodiopsida > Schizaeales > Lygodiaceae > Lygodium > Lygodium microphyllum. Next base: position 110,227,614 of record NC_141160.1, read on the forward strand.
AACATTAAGGAACCCACTAGTAGGAGGAGACCCCAAGACTTAGACAGGTGCTTGAGCACCCCACTAGTAGTGCCTGGAGAAAACACAAGGACACGGGAAGCAACAAGATAGAGGAGTGGAAGCTATCGGAGCTGATTGGATTCATCGACGACCTCGTGGAGCTGAAAACAGAAACAATGTCGGGATCAAGAGACGATCAAGGGGAAGACCAATTAGACCTAGGAGAATTTCCAACTTCGGTCCAAGAATTGGTCCACGACTACAATCTACTCACCAGAACTGAGATCCAAGGTAGACCTATGGAAGAAGTGGTGGCTAACCTAGAAGAAGAGAGAAGAGCTATCAAGAGAGCATTGGAAGGCATAATTGCCTACAACCATGAGCAAAGGGCTAGAAGGCTGCAGCACGACGTGGATATGTACGAGGCTAGAAGAGTGCTAGACCTAGCAGGGGCAGCCAAGTCCGAACCGAATGTAGAGAGGGAACGGGCAGCAAAGGCTGGCATGACGTTGAGCGAACTGGTGGCAAAGCGGCTCATGGACAACACATCCGTGGAGCAAAGTGCTACTGCCCTAGCCACCGCGCTACTGTCAGGATTGGGAGTCACACAAGGGGCTAAAGGGCAGGCTAGAATCCCTATAGTAGCGAAACAACTAGCTCGATACGAACCTAGTAGTGACCCGTATGGCTTCATGGAGCAGTTCAAGCAAGTATGTGAGGCAAACGGTCTTATTGACCTTGCGCAGAGAGCCCAAGCCTTCGGCCTGTGTTTAGGCGACAAGGGGAGGACCTGGTACTCTAGTCTGGATAACGCAGAACGTACAAACTTCGCTCGCCTTAAGGGCCTCTTTATCAAAAGGTTCTCAGAGGCAGGGTATTTGGACAACCTCATTGTTAGATTAATGAATATTAGTCAAAGGGAGAAGGAGGACGTTAGGGATTACGTTACTCAGGTGCGTAGCCTCTACAAGAGAATCCCTCCCAACGAGCGACCTACCGAAAGGGCAGTGTCTACATTGTTCATGAATGGGATTCGGAGTGAGGAGCTCTACAAGGCTCTGGCCAGTAACTCCACCTTACAACGGGATGTGCTAGCTCGAGTCTTCGAGGAGGCAATACGTGTAGATGATCAACTTAGAGAGTGAAGCATGAGGGCTACCAACCGGGATAATGCAAACCAGAGGAACCCTGAGAGATCAACCCCCTTAGGGGAAAAGGCAACTGCTAGCGCGCAGGACAAGGGAAAGAGTGCAGACCATGACCAAGGGATGGCAGAGATGAGGATGGAGATTGCGCGGTTACAAGAGCTCGTTAGAAAGCTGGTGAGATCGCATGTACAATATGTGTACTACGGTGGCAATCACCTCCCAGTGGAGTGCCAAGATCCTAGATCTCGGCCGTGCTCAAATTGCGGTAGATTCGGACATGATGCACCGCATTGTAGAATGCCGAGGAGACTCCCATATACGCAGCAGTACAACCCTCCATACTTAGGCAGTAGGCCACCTAATTTCTTGGGCAGGGGAACCCAGCTAGCTCTTCCAGCACCAACTAACCCAAGACCTGTCGTACCTAGGCTAGAGATGAACCCGACTAGCATACCTAGGCCACCAGGGCCTTTTGTGACTCACCCACCTAGTGATGCTCCTGTCCACTTTGTGGAGGAGCCCAATGAGGAAGAGGCATATGTCAATCCTTATGTATCCTATGACGAGGAGGGCAACCCAGTCCTGATGGACTACTGGCCAGTACCGGTAATGGCCTTAGGAAGAGGACGAGGCAGAGGCTTTGGAGGGCCAAGCCAGGATCTGGTCACATGCTGGACTCGCGGCCACCCAGGCCACATTTCATCACGCTGCCCAGAGCGAGAACAAGCTAACAAGGACAAAGCGGATCTCCGATGCACAGAGTATGGAATCACACACCTGTTTCCTGACTGTCCTAGGCGGAAGCCATTAATGGGTGCTGCCAACATGCCATCGGTGCCCTTGGGGCTCTTCGGAGTTGAAACTTTCGGTAGTGAGGATATGCCCATCCCACTACATGCTATGACGCGAGCTCAAACGAAACAAGCAGGCATCTCCTTGCCAGGGCCAAGCAATCTTGATGCAACCTCAATAGGGAAGAAAAGTCGGAGGAGACGGAAAAAGAGTACTGATGCGAAGATAACCCTTAAAAATGAGGAAACGACTACGCTGGTGATGGGAAAGAGGGTCACAGACGCAGAGGCAGAGACCTCGGCTCCTAAGACAGCAGAGCTAGGGAGTGCCAAGGTAGGAGAATATCCCCATCCCAAACGACAACTCGAAGCTATAGCCAAGGTCAAGGAGTGGGTCAAGGACGCCCGAAAGCACCTTGAAGATGTTGAACCCATATTGGAAGACCCTATGGATGACTTCTCCAGTGTTAACACACCAGTCTCACCCTCAAAACCACCGGCTGGGAACATGCCTGCACCCCTAAAGGCGGCTCAGCAGCAAGGCCGGGGAGAAGCTTACCAGGGCAGACAGGATGCATGGCCTAGAACTACCAGCCTCAAAGGAAGACAAGGGTCCAATAGCCTCCTCACACAACTTTGCTATCCGCCCTAGTAACTCTAAGCCTGGAGGATCTGCTTAGGCAAAATCACTCCTTGTGGCAGGAGTTAAAAGACTTGATCAAGGGACACGCGGAACTGGTGGGCACTAATCCGCAAGATCACGATTCAGTTACACAGATCCCAAGTCTAACTCTACACACAGATCCCAAGTCTAACTCTACACACAGATCCTAAGTCTTTGCACATCAATGCTTTTTGGGAGGGCACTGAAATGCACGCAGTTTTGCCCGTCCTAGCCTTAGGGGACATGACTTGGAAGGGAATTGTAGACACAGGTGCCGGTGTTAGTGTGCTAAACCATGCGGTCCTAGAGGCATGGGGAAACCCTCATGTAGAGACCGCTAGATTCAACGTCACGCTAGCAAATGGCATGAAGGTAAGACCATTTGGGGTCTTAAAGAATTGGCCGGTAAAGATTGCCGGTGTGCAATTCTCGGTAAACTTTATTGTCATGAAGGGAGTGGATTACAACATACTATTAGGCCGACCTTGGATGAGGAATGCACGAGTCATAGAGGATTGGAGCAATGGATTGATTTTCCTAGGGAGCAGAACTAGTGTAGTGAGGGTAGAGATGGACACTTGGACGACGACGTCTGTTGACCTGGCTGCCATCTCAGCCATGCTAAAAGGCAATACTCAACTGACCAAGCCCTATGGATCGCTAGCTAGATATATTCCCTGCCCTGAGGATGAGAGGGATTGGATGCACGTGCTGGCAACCATTGACCTACCATTCTCGAATGAGGAAGGACCACCTCAGCAGGCTGCTAAAACCGCCACAGTACCAACTGAAGAGCCAGTTGTGCCGCTTTGCATGATGATAGGAAGCTCGCTCAACCCAGGCAAACCGGCCTCGTCTCGCACCCCCAACAACAAACTAGAGCTTCAGGAGATCGTAGAGTATCTGTCCGATAAATTGAATGGCAATTTGGCCGCTAACTTAAAGCCTCTACGTGACCTTCTAGCTAAACCAGAATGGAGATGGAACAAAGTCCATGACCTGAACTTGTTATACAACTGGGCTTTAGTTACTGACGACAAGGAGTGTGAACATGGAAGCTTAGGGGATGATGAGCAGTCACAAGAACAGGACCTGGATGATGAGGAGTATGAGGACTATCGCTCTGCGGGAGAAGAGAGTGAAGAAGAGGTAGACACGATAGAGTACGACATGGAGGGAAAAGCGATAGAGCAAATCAGGGCAGACTTAAGGCCTAGGAAGGAAGGGCTCAGTCGAAATGAAAAAGGAGTCATACTAATGGAGTGTGACAGATCCTGGCTGGAACAAATAGAAGCCGTAGATTACGGGCAAGCTGGAGTGGCACAACGGTGGGTAATCCCAATGCTCAAGACAGATTCCCCTACCGAAATAAGACCCCCTAGGGAAACACCTTCCTCAAGTGAAGGATGCGAGTTCAACTCAGAGTTGGAAGTCAGTACTGAGAGTGATCCCGAGATACCGCAACCATCTGAGGTCAAACGCACCAAGGGAGACTTGCCAGTCCACCTAAGGCGCAGCAGGCTAAAAGAGGAGGCCGGGAAGCAAGCAATGGGCTCAGAAGCGGAAAGGCAAAGGAAACCACAGGATTTGCCCAAACGGTTTACAAAATTTAAAAAGGGTGACAGAGTGGTGGTCCTGCTAGGTGCAAAGAGAGAAGGTCAGACTAGTGAACCGATAGAGGGACCCGCCAAAGTCAAGGAGGTTAACTTGGCTGGAAAAGGCGAAAAACCAAGACCGGTATTCGTCGTAGATGACTTGGTGGAAGAGGAAGAGACTAAACTTGTTGCGCTCCTACAAGAGTACATCGACGTGTTTGCCTGGACACTGGACGAACTTAAGGGAGTCGACCCTAGGGTTGTGACCCATAACATCCCAATGATTCCAAATGCAGTGCCAACCAAACAACGACCTTACCCCATGAATCCTAAACACGCCCATGCAGTGGAGGAGATTGATAAACTCATGAGGGCAGGTTTCATATATGAGATCGAGCACACGGACTGGGTATCACCTATTGTGATTGTCGTGAAGAAAAATGGAAAAATCCGAGTGTGCGTCAACTACAAAAAAGTGAATGCCGCTACGAAAAGGGATAATTATCCTTTACCCTATACTGAGCACATGTTGGAGAGGGTAGCAGGGAAGGAAGCCTACAGTTTTCTGGATGGCTTCTCGGGCTACAATCAGGTACAAGTGCACCCCGACGACAGGCACAAGACTGCCTTTGCCACGGAATGGGGCGTATTTGCCTACATTGTCATGCCTTTTGGGCTAATGAATGCACCCACAACTTTCCAGCGCCTAATGTGCACCAACTTTAAGGACATGCTTAGGCGCGAACTGGAAGTGTTCGTAGATGACCTATGTTTACACTCTAGTTGGGACGAACACTTGAAGAAATTGCGAGCTGTCTTTGAAAGGTGTAGGCTATACCACCTCTCAACCCGTTAAAGTGTCAATTCTGGGTAAAACACGGATGCATCTTGGGGCATGTAGTGTCAAGGAACGGCATTGCCACTGACTTTTCCAAAGTCAGTGTCATTGTTGACCTACCGCCACCCGACAACTACAAGGGAGTTCAGTGCTTCTTGGGACACACTGGATATTATCGATGATTTGTGCTAAATTATGCATTAATAGCTAGACCTTTGTACAAGCTGTTGATAGTGTTTGAGTGGACAGAGGACTGTCAGCGCGCATATGAAGAATTGAAAAAGGCTCTTACGACTGCACCAATCTTGCGAGCCCCAGACTGGAATGTAACGTTCCATGTGCACATAAACGCCTCTAAGTTCGCTATTGGAGCCGTGCTATGCCAGCCTGGTGAGCATAATTTGGATTACTCTGTGAGTTTTGCCAGCAGGCAGCTCACAGAAACCGAGATGAACTATTCCATGATAGAAAGGGAGGGGTTGGCCATGGTATTTGCGGTAAAGAAATTTAGGCATTACCTGTTGGCCACTCCCTTTGTCTTCTTCATTGACCATCAAGCCCTACTGTATCTTGTGAACAAGCCTTGCGCTACGGGGTGCATAGCTAGATGGTTACTCCTTTTACTGGAGTTTGACTTCTCTGTGGTTGTATGCAAAGGAAAGCAGCACTACATGGCCGACCACATGTCCCGCATACCCACAGGAGAAGCCACTGGACAAGGCGTGCCTGATGATTTACCGGATGGCCATCTTTTTAACTTGTCTAGTGAGCGGGAATTGTTTAGAGCTAATCTGACGCCTTATTGGGCCGATGACATAGTGCAAGTGCTAGAAAATGGACTACTGGAGCGACCCATTGAGAAGGCCAGGCTGAAGAGACTTATCCTGAAAATTCAGCCCTATCAGCTGATAGCTGGCCAACTCTACAGGTTGGGACAAGACGGTTTATTGCGCAGATGCGTGTGTGAGCACGAGATGCATGACGCATTAAACGAAGCACATGGCGGAATCGCTGGAGGACACTTTAGTGGGGACACAACAACCCGAAAGGTGCTACAATCCTAGCTATGGTGGCCCACCCTATTCCGCGATGCAGCTAAATTTGTAAAGCACTGCGATGAGTGCCAAAGGACCAGAGTGCCTGTGCGGAAGGACAAGATGGAGCTGAGCCCTATCATAGCCCGACAACCCTTTGAAAGATGGGACATCGATTTTATTGGGCATGTCAGTCCTGCAGCACAATATTCCCAAGCTCGATACATCATTATGGCAACCGACTATTTAACGAAATGGGTAAAGGCACGGGCCACGAGGAAGAATGATGCTCGGACCACTGCTAAGTTCTTGTGGGAGCAGGTCATTTCATGGTTCGGTTGTCCAATCGAACTTGTAAGTGACCAAGGCACACACTTCATTAATGAAGTAATTGCCCACTTGCTCTCTACCTTCCTAATAATTCACCGGAAGTCCTCTCCCTATTACCCTCAGGCTAATGGCCAAGCCGAATCCACAAACAAAATTCTAGTCAATGTGCTTACAAAAGTCGTGTCTACTTCGAGAAGTGACTGGGATAACAAGCTAATGGCGGCTTTGTGGGCCTATTGCACTGCTTATAAAACGGTATAGGACAGACGTCCTTTAGGCTGACTTACGGAACTGAAGCCATTCTGCCCGTAGAATTCTTCATCCCTAGTTTGAGGCTAGCAGTCCAGGAACGTTGGGAGGGCAGAGAGGCTTGGACCAACCGCTTAGTAGAACTTGAGCGCTTAACGGAGACCCGACTCCTCGCCACTCACTCTCTAATTTGCGAAAAGGCTTGATGAAAGATGTGGTTTGACAAGCATGTCATGCAGAGAGATTTCGAACAAGGGGACCTTGTTCTGCTATACTCGGTAAAAGGACATAAACAGAAGATGAAGTTTCGGGGGCTAGGGCCTTTCAGGGTACGCGTAATCGGTAGGACCGGAAATGTCGAGTTGGAGACACTTGACGGTGAGGGAATAGCCTTTTTTAATGGCAGCCACATTAAGAAGTACTATCCTCCTTCACATCCATTACATGAGCCACCCATGTTAGAACCCCCACTGAACGTCCGCATGGCTACTGTAACTGACCTGACAGATCAGGATGAAGAAATAGTGGCACCGGCATACCTGCGAATTACAGTTGCAGTAGGAGCGGTGTACTCTTTTGACGCCTTGATTGATGAAGGTGCTGACTACAACATCCTAACACATGACCATTGGACACGCATTGGTCAACCGCAACTACAGCCCACTAACGCTCAACTCACCCCGTTTGGGGGCACCGCTTACCCACTCCTAGGGAAATGCAAGGTGGTCGTTTCCATCGAGTCTGAGAGTTTACCGGCCTTCTTCCATGTGTTTCTTAGCACCAAGGACGCTGGTAATGTATCACTATTAGGTCGCACTTTCAAGAAACAAACCAACTGTAATGTGGATTACAACCTAAATCACATACATCTTGCCATTGGCAATGTGCGCATAGTGATGACTTTCAGCAAGGGCTACCCTAACTCCCCCACTTTTACGAAGCCACCGATAGAAACCCCCACGACCAAGCTTCAACCCGGGTCTAAACAAACGGAAACCACGGCGTCATGTCGAGTTCTCAACCCCAGACCCATGGCCACTAGGAGCGCTCACAAGGCCAAAGAGTCCAAGTTTCTATGGGTGCCAAAATGGCAAAAACCACATCAGGGTAAACCACCCATGTGTGACCCTAAACATCCAAAGTATCAACCATCCCGACCCAAGAGGCAGTCTAGGCACCACTGCTGTAGACGCACAACCACGCCACTCTGGATTCCCAAAGACCTCTTGCAGGCACAAGGATACTACGAGGGCAATCCCTGGATTTGGGTGCCTAAAAATGGCCAGCTAAGAAGCTCATCTACAATCAATCTATTCCTAACAAGAGAGGGTTACACCAGTGACGCCCAGAACACAATTAACAGGCCAGGGCCAGCGGTGGCTAACAAGCCTCAGCTCATCTATCGACCAAAGAAAATGCCCCAAGTCCTAAACCTACCTAATCCTGAGAACTTACAAACAACGATTACTGCTAACTCAGAACCAAGTACAACCCCTGTGCCTCTAGAGCTTCCTACAGCATCTCAAAGGGCTTCCCAGTGCAAGGCCCGACCCATGACACCGATGAGGAAGTCACAATTATCTAGTCCACTTGCACCAGCCCCACCAGAGGGTCTTAAACCTTCATACGCAATACGACCTTTCCTCTCTTTGGCTAAGGACCTTGCTGGAACTTCTGGGGATGATCTAATAGCCTGCATTAAAATGTTAGATGAAACTTTCACTACATTTGCTAGAAGCTACGAGAGGCTAGACCTAGGTCTTCTTGACGAAACGCTTGCTTCGGCGGTTCGTGCACTACCATGCACTTGGGAGGAATACGAACTTATGACCACTAAAGTTCCCAAAATTGATGCCGAACTGATAGCAAATGATGAAATCTCGACGGATCAGGCTGCACTCAGAAGGCTTATTACCTCTTATCGCAAGCCTCCGCGTTCTGCTCCTGAACAGGAGCTGCAAGAGCTCACGCAGATGGCAAGCTCACCTTCCACATTCTTGCAGCAGTGGTTTACACTAAGAATTGAATGGGAGAAAAAAGGTCGTCGCATAATGACCAATGCTAAGCAATGCAGGGCAATCAAAACTATCAAATATGACCCCACGTACGTGGCACTTCTCTCGTTTAGGGTCTTGGCCATCACCCGTAATCAGCATCTGGATGACCATGTGCTCACCCACCCCTACATTGACTAATTCCTCACCCAAGAAGAATTACATGTTGCTAGTCGCCTCAGTACCGGAGATCTCTTCCACGATGTTTTGACCTACATTTCCCAAGTTTCCATCCAACCATCCACTCTGGATTGTCATGCCCAACTCGAATACAATCCAAACTTCTACGATTGGCTATTAGCTAGGTAAGTCAACCCACGCGAACAAGTGCTTCCCTCGTCCTTCTTATGGTAATCCTAGGAAGGATTCTTTGCAAGATTCCTGACGGAGGGGGGAGCACGACCAAGAGCAGAGCAAGGATGAAAAGTTATGTTATCTAGCTAGCAGATTGTTAATTAAGAAAGTTTCTATGGAGGAATGTTGCAGAATAAAACAATAGCAATGGTCAAACCTCTAAGCAAGTGCGCCCACTTTAAGCCCATCTATTCTTCTCTTAAACTTAGTTCTAATTAGAAATGTGCCGATTGCTAGGCATTAAATGTTGGCGTGGTGTGTTGACAGGTCACCGCCATGGCAGGACAAGACAAAGGAGGCAAACTACCATTCTCAGAAAAGGAAATGACCAAATTCGGCATCGCCATCGAGACGCGCGGATTCAGTCACTTCACTTTCAAGCACACACTGAATCTGGACGAAGCCATCATGGAGGAACACGCTATCAAGGACTTAGTGGACAGATGCCATCTCCACGAGTACATGGAGAAGGTGGGACAGGCGGTGGACTACAGCATGTGCGCGGATTTCCTGAGGAATTTCGACAAAAGCAGGAACTGTGGCACCATCACAGTAAGGACAGGGGGGCAAGAAAGGAGAATCGAAGTGCCCCTCAATGCAACGATTGTAGAAAAGGCCCTGGGGCTTGTGCCAAAGAAAGAGAGAAGGCCGAGACGAGACGTTTAAACCATGCTGGGAGTCAAGAAAGAAGCGGTGCATACTGTGGATGGAATCAGCTTGGCTGACATCTCAGACCCAGTGGTGAAACTACAAGCAAAAATGATCCATACCCTCTTCTCAAGACAGTGTTACAATGCGCTGATGAACAGGATCGGGGTCCCACTGTTGAAAAGCATAGTAGCAGGAACCCCTGAAGAAATAGACTGGAATGGATTCGTACAGAAGACCATTCAAAGTTCAGCTGCCCTCCTCACTCCGGCGGAAGCACCAGCAGCAGAAGGAGAGCCCCCTGCCTCAACAGCGCGTTCCACAAGGAAGAAACCGGCGTCGAAAGTGGCTACAATCAAATATGGGGGAATCCTGACAGCCATCATAGATGAAGCAATAAAGAATGAGGGCATCATGGAGGAGGAAGCGGCGCATCAAAGCTCAGCTCACCATGGCGGAGGGAGATCGAGCGAGAGAATAGTGAACGACGAGGGAGAGCAGGAAGTGCCACCTCCGCAAGCAACCAAACCCGCAGAACAAAGCAAAAGTGATAGGAAACAGAAGGAGAAAAAAGAGAAATTAAGTAAGGAAGAACGGGCTGACATCAAACAGGCTAAGAAAGAGTCTCGAAGGGCTGAGGAAGAAAGGAGGAGGAAAGAGGAGGAGGAGTTCGCCAGAATAGGAGAGGAGTCGAAGAAGGCGGAAGCAGATATGAAAAGGAGGGCAGAGGAAGAGGCTGAGAAGCAGCGACTCCAGGAACTGGCCGAACTGGCAGAAGCCACCCGAAGGTCGGTGGAAGAGGCCCATGGGGACGGAGAACTCGAACCCGCAAGCCCCGACCATAAAATCGAAGCCAGTGCAAGTGTGGAGGCAGCACCAGTGGTCGTAGGCAAGGGCAAGTCCCTCCTACATCCACTCCCTCCCTCCTTTGTGCCAACAACAGCTGAAATCACAACCACCGTCGATGCACACCCCACGCCTCCTCTCGATGCGGCACATCTCATGACCATGATGCAGATGCTTGTAAGCAGGGTGGCCAAAATTGCCCCTGAAACTCGATTGAAAAGGCTCGCCGCCGCGGATGCAGAGTCTCGGCAAGATCCCAAATGATAGAGGCTAGAGGCATCGACCAACACGCCCAATACTCCCATACCTGCCGCAGACTATGACGCATATGTGGCCGAGTTACTAAAGCAACTGGACAAGGCAAAAGAAGAAAAGAAGGTGGCGCTGCTGGAATAGAGAAAGAAAAGGAGACGTCAGCAGCCCTCAGGCTAGAGGTCTCAAGGCAGGAAGCTGATAGACGGAGAGAGATGAAGGCCCTGCGAGACCAGCTAGAAGAGAAAACGAAGCAAGCCCAGACCAATGAAAGTCGCCTTAGGCAAAGGCCGGAGGATGAGGAGCAGAGCCTGGTAGCGAAACAAAGGAACATAAAACTTCTGATGCAGCAATACAGTGATCTCCAGCAAAGGGTGGCCCAAGTGGAACAGTTCTACCGGGAGGTTCAGGAAGGCGAAGCCACTGTTCCACAAGAATATGCAGCAGAGCCCCAGTCATGGCACGAGCAAGAGGAACAGGACAGGCTAATCAGGGAAATCGAATTCCTAACAAATGAAGGGCTGGGGGTCTCAGCAGGCTGAAGCCAAACGACTACAGGATGAAGTGCAGAGACTACAAGACGCGTTGGAGACCTCCCAGGAGGACGTGGAAGCCCTCATGGCCATGATCTTTAATCAGAAGAGGCTGCTCCGCGCTAAAATCTAGACCCTAGAATAGTTGGTCCAAGAGAAATCAGAAATCCTGACCGAAGCGCACCAGAGGCTCAGCATTGTTGATCAAGCAAGAGGGATCACTGAAGAGCAGCTCGCTCAGAAACTAAACGAAAGAAACCAGCTATGGTTCTATTCAAATGAGCAGCAACAGGTAATAACCACCCTAGCGGGCCAGCTAGAAAAACAAAGGCAAAAGATGGAGGAGAGAGCCGTGGAGTGGGAAAGAAAGAACTTTGACAGGGTGAGGGATTTAACAAAACGGCTTGCAGTGGCAGAGTGTGAAAGAATGTTAGCCGAGGCTAGGGTTGAGGCTACAGAGATAACGACTAAGACCCAGCGACAGGCCTTTCTCAACACAGTGCTCCACGTGACGCAAGCTGAGGGCGATGATACAGTGGAACAGGTAAAAAGAATATTGGGACTAAGCACCCGGGCGCTACGATACGGCCTTCAAGAGCGGGAGCTTCCAACAAGTACAGGAATAACTAAAGAGCAACAGTTCTACTACCTGCGCTGTACAGGCCTTTCCACTACGGAGCTCCAGGAGTTAGGTTTTCAGGAGCAAGAGTAGCCACCGCCACCACCACCAGTCGTTCCTCCTGTGGTAGCGCGAAATGCCGAAGAGGAGCCGGACTTCGAGCAAGATGAGGAAGACGAGCCGCAAAGGATGTCGAGTCCGCCTCAACCAAAGATCCTACAGGAGGAACCTGCCGACGCCGAGCTACCTGAACGCATAATTGCAGCAAGGAGAAGGAGGCAAGAGTTAGCAGAAGAGGCCCAAAGCCGAGCGCGCATACTTCCACGACAACTTCTTGAGGAGCCCATGCCACTACGAAATGATACACATCCTGTAGATTGGCCCTAGGAGTTGGTCATATGGTACCAGCAAGAGCTACATAAGAGGCCATTCGAGCTCTCACTCGCTTTTCCACGATCCCTAGACCGGGCCCTATCTCTAGGAGTCGTAGCCAAGATCAAATATCTGGCTAACGAACTCACAAACAAATGGATGGAAGAGAGAAGCATAATAGTAACCAGGTCGAGGCAAGAGCCACGAGAATACTGGGAAGACAAGGTCGGTCTGGTTCCCAAATCCGTCCAAGGCTACCAGGCACAGCCAAAATGGTGGAGGAGGATTTGGGACACCAATTTTGATGCCTGGACCGCATTTTGTAGCTCTCTCCCCGAAGAGCGCAATGATCCTATCTACATGCCCTACCCCCATAGGCATGGAGTGGATTACAACAGAGATTTGCATGGGGATTTTGACTTCCCGAGAATCTATAATGTAAATGCTAGAAGCCCAGAGGAGTGCTTAGCACTTAGGGTAGAAGATATACTTCCCTCCATAAATCGTTTCCTTGTAGATTTCTCTTCCTGCCCCGATCCAGCATTCTTAACCACTTGTAATTACCTCTGACTTCTCAAATTCTTGCTACTCCAGAAACCTTCCGCAGAGGAAGCCCAACTCCCTCCACTCTTTTTTTATCTTAACCTAGGAATAGATAGTAGAGCCATGGCAAGTTTGATGATGCGCGCTACTCTCCTCCCGGCCTTCTGCTTAGAACTATTAAAAAATATGAGTGACACCCGTTTTACAAGGTGTAATCACCCCTTTTTGTCCACCACTCCTCTAAGAGCTAGAACCGGTATTAAGGAATACCTACAAAGTCACGCATTTTCATCACAATGCTTACGACCACCCCGTGACTAAATAGGTGCCCCATGCATCGCCCAATGTCCTCTCTCTCATTCAAAAAAAAAAAAGGAGAAGAAGAAGAAGAAGAAAAGTGCTTGCTGCCTTCGTTCACTATTGTGGTGCACCATACTCACTACATCTAGAGTCCTCTCTAGCCCCTCCCCCACTTCACACTCAGGGCACATCAAGGGCAAGACTTTCGGACCTGTCACCCTAAGTTTCGCATCGCACCTCAGAAGCCGCACAAACTGGGTCCTCAAGTGTGGGACATTACCAAGGGCTTGCCCAAGGTTAGACCCATCTCCCAGTTCCACTCGCACGGGCACCATGCACTGCACAGTGAGACAGACACACCCCCTAGGAAGTGCACCACTTTTCTTGCAGGTTATGTTCATGTTTCCAGAACGGGCTGCTTGGCTGAGGGCGATCGTCTACTACATCCTCCAATGACAATGAATTTTTCCAGAAGTCCGACATGACCCCGTTACTGCAACTTCAGGAGCTTCGCTGCGAAGGTTTCAGTAGCTCCACAGATTTCATGTTGACAACCATCCGCCCACTGATGGGCTGCCATTGGCATAGATCTTGGAACCTCACCGTCCGATGATCCATGCCCACTACCTCAAGATCTACGGATCGCTTATTAGCACCACAAGCCTGAAGACTTTCACCTCAAAACCGAAGATCCTCTCCTCCCAGACAAGGGTTTTTCAGCCCATGCCACGGCTTTTCACGACAAACAGCTTTCGGAGGGTTTCTCCAGAATAAATCCCTCCAATACCATCTTCCTAAGGGACTGCTTCTTGTATCAAGCGTTTCGGATACTCAAACGACGACCAGTTCCAGAGGGGCGCCAAAACAGTGAGACAGATGCCACAATTGTCAGCAAGCCTAAAGCACGCTGGAATCTCTCTTCGGCATCGTCATCAAACCCCATCACCTCTCATTCACAAGCCTCAGTGTCCAACCGCCAGTCACACCTACCACTAGCATCCTTTATCCCACTACTTCCCGCCACAGTGCCATGGGACTGGCACTCGTCTAGGAAGGGGGTAATGTTAACCCCAACACGAAGAAAGCAAAAGAAAGCGGGAAAGACGCAGGGCAAAGGCGGAAAAAACAAAAAGAAGTAGCCCGACTGAAGTAGGAATAGGAGAAAAGGCCAAAAGCGCAAGGGCAACCTTAAAGGTCCAAGGCAAATACAAAAGGGAAAAGGCGCATTTTAAAATATAAAGGCGCACCCTGAAATCTTGTAAAAGAGCACCGGGCTCTCACCCGTGCAATTTGTAAATGTAGACGGGCGGTGGAAAGGAATCTAGGAAGATAGAGGGACAATGGGAAAAAGGGCCTAGGCTAATGGCCGGCCATGTAAAAAAGGGGGACAACCGCCCATGGAAATTAAGGGCATGTATATAAAGTTAAAAGGTAAATGAGAAGAGCATCCTCGTGTGTGGCAAACAGCGCCTTCTTCTTCTCCTCCTATTTCTCACCTTCGTGCCTCCTTGCTTGTGCTTGTGAGAGGGACTGAGAGCATGAGAGTGTGTGAGGGAGTGATCGTGGGAGGGCAAGGGAACTTGGAGAAGAAGCTCCCCATTCTCCCTCTTCATCTTCTCCTCCCCTCTTCTCTCCTCTAGTCTTGAACGTGGCTATGGAGGATGAAGCTCATGGGAGAGGGATTGAGGTTGCTTGAGCTCGCCTCAAGGATCGTGGAGCTGCAGGGGTGCAAGAGAGAGGAAGGTACTCGATCGAGCATCAAGGTAAGCTCACTACACCCACAAGGTAGGCGTAGCGCGACGGCTATGTGAGAGGTAGCCATGGCTGCTCAGTTCGAAACACTTGAGTAATAAGTGGTCCGTAGGTCTCAGGGTAGAGCTCGAAGAGCTCCTACACTCTTCCCTTCGAATTGTCATCATCAACACACAAAATCACCATCAATGTCATCATTCAACACAAAAATCATGAACCATGATCATCCTTGTCATCATGTATCAATGTCATCATTGTTGAAACAGTTCATAGTAGCTATCACAACACCAAAAGGCCATGACTATGATCCCTCAAAGCTCACATTAAAATCGATGATTGAAGCAAATTGAGTAAATCCAACGCACTTCTCCACAAATATTGTGGGTAAGGAGACATACCAAAGACTATATAAAGCCTTAAGTTATAAGGCATTGAGAGAGGAGGATTAGTGAAAATGATACATTACTTTGTGTGTGTGTGTGTGTGTGTGTGTGTGTGTGTGTGAAGAGATAGTGAGTGATAGAGAGAAAGAGAGAGAGAGAGAGAAGTAAAAGATGGAAAGAGAGAGTTATGAGTGAGTGAGTGAGAGAAGAGAGTGAGAGATAGTAATAGATAAGGAGTTAGAGGGAGGTAATGAGAGAGGAAGTTAAGAGAGAGATGTCACGAATCTCATGGAAGGGGATTTGCTCAAGCTATTGTCTCAAACACGCACAATACACACAAGAAGAAGCTCACTCAATAACACACAAAGAGAGATGGAGACCAAAATGTCTTTGTTCATTTCTTGTTCTTCTTTCATACACTTTCCAATGTACACAAAGTATAGATAAGATACAATATAAAGGAAAGTGGCCTACTAAGTCAAATGATGCATAACAAACTATACTACTAGAGTCACATTATAACGATGCCAATTGTAGATAGGTGTAACAAATCGAATATAATACATGATAAGTCAATATCCATGTAAGAGTCATAATGACTACCAATGTGCTACATCTAAACGTTTAGACCCATCTAACTAAGTGGTTCAATATCAATGTCTACATGTATTAAGCTTGCCATCTCAACACTCTTCTCAAGCTCAACTGTATCCCTACAGCTCCAAGTAAGCTTCAAAACTTTTGAAGCTTCTCTCCATCCAATGCCTTCATGAAGATGTCAGCTATCTCATTCTATGTGCTAAATATACCAAGTTAATCTCACCTACAAGTACCTTCTCTCTAGCAAAGTGATAATGCACTCCAATGTGTTTTGTCCTAGCATGGAACATACGCTTCCTAGCCAATTGTATGCTACTCATGTTGTCATAATAAATAACAATTGGACTATCTACTTGCACATCTAAAAATAACTTTTGCATGCATACCACCTTACATGATACCATAGCAGCACCTCTATACTCGGCCTCTATACTTGATAAAGTAATTATAGGTTGTTTTTTACTACTCCACGTAACTACCACACTCCCAAGGAAAAATATGAATTCGTTGATAGATCTTCTATCAAACATACTGCCAACCGAATCTACATCTATGTATCCAAACACATGTATATCCTTACTTGTCTCATAAAAAATTCCATAATGTAAAGTGGACTTTACATACCTCAATATATATCTAATTACAACCAGATAAGACTTTCTAGGTATCTGCATAAAGTAACCAACGAGACCAACTTCATAGCTCAAGTCTTGCCTTGTGATAGCCATGTAAATCAAACTCCCTCCTATCCTCTTGAACATAGTAGACTCTTCTATATGATCCCCAACCTCAGCACTCAACTTCACATTTTTTTCCAATGACACTAAAAGAGGCTTGCATGCTATCATACCATACTTGGACAATATATCCAAGCCATGTTACCTTTGGGACAACCATATACCATCATCACATCTTATCACCTCAATACCAAGAAAGTACCTCAACTTACCCAAAGTCTATCTCAAACTTTTTCTTCAAAAGATCCTTGACTTCAACAACAGCATCAAAAATATAAAAGCCAATGTTGATAAGATACTTTCCAATATTATCATACCATGCTCTAGGTGCTTGATTTAGCCCATAGAGCACCTTCTTTAACAACCTGCACACATATGTGGGATGCTCTAGATCCTCATAACTTATTGGTTGTTCCATATACACCTCTTCTTGTAATTCACCATGCAAGAAGGAATTCTTTATATCCATTTGCTACAAACTCCAACCTTTGGCTACTTCCAAAGCAATCACACATCTAACAATTGCCATCCTAGTAATTTGACTAAATGTCTCTTCATAATTTATACCATATGTTTTGAGCATAACCTTTTGTAACCATCCCAGCCTTATACTTGCTAGCTGAACCATTTACATTGTGCTTACTTTTGTAGATTCACTTACAACTAATAGCTTTCTTGATCTTAGGCAATGGTACTAGATCCCAAGTCTTGTTGGCCTCTAATGTACCATCTCCTCATCTATTGTTGCATCCTAATGAGTATGACCAATAGCATCCTCAAAAAAAGTGGGCTCAACATCCTCAACCACCTTTGCTATATAAGCATAATAGTGAGCTAATAAATAACCTTCAAAATCAAATATTTTAATAGGGTATCTCACCCTACAAGACCTATGTACTAATAGATCACTCAGTGGAGTCTTTGTGTTACCATGTACTCTTTGTACACCTAGTATCCTGACTAAAGAAATACCAAGCTCATCATCCAAACTCTCTGAACCATTGGAATCTCTAGCAAACCCCAAATGACTAGCAGATGTATCATTTATCATCTGATAATTTATTCTTTCATTTATCCTTACAATACTAGTAGATGCACCTAAAGATGTGAGACTACTCCTTATCTCCCAGACTAAGGGCTAACTCTAGATCTAGTACCAAATGATGTTTTTGGTCCACTAAGACTCCATGATCCTTACTTTTCTTTTTACATGTAACTATCATAATCATATCATCATCCAATGCATCACCACCAGATGCATACCAAGCAACTTTTGTAATTTACCTATTTTTCCTTTCCACAACCCCATTTTTTTGTGGGATATACCTACAAGTAAACTATCTCTTCATCCTGTGAGGCCTCAAGAAGTCATTAAACTCATTAGAGACATAATCTCCCTCTCCATTTGACCTCAAACACTTAACTTTCAAGCATGTTTTTGTTTCTACAACACCCTTGAAAGTTTTGAAGTGCTTAAACACAATACTCTTTTTCTTCATGAAATACATCCACGTGAATAATCATCAATAAGCATGACAAAATATTTACTTTCACCAAGAGATATGTTATGCATAGGCCCCCGAACATCCATATGTATAATGTCAAGTATATTCTTGCTCCATCTCTATCATACAAAAAAAGTTGTCTTGCTTGCTTACCAAACTGACATGTTTCACACACTTTATTAAACTTTACAACTCTAAAAGCAAGCAACCATGTAACCAACCCGTTGAACTATATTAATTTTAGCATTTATACATTTGCGTGTCTAATACATTTGTGCCACATTTTAATACCTACAATCACTTCTTTGTATTTAGCATACATACCGACATTCATAGCAAGAATTCTAACATCTAAAGTAAACATTCATAGCAAGAATTCTTTGTGATGGATGGTATATGTAATACATCTAACAAACTCTTTGTTGTCTAACTGACCATCATGCAAGGATAATGAAACTTTTTCAATGTGTAAAATTAAGTAGCATGAATCAACACTTGTCTGTATATAACCTAGATTTTATTAACCTTGTATATATGCAAACCATTCAATATGGCTGGTCATATTATTAGATACACCTGAATCAACATACCATACATCTTCGTGTGTCCTTTTTATTGTAATAGTATTCATCATATGCTGCATAACAAACAAGTTCTCATTTTTGCTTTATTCTGTCGTGAAGATGATGCATAGTTTTCTTGTTGCAATTTACTACTAGATGTCATTGTTCTTAGCATAACATTAAGCTATAGTATGACCTATTTTGCCTCAATAATGACAAATAATACCAAAATTGCTAGAACCTCTATTTTGTTATCCACCTCTTCCTCTAAAGCTCCCTCTACCTCTAAAGTTACCATGTCCTCTTGAAAACCTACATGGTAACTTTCACAACCTTTCACAAACAAGTGCACAGTAACACACCAACCAGCCATTTTTATTGGTGGCAGCTCTCAATAGTAATATAATCTGCAACCTATTTATAGATAAACCTTGTATTTTCTTCCTAGAAAATACCTTAGAACTTACATATTCAAAATTCGCAACATGTGCGCCCACTTTCAATCAACACAACCGAAATGAAAGTATACCCTAAAACTATTATTAACAACCTTGCAGGTCTAAAAAGGGGCACGAAATGACCTCACATTGACCAAAAAAACTACAAATAAGGCCTAAAGAGTCAAACTCTACATAATTGACTATACTAATCAAGTGGTGCTATAACTATGTCAATTGTAGATAGATGTAACAAAACCAAATATAATAACACTGGCCATGTAAGAGCCATGATGACCATTGACATGCTAGGTGTAGACATACTGATCCATCTAACCAAGCGATCCATTATCAATGTCCGCATGTGTTGAACTTGCTATCTCAACAAGAGAGGCATAGTGTGGGAAGAGAGAAATATAGTTAGAAGATATGGAGTTAGAAAGAGATAGAGAGAAGAGATGAGTTAGAGAGAAATAGTTAAAAGAGAGGGAGCTAGAGAGAGGATAGAGAGAAGAGAGAAGAGAGAAGAGTAAGAGAATGGAACATAGAAAAAAATTGTATTTTGATTATCCTTTCCTCTCGACATAGATACTTCCTCGCTTTGCCAAACTTTTAAGTATCCCATTGCCTCACCAAGCTTTGCCTCAAAGGCATACAAGTTTGGAGGTACTACAAGGGTCCAAGAAGTGATAGAGCAAAAAAGGTGGTAGAAGATGTTTGCTTGCTATGATGGCTCTAAAGCAGTGAAGAGTTGAAATGTGACAAGAAGTTGCAGGTATGAACGAAGTCCCATCCGCTCCAATTTCTATTCACATATCATTGGATAGATTTAAAGCAATTTTGATTAAGTAAAATTATTGATTGATTGAATGATTAGTTTATATCTAGTTGGATATTGTTATTACTAGCAACAATATAGGATAAAGAGTAGTTTCTATCCATCCTAGACTATCCTTAAATTATCGCATTTAGAAGGGAGTTACAACTTATGTCCTTAGAACATGAAATGAATTATCCATTAGAAACTAATCATGACTATCCTTTAAGAACGTAACTACTAGGAGTAAAGGTATCTGCCTTTTTCTTATGTATTAAAATATTGCATGCTAAAGCATTGTGAAAAGTATGAAGAGGGTTCGAGAAGTATCACATCCTAAACACTAGGAAAATTATCATGTATTGGTTTTAATGAAATGTTTTAAGATATACTTGTTGTTTGGAAAAGAGATAATTTCATAGTTGAGAATATGTTAATTGCCTTGTTTGTGGATTTTGGGAAAATAGATATTGTGCCGACATGGGAAGATTCTTGGATATGCCCTTCTCCAAGACTAGTACCAAAGCCCTTTGCCAAGGGGATGGATTTGTGTGCAACAAGTTCTAGGACTAGTCCTCTTGGGTGCGAATGTCTCTTTATAGGGAGGATGTTATGCTAGGAGATGAAAGGGATGCCAAGGGGCTCTAGATGTCAATTCCATGGGCATTAAGGACCAACCAAACCCCTATGAGCTTGGGATTGTCTTCTTGGAAGGTCTTGATGCTAGATAAGGGCGGATTTGTGTATTATGCCTATGCACCAATATCTAAGTACTTGGATATGAGCCTCGGTATAAGGAACAAAATGTCGCCATGGCATTGCACCTTGGAGAAGGTGCAAATAAATATATTTATTGCAATTATTTTCAAAAACTATTTGAAATTTTATTTGTGTATGTGCCTAATTTATGCGAATGTATATTGTTTTAAAGGGCTAATTAGTAAAGCTGATTTCTGTATGTCAAATTACCCTTGAGAAAAGTGGGTGGCTAGATCCCCGACGAGTCATTATCATTAAAACCAACCAGTGTCATTTTAGGGGACTAGAGTTGAGGATTTATCCTACTAGTAGAGGGGTTGACATGCATCGCTCCCCCTCATTTCTTACTCTCTTTGAACCAAGTGTGGCAATGGGTTGCTTTGGCCCGAGGGATAATAGAAATGTGATCACCTCAGAAGCTAATGCTAGAAGACTGATAAGAGACCATAGCATTTGAATTAGGTTCCCATTTCTCAAGTCGATACTTGTGGGGTTGAGGTGAAGCTTTCTCTGCAAGGTAGATATAAGTAGTTCAAGATTACGAATGATCAATTATGCTAACAAGTTCTGGGCAACAATAGTCTTGATTACTTCTTAAAATATGTGCTATTGATGTTTGTTTAGGTAGAGCACATTACATGAATAGACCTTTACATCAAGAGACAAAGTGATCAATGAGTTATGATCCTCAATAATGGAGCAAGGCAAGCATAGATATATGGACTACAAAAATTACAAGATCTATATTGGGATGCCATTCTAAAAATTCCATTGGATATGGTACATATTTATACATTATATGCAAAGATTAGGATTCTCAATAAACTCTTAAGTTGCATTTTGATTATGCCTACTCTATCAAGCCTGCATCCCTTTCAAAGACTTGCATCAAGAAATGTAAAGAACCTTTTTTAACAATGGGCTTTTATGGGGGTCATGTGAAACTTCAAAAGGATGCTTAGCAATCTAAAAAGTGTTGAAAAAATTGTGTGAATGTAGAATAAATACAACTAGTGATCCAATGAAAGCAAATGATCATATAAAGTTCTAGATAGAGCTCAATAACCTCATATAACTATTGACGCAAAATAAAAACAATACAAGCTATTATTCAAACTTCAAGATAAAATAAAAAGATTGGTGAAAGCAATGGTAAAATCTTGGGCAAAGGGTATTATATTTTATTTAGTAAAATTTTGGATAAAACAAACCATTAAATTTTATTTAATAAGTATAATATGTTTTTATTTTTTTCATAACTTGTGTTTTAATAGCCTTGATGAGTTTTTCCTTATACAAACACATTTTGTTAAAGCACAAAACATACTTTATTGAGAATTATGAAACATTATCAGTATAGACATAGAAGGCGTGGAGAAATTCCATACCAAGCAATAGTATTATACTTTAGAACCACAAGATGTGGTGGTTGGCAAAGAAAAGTAAAATCACTCTATAAGGTGTTCAATAATTTTTATTAAAAATAGCTTCAATATTTAAAATCATTAAGCAATGGACAACCAACTAAAGAAAACACATAAGATGCAAATTCAACTCAAAACAGAAAATATTATTAGGATAATGAGAGGTTTTGTACTTGATATGTGCTTTTCATCACATTTTTCACAAAATGAGACATTCATGCGACCTTCTATATAGAGCATTATGGTTAACTAATACAAATATTAATTTTAATTACTTTTTAAAGGTTAATCAAAAAGCCTCTTTCTTTTGCTACTTTCTACTTCTCCATCTTTCTCTCTGTCATCATCAAGCAAGAGTGCACTCATTTTGTTATCCAAGAGGTATTTTTGCCTCCTATAGCCTTCCAATGGAGGGTTCTTCTAAGGATTAGCTACTAAGATATAAACAATGTAACATAAGAAGTATCTACTGCTTGATTTTTTGTACCTTAGAACATAGCCAGATAATCTAGTTGTAGCATAGTTTTCCATGAGTATAACTTTGTCTCTATTTGTGAGAATAGTCTTGAGAATAGATATTGGCATATATGGCTCCTCAAAATACTTTGTATGATAGATCTTTACAATCTCTTGATTGAGTTAGGAGAGGTAATTTAAGGAAATTTTGAGGTTTAAAAATGGCCTTGTAAGGGAGTTTAACCAAAATATTCTCTCAAAAAATAGGGGCATAGTAATACTTTGCAAATGAATTCCAAACTTGTTCAAGATTGCATTTTTAGAACCTACTATTCAAGAGCTTTCCATTGATATATGAGTTGTTAAGGTTTGGAAGTGGGGCAAAGAAGTTATACTAAAGATTTTCCTAATGTAATAGGCAAGTAATGAATCGTGACCAAAGTTGGTCCTTGTGCCACCAGTACAAGCTAGAAATCTATCATCATCATAAAAGTAATACTTGAAGGGCAAGCGAAATGTCAAGTAAACTAAATTAGACTATTAAAAGGCTTGAAAAAATAGAAAATTAACAAAAAAGAAACCCACATTTCTAGGATTCTCTTCTTCGTCAACTTTTTCTTTTACCCACAGAATAATTGAATATTGATGAGGTTCATGCATGGTAACATTTTTCTCCTCTTGCTTTCCTATGAACTCAATGCCCAATCTTCTTTGTGTCTACAGAAACTCCTCTTCAGTAAGAAGTTTCTTTAAGTGGTAAAACACTTTTTGTAAGAAAAGCCCAAGGGCTCCCTCGGCCTTCACAAAATTAGTGGCATTGGTTTCAAGGATGGAGACTTCTTTATTTATGTCATCCATTATGTCCTCCTCATCTTGACAACACTCTGCAATGTGTCTGATGCACAAGTTCTCTGTAAGTCTTATGAATGTTTGGGTATCATTAAGTATTAGGAATTCCATTTCAAAATGCGAATGGAGGGGAGATTTGCCAAAGTAAGACTTCAACTTGCCCCAAACATGTCCATGAGCATAAATTGGAGACCATACCAAGGCTCTCAAAAAAATGTGTCTCTATCGAAAAGTATGATGGGCTTGAAATGTAATTTAAAGCACACAAAAGTGCATCTTTGGCCCCATCTTACTTCAAATATATACCCACCTTACCACAAATTGCAAGTGCACCAATGCAAGGCACTAAAAAGGCAGACAAGAGTGCACTAAACATAAATTACAAAGCACTACAATGTAGAGAAGAGCATTAGACCATGCAGACCCTTCGATGCGAAAAAGGGTATATCGATCGATCCATTGGTGGATAGCCCTCTTGCATGCTGATCAGAGGTTCGGGTGAGGATTGCTTACCAAGGCCATGGAAGACAAGTGGGTTGTAAGGAAAGGTTGCTTACCAGGCCCTTAAAAGCTCGGGCGCTGCAGCTGGAACGATTGCCTACAGCACCACAAAAGCTCAAGCACTACAGCTCCAATCGATGTCAGCAGACCTCTATATCCTCAAATGATGGTTCAACCACAAAAATAGTGGCCTCAAATAGTTTCCCCAATGGCAACTCAACAACAACAATGTAACCCTACCAATTGGAACCAACAACCACCAATCTCAACAAGAGCTCTAAATCAAAATTAGAATAGAGGACCCTCTAGATCAACCCATCCAATCTATGCAGTGATTACAAAAGCTTCCCAAAACCCTACTGTGAGTACTCCAAGAGGCGAAAATTTGAAGGACTATTTGTCCAAGTCAGTTGCTAGCATCAAGAATGAGTTTATATACATGATTACAAAACAACTGCAGACGCTAAAGGTAAATATCGCCAACATATCCAATCTTACACGAGGTGGAAGAGATGTGATGTGATCTAATATATGGTGTGGAAAGTGTCATCAGCTAGGCAGGACATTTAGCCACTAAATGTACCCGAAAACTAACTATCCTTGGAGTCTTTTGTTCACATTGTTTAAGGAAGAACCATTCAGAATATATCTTCTCTCTGAGAAGGAGATGCATGAAAGAAGGAAGAAAGATGAAGAAGCAAGATTTAACTTGTTGGAATCCAAGATTACCACTTAGGATATCAGACCAAAGCCTAGATAGTTCAGTCCTAATTTCGGCCCAAGAAGGTTTCCCTCTCAGAGTTACAAAGGACAACAGTTTGGCAGATCAAAAGTGGAGTGTTACAAATGTGGAGAAAAGGGACATTCTCACCAAATTGCCCAAACCCTAGAAGGTCCATGGACTACAAACCCTTATGTAGTCAATGCAAAGCAGAAGACCACGTTGCAAAAGACTGTGCCAGTCCGGCTCCTATGAAAGCTACCACTGGTACCCAACAGAAGACCCAAGAACCTGCCTCCAATTTGGTGGAATTAGAAGTTGCTGCAATAACATGTACTAAGAAAAGAGTACCCACAGTTCCAAAAGAGAACATTACCTCTTCCAAAATGGTAAAGTTCAATCTTTCAAAGGAGAAACAGAACAGAATGGTACATTATAGAGTCGTCCAACAGTATAGAAGGATACAGAAGTAGTTACAGATATAGGACTAGAGGTCCAAGACATAGAGGACGCAGTAGTGCCTCCAGTGATAGAAGAAGTGTAGATGTTGTTATTGTTAGAGGAAAAAGGAAAGATAAAAGTGGGTGTTGCCCTATTCCCTAGCCGATTGGAGAATCCCGTAAATCCCATCAAGGAATATGACTTGGTCAAAGACCTAGATACCTTCAAACCAAACCTAACATTCCGATAGTTGCTAATGCTATCCCCTACTAGTCAAAAGAAATTCAAAAACATACTGACAAGAAGACGTGGCTTAAGGATTACTCTCACAACTGTCCCTAAGTCCAATAAGTCCCCCAAAACCTATGAAAAAAGTAGATGTGACTGATGTCTTCCTAGATCCCAGTACTCCAGAGATTGGTATGTGGATTGAAGGATGCTTTATAGCAAATGCATTGATTGATGGAGGTTCATCAATGAACATAATGATAGATGTGATAATGAAGGATTTAGGCCTGCAAGGTATGCAACCTACATAATGGCTTATCAGACTGGCAGACCAAAGCGAAATTAAGCCTTTGGGAATTCTCCCATATGTAAAGATAACCCTCGTAAGAAGAGATTATTGGTTGACCTATTTGGTGCTAAAACCAAATTCCTACAAGACCTCATACCCTTTGTTCTTAGAAAGACCATGGCTTTTTGAAACAAGAGCATAGTCAGATTGGTTCAAAGGAACCCTAACCCTAGGTAAAGGACCCAACAAAGTGGTGCTGAAATTGTACAATTCACAAAAAGGTAATGGATCTACTTCCATTGAAGTCTTAATAAACTTCTCCAATGAAGTAATAGATGGCATATTAGGAAATGAAGAGGCTCTCAAATAGATCTTTCCTAAGAAAATAAATGCATAGTCCCTGATAGTGGGCACTATAAGCCAACTCTTGAAAGAAGCAAAGTCTTTACAATGGGTAAATACCTCTTATACATGGACTATGAATGACTTCTAAAGTCGCCTTTAATAGTGAGATACAGGCATGGACGTATTGTTCTCCCTATTATATGGCCGTAGCAGAGCCAAAGACAGAAGCAGAGACAGAGACAAACACAGAAGTAGAGCTAGATGTAGAAGTAAAAATAGAGGATATGATAGAGAATGTATTCTTCTCTTACATAGCCCCTATTATTTATTTATTTTAACACTTTTTTTAAAAAAATTACCCCCTCCCCCAACCATCCCATTTCCCCCCTCCCCTCTCTCCTTCTCTCTCTTCGCTCCCTCTTTCTCTCTCCCCCTCCCCGTGTGGCTCCCACCCTGCCTCCCTCCCTCTGCACCCACCCTTTTCTTCTCTTCCTACTTCTTCTTCTTCTCCCTCCCCACTTTCCCCTTTTCCCTCTTTCCTCCTGCTCCTCCTTCTCCTTCCCCACCTTCTCCTTCTCCTCATCTTCTTTTTCTTCCACCTACCCTCTTGCCTCTTCCTCCTCTTCTTTCCCCTCCTTCTCCTTCTCTCCTTCTTCCTTCCTCCACCCCAACCGTCATTGCAGCACTGTCATGATCTAGAATGCTGTCGCCCGTAGTTGTCGTCGCCTGCCATCGACACATTCGTGTGGCCGTTGTACTCCTATCGCGCCACTCATCGTCATCTGTGGCCGTCATTGCCACGCTCGCCACCATTTATGTGCTCGCCACGCACCCTCCCTCCTCTCGTGTCACCTTCCTCCCCCTCCCCCCCCTTCCACCTCGCCCATTTCCCCCCCCCCCCACCCAAAACCTTTCCCCTGCCCACTACCCCCCTACCTACCCTCCCTACCTACCCACTATCCCCCTTAACCTCCCTACCCGCCCACTATCCCCCTTTCCCTTGTCCCCCCTCTCCCCCCTCATATTTTTATTTTTTATTAAAAAACCCATCATATATATATATATATATATATATATATATATAAATAAAACAACCCGAACACCCCACCCCACTTTCTATTTTTTTTATTCTCATAAAAATTTTTTCCTCTCACGCCCCTTCGCTCTATTCGTAATCATTCGCACATAGGATGCAATTAATCGTGGGTTTCACAGTTGTTCATGCACGACGATGAGCTTGTGTGTTTGTCCATGCAGCAACAGGTTGGTTGATGTTCACATACAGTCCAAACCCGAGTACACGCATTTTTGTATTTTTTTTAATTGCAAAAAATATTTTGAAATTTAAAAAAACTAATAAAATCATAAAAAATAAAATAAATAATAATAATTTACAAAAAATAGCAAATTAAATTTTGATTTTTTTGAAATTTTTGCTTATGTTAATTAGTTAAAAATATAAATAAAATAATAAATGAAAATTTTAAAATATCTTAAAACCCTTAAAATCTATTAAAGTCATAAAAATTCAAGAAAATTTAGCAAAAATTTAACTAAAAATGTGAAAAAATGTAATAACTTCCCTTGATTAAATTTTCAACTTTGTCTTATTAATTGAATATATATACTTAAAAATAATTTAAAAAATAAAACAAAAACAAATTAAACACATCCAAATAAAATTAAACAAAATTTTGGAAAAAAACCAAAATAATACAAACAAAATACACATGGGTTGTGGTATTTTTTGCTTATGCCAAAAGAATTTCTAGTTAATTGAAGTGTATTGTGGATTCATTTGTGATCATGATTCTTTTTCATCATATCAGTTGATTTTTGTGTGCATTCAAATATTTGCATTCACACCCTCCTCCAGGTATCCTGTTCCTTTCCTTCTTCTTTTTTTGTATCCAGACATCACAAGTAATTGTTAAAACTAACAAGTTGACCATATTTTTCACACACATCCACGTTATAGTACACACACATATAATTTAATTAAAATGAACCACCAATTCATGTAGCACATGCTTTGTGTGCACTAAACATACCGTTTTAATTATAATAAAATGAACATGTCATCACAAAGGTATGCGCTAAAAGAAGGTACTACACACATATTAAATTTCTAAAAATGAATTTGTATTTAGAGACCTTGAGTCGAGAATGATGTTCGAGAAATATTAAAGCATCGTGAAACTTAATAACTTTTAATTAATGGATAAAATAAACAACGATTTTCTTGTTAAGGTTTATCACTTAATAAAACTTATTCATTGTTAAATAATTATTAAAATTTACCCTCAATTAAAATTTCCCTTCCCCTCACATCGCACATTCCCCTTTTAAATGAAGCCCTATGTGGTATGGGTGACATGTTTGTTGTTAGTCTTAGTCTGTTGATCATCTTAATCGAGTTATGATTGGGTTATCACTCGATTGTGGTTTGGTTTAGTCCAGCTTTTTGTTGGTTATTTGATTGGAGTAAGGGAGACATTGTGACTTGATTATATTTTATTTGGATTGCCTTATTGCAGGGATATTGAGTGCCTGTATGTCTGCATAGCATGAAGCTTTCAGTCGCATAAGTGGAGAGGTCATGCCAAAATATTTTAGGATGTGGATTGCTTGGGGAGGTCAATCGATCATGTCTATGTGAGCCATTTCCATTTTCAACATCTTATTTGTTGCTATTATGATGTTTTGTAGGCATTCCTTGCGATTGTCTGTATGTGTGATGTGTGTATAATCCATCTAAATGGTACCTCATACTCCTCTCTCAATTAGTATGCTCCATTGGTTTCTCATGATTATTCGTAGTTGCTGGAATTACACCTTATTTCTCAGACCGAGTTATCCGAGTTTGTGGCCCTTACACTGCCACTTGTCCTTGATGATCCTAACATGTATGATCAGTTCTTAACTTCTTACAATAAGAGGTCTGCCTCTATTAGTGACACAGTTATCCTCATGATGCCTAAGAGCTTGGACAAAGCTCATTTTTTACCCTACCGTGGGGAATCTTTTCCTATTGCTCGTCAACTTTTCTCAAATGAGGACATTTTGAAGATTTTGTAGAAGTAGACCATGGATGCCTTGGATCCTAAGCCGGTCATTACTACTTCAAGAGTTGGTGTCTCCAAGATTTCTAACCCTTTCTAGAAACAATTGTGCAAGTTTCTTCAGGACTCATTCATGCCTAACAAAATCCCTTCTAATTATCTTTCAAAGGAATTGTTTACAGCTTCCCGCATGGTGTTGAAGGGTATCACTATTGATTGGAGTTCATATCTCCTTGCTAAAATGGATCAGCATTTTATTCGAGTCGTGAGGGGTAATGTGACTAATGTCACATTCAGTTTCTACCTTTATGTTTTCTTGATATATGCTACCCCTACGAAGGAAATTCCCTCACTACCTGTTGATCCTCCATTGGTTCCTCCTCCTACTGAAGATCCTAATATCATCATTGAGGATATTGATCCTCCTCCTTTTGGTTATTCAAAGGAAATGTCTTAAGGGAGTGGTTCAATCAGTACTAGTTTTCACTCCTTCAATTCCAATTCATGTCCAATCTTGCAGTCAGTTGTTTGCTTTCCTTACAATGCCCAATCTTTTCAAAGCACATAGAGACGGTACTCTAGATATTTCAATTCCTTATGTGCAATTTGTGGTGACAAGAGATGCAATTCCATTTCTATGTAAAGAGCTCTATTGAAATCTCAGTTACTGCTTGTATTCAACAACTTTATTCTTCTTTTTATGAGGATGTTAGTAGTCCAAGAAGGAGTTGAACAAGGCTAATATTGAGCTATCCTCTGCCATAGAAAATTTTTTTGACCTCTGTACACAGATGGAGCAACGGACTAAGGTCATTGATGCCTAGAAAGCAGAGATGTCTACTTTGCCAGTTCAGTTGGTAGATACCAATTTGGCAGATACCAATTTGGCAGATACCACATCTAAAGTAGTTACTATGATTGAGGAGAGTAATAGGTTATTGAAGGAAGCCCAAGAGTTAAAAGCTTTGATAGCTATCCAAATGGAAGAACTCAAATGAGCTAACACTATCATCAATCAGAATAATACTTGAATTCAATAACTTAAGGAACAATTGGCTTAGTCCCGTTTTACTTCATAGAGTCCTTCTGTGCAGCTAGTTCCTTCTTTATCCCCTACAGATTTGGCTATTCTTCAAAGAAATGAGACATTATGTCCTTTATTCCACGCTAAGGTGGAAAGGCTTCAGTCAAGAATGGATTTGTCATGGACTTTTTTGCACAATTCCAAGATTTTGTTCCTCTAAATCACTCCTTCTTTGTGTACTATTAGCAACATAAGTTGGCATTTTATATTAAGCTTTCCATGATGGATTTATCTTCTTGATAGGATAGTTGGAGTGGAGCTTAGTCTTCTGATTTATTGATGATTTATGTGGTTAGAATGGTCCTTGAAGATTTAGTGACTCCATATACCATGCTTATGTCATACATGTATTTGCGAGGTGACTTGTTGGTCCATGATGAGATGAAGATTTGTCTTGGTATGTTGGGGATGTGGTATTGCAAGCTATTTTATATATCAAACATTATGAGTTACTAATAGATCAGATGTTCTAGATATATTCTTCTAAAGTGGTTGATTGTCTTGAAACTTCTTAGCATACAATGGTTAATTCGGTGATGTTGAATCAACATTAATCCAAAGCCTTTGCTCATGTGTAAAAAACACTAACCAACTAAGGTGGATCTCTTAGCCCACCTTTCTAATCAACCTCCATTTGACTCATTTTTCTTTGATACCTATCATTGCATATCTATGCTAGGACCATTCGTGCCTTGTTTATCCTATTATCAGTAGATGGCCAGCGATAGATATGAAGCCTACCTTTCTAAGTATCAATCTACTCCATAGATTATTCTACCCCTTCTTTTTCAACCCCAACATGCCCCTCAAATCCCTATTTTCACCCATTGTTCTTTTATTGAAGATTGTACATTTTCCCTTCCTCATTCTTGTCCTTCCCCATCCACAACTATTCTTTCCACTTTTCCAATATAATTGTTAACAACCTTTTTAGCTTCTTTTCCTAAATTAACAAACTATCCTTCTTTAACCCATTCCTTCTTTTATGATTTTTCTTATCCATACCTTCACTCTCTCTTGCTTCTTTCTCTTCCATCTCCTACCACTTTTATCCCTCAACCCCATCAATTAGTTAATGGTTACACAGGCTGTGATCTCAAAATTCCTAGACATCAAGGATGGAGTTCAACATATTCTCTCACTGGACCTCAAATAAATTCACCATTTATCCCAAGGGAATGGATAACTACTAGGCAAGATTTTTAGAATTATCTACACTTTACTTAAAAGTATTCTTAGTCTTCAAATTCTTCAGTTGAGACTGAATGCTCACTTTGCTTGGTATCTTGCCTACATGCACTGGCATTCACATAATGATCAGAAGTCAATCCTGAAGTCGTGTATAAATGTGAATGTGGATATTAATCTCCACTAATTGGATATTTTGTACTTTCATGCCCTTTGCTTTCCTAGCCAGTATCTTGTATTGGTGGAGAGGATGTGTTGCTTGTAATTTTTCCAAAATCCTCAAGACTTTTGTAGATGAATCTTTGTCCATGGATTGTTTTCGAAACCACCAAGCTTTTAAGAGAGATCACCTTCATCGATATCCTTAGATGTATTTTGATTATTTATAATGTGATATCTCTATTTTGGAGGTGCCATTCAGATGGTTGTTTTGTATTTAGTGTCTATATTGTGTGTATTATTTGTATGATGGGGTCATGATTGGACATTCAAATTGATTGAGAATATACATTTTTGGAGGTTCGTGGTGATAATGATAGATGGATGGATGTACATGAAGAAACTCTCATATCCTTTAAGAGTTTGTTTAAATTTGGTTGGTTTGATTAAGTATTGTTCCTAATATCTTGTTTTGGAATTTTTCCTTGAGTAATGGATTAGATACATGTTTTCTTTCTAGAGATAAATCTAGAGCCCTTCTTGGTTGTTGATTGGATATTTGAAGATAAAGTGATGAGCTATTATTTTGAACTTTTATTCTCTTTTTCTAAGGTCACGAGGATGCTCTTTGATTAAATGTGAGGATATGTTGAGGGTTGATATGACTGTGTTTTTGTCTATTTTTTATTGGATTTTTGGGTGATTTTTGTATGATTTGAATGATGATTGATTGGTTTGAAAGTGTTTGGGAGAGTTTTGGATAAGGTTGAATAGGTTTGAGAAGCTCATAATGGTTTTTAGTGGAGATTTGATATGCTGAAAGGTTTTGTTGAGTGCATAATGATAGGTTCTATTTAGCTTCTATTTTGTTTTGATTTCTTTTTGTATGAGAGTTTGAAATGATGGTTGATGGATTTTAAGAGTGTTCGAAAGCTTATTGAATGATTCTTGATGGTTTTGAATGGTTTTACTTGAGCTAAATGCTTTTTGATGACCTTCTATATGGTACTATAGACCCTATAGAGCTTCTATAGAGCGTTTATCTTTGTTTTGTTTTTGCTCTACATGCCTCTATAGGTGTTTTATGGGATGAATGTGTAGATTGGGAAAGTTTTTTAATCTTGGAAAGAGATGAATACAAGTTCAAAATAGCTCAAAGAAGTGGAAGAAGTAGCTATTGAAGACTCGAGTGAAGATGAAGTGACCATGACACTGTTGAGCTACAAAAATACATTGTAGTGGCTCTGGTGACCCTTCATATCAAACATACCTCTTGGGAGGGGTATCCACGACCAAAGAGGAATTATGGGTGATTATTCTTGATTATTCCAATGTACTATTGAGATAGAGCATACGTGAGAGAGATAGAGAGTGAGAGATAGCCTATTTTTCACGAAAAACAATGTATTTATGAGTAAGAGATTATAAAGATTATGAAGACATTGAAGATGAATACTATGTGATCATTTCCATTCAAAATGGAGCATTCATTTGTGTTCTCTTATTCTTTTGATGAAGAATATGAAGAATGTGTTGAGGTCTTGTTATGATAAATCCGTGGAAGAGTTGTTATATGATGTTGCATAAAGATTTGAGAAGATTGGTGTTATTTTTCTTCTCATGGTTGATTCAAATATGAAAAACATGCTTGTTGATGATACAAGATAGATGTTCTTGCAGTAGATTTCCCGTTTTCCTTGGTTTCTCTCTCGAGACTCCATGACGAAGAGAGTGAGAGGGGGGCAGAGAGAGAGATGGAGTAATAATATTTATTAGAGAGAGTGTGTATGTGTGTATACATGCGTGTATGTTAGTTTATTTTATTTATTAGTGGGGAGAGAGAGAGAGAGAGAGAATAAATGTTTTTTTAATGATTCATTTTGTTAGTGGACTAATATTTCAACATTTGTTGGTATATTCTCAAATAGAAAGGTTTAAATATTCAATTGGAAGTGTGATATTGAGAGACTAAATCCATTCTCTACTTTGCTCATTGCAATTCATGAGTTATATGATGTGCAAGTTATGGTTTTATTAGCCAAAATGAAGAATGTTGTATCATCCTAGTGTATAAGTATAACCTATCATTTTAGTAAAAATACATTTCGTAGGTCCATCGTGGCATTTAAGAAATTCATAGGGCGTGACATATTCATCTATTTTTTCTAAAGGACACCTTTGATGTGCAAAGTATAGTACACCTTAGAGAAATATAATTCTATAAGTTTCGTGATAACATGGCTTGCTTACATGAAATTGATGTAAGTTTCTTCTTAACACTTTGATGGACCATTGCAATGTATAATGACATCATATGAGCATAGTTATGGCAATAGAAGGGTGTGTCATCATTACCAACCCCTATAGGTACCAAAATGAACCCATATGTATTGAACTTCAAACTAGGAGCTACAAATTTCTATCCCTATGTTCTTTGCGGATTATCAGGTAATGATTTTCTAGGGAAGGATATTGTGTAGTGTGCACTCTTTGACCATAAGGCTCCATTTTATGCATGAGAATGGGATCGAATTTGCAAAAGGAGTTAGGTATCAAGCAATGAGACTCTTTATCTCGGAGAAAAACTTTCATTCAAATTAAAAATCATTTCTCATTGGTAGGTGTAGCATTAAGTGCACCAAAAGCCAACTAATAATGTTATTTATCCATGACTTTCATTGTTGAGAGACTATATCCATCCTCTACTTTGCTCAATGCAATTTGTGAGGCTGGTATAACTATAAAGGTCTTTGATTTAACCATCCAATTTAGAGAGTGGCTATCACTTTAATGACATAAAAAACCTTGTCATTAACCTTTTCAAACTTAGGGGGTTATGTGATGTGCGAGTTATGGTTTTATTGGCAAAAATGAAGAGTGTTGCATTGTCTTAGGGTAGTTTAAAATTTCATAAGGCATGACATATTCATCTATTTCTTACGAAGGACACATTTAACATGCAAAGTTTAGTGCACCTTAGAGTAATATAATTCTACAGGTTTTGTGACAACTTGGATTGCTTGCATGAGATTAATGTAGTTTTGATTTTTAGCACTTTTATGGATCATTACAACATGTAATAAAACCATATGGGCATATTTGTGGCAATATCATGTTATCAATCCCTATAAATACCAAAATGAACCCATATAACTTGAACTCCAAGCTAGGAACTTCAAATTTCTATCCCTATATTCTTTGCAGATTACCAAGTAATGATTTTCTAGGGAAGGATTTATGTAGTATATGCTCTTGGATCATAAGGCTCCATTTTATATATGAGAATGGGATTAATTTTACAAAATGAGTTAGGTGTCAAGAAATGAGACTCTTTGTCTTGGAGAAAAAGCCTCATTCAAATTAAAATAAATATTTCATTGGTAGATGTACCATTAAATGCACCAAAAGCCAAATGATAATACTATTTATCCATGACTTTCATTGCAATTCATGAGGCTGACTTTGAATTTGTCCACGAGCTATGTATGAAGACAAACTGCCAATCTCAGGTCTTGGGGGAGAGGGGTTTTAGATCATGATAGATCCATACATAGGGACGTTCAAATCATTCTTATTGTCAAAAACTCTAATCCCTCGCCCATAAAGCCATTGGAATTTGCTTGAAATATTTCAATTGCACCTTGAAGATGTACGTATGACCAGTATGTGAGCTAACGAAAGACCCACTTGAGTCCTGTATGTAAGATGGACAAATTGAAACATGACCCCAAATGCTACTTAGTATAGCAACTCCTACTCCATCTT